>NC_059105.1:55890228-56256478 GCF_020740685.1 Jaculus jaculus | reverse complement strand
GGACAGCCTTGGGCTAGCACAAGACCCTACCAGGAAAAAAAAAAAACCAAAACCCTAAAAGTAAAAACAAGTCAATGTTCATCAGCTAATGAATGCATAAATAAACTGTGGTACATTCATACAATGGAACAACATTTAAATTGAAGGACTGATGCACATTATAACATGTATGAACCATAATACTGTTATGCTTAGTTCAAGAAGCCAGCCAAAGATTACATGGTGTGTGATTTATACCAAGCATACAGAACAGGAAATACTACATACAGAAAGATAATAAAATTGCCCAGGGCTGGGGACTAGCGTTAAAGTGGGAAGTGACTGGTAATGGGCACTGAGGTTCTTTAGGAAATAATAAAAACCTCTAAAACTGAGCTAGAGGGATAGCTTAGCAGTTAAGGTGTTTGCCTGCAAAGCCAAAGGACACAGGTTCAATTTTCCAGGACCCACGTAAGCCAGATGCACAAGGGGGCGCATGCGTCTGGAGTTTGTTTGTAGTGGCTGGAAGCCCTGGCATGCCCAATCTTTCCCTCCCTCCCTCCCTCTCTGTAAAATAAAAAAAAAAAAAAAATTAAATGCTCTAAAACTGTTAGTAATGGTCACAATTCTGTGACTAGATTAAAACCACTATATTATACTCTTTGAGTCTTTTTAAAAATATTTTGTTTCTTTTTATTTATTTATTTGAGAGCAACAGGCAGAGAGAGAGAGAGAGAGAATGGGCACGCCAGGGCCTCCAGCCACTGCAAACAAACTCCAGACGCATGTGCCCACTTCTGCATCTGGCTAACGTGGGTCCTGGAGAATCGAGCCTCAAACCGGGGTCCTTAGGCTTCACAGGCAAGAGCTTAAACACTAATCCATCTCTCCAGCCCTGATCTGTTTTTTGAAGTAAGGGTCACTCTAGCTCAGGCTGACCTGGATTTCACTATGTAGTCTCAGGTGGCCTTGAATTCATGGCGATCCTCCCACCTCTGCCTCCTGAGTGCTGGTATTAAAGGCATGTGCCACCATGCCCGGTAGGAGTAAGTCTTGACAGACTGGTTTTTTGAAACACAGTAAATCTTATTCAGTGTTTATTGGAAATTAAATGTAATTATGCCAAGTGTTACAAATTGGATGTCTAGTTCACTATGGCCAGAGTAATCAGTATTCTTACAATCTGCACACCTGTGTACTCATTAGGACTGATTAACCTTGGGGTTTTTTGCAGTATTTCCACTTAAATCGCTTTGTGTTTTCAATTATAAAACCCTTGAACATTCACTGCTGTTAAATGTTTATTTCTATAAAGCACTATAGGAAAAACAAACAACTAAAGAAAAAAGACCTTGCCCTTTAAGATGTTTACAATATATTAGAAATGTGAGTAGAAAAACACAACTATAATACAAACCAGAATGTTATGCTAATACTAAGAAAAAAATTTCTTTAGCATTGACAAATATAGGAATGGTTCTTAGAAAATGCACTTGAACCTGGCCTTAATTTCCAAAGGCAGAAAAAGAAATGAGTAGTATCTTCAAGCAGAATGAATAAAGAAGGTACAATGGGTACTTAAGAAAATGCACAACAACCTGGTTAATTCACAGGATTCATATGAAAAGAGAGGTAGAATAAAAAAAAGGAAGAGTAGCAGAAGGAAGAAACAAGTGGCAGAAGATTAGTTTCAAATGGTACATCCCTCCCTCCCTCCTTCTCTCTCTCTGCTTGAAAATAATTAAAAAAAAAAAAATGTATAATGATGTCAAGCATGTGGAACAATGTGCCCAGAACTCGGGAGGATCAGTGAAAGTTCAAGGACAGCCTGGGCTACATAAAGACCCTCTTAACAATTTTATGATATGCAAAATATAAAAAAAAATTTCTCCAATGAACATGAAAGCTTATATACACAGTATATCACACACCAGATGTACATAACCACTGGGATTAGATAGTGGTTGGATCACCTGACTCAATAAAACTTTAAAACAAAAACTGTGGATTTCAAAATAAGGTACTAAAGAAAGTTGTTTTGTGTGTGCATTTGTTTTTGAGGTAGGGTCTCACTCTAACTCAAGCTGACCTGAAAGTCACTCTGTAGTCCTAGGCTGGTCTCAAACTCACAGTGATCCTCCTACCTCTGCCTCCTGAGTGCTGGAATTGGAGGTGTGTGGTACCATGAACAGCAAGAAAGCTGTTTTTGATTATACAGTATATAACAGTCTTCTTGTGTGTGTGCATACATGATGTGTACTGTACACAGGCATACACATGTCACAGTGTGCATCTGGAGGTCACATGACAATCTCAAGGTATTGGGACTATCCTTCTCCTTTGTGAGGAAACAAGGTCTTTCTTGATTAGTGCCACTGGGAAGGTCAGACTAGGTGACCCACAGCATCAGAATACTCCTGACTGCATCTCAGATCAGCATAGGTGTGATAGGGTAACAGATATGTGTGCTCTTTTGCATCTGGCTTTATGTGAGTGGTGATGACCTGAACTCTGGCAGCAAGCTAGCGGAGCAAATGCCTATAACCACTGAGCCATCTTTCCAGCCCCTAGGACCTTTTATAAGACTTTTTATAATCTATTTTAAAAACTGTAAGTATTTAAAACAACTCAAATTTCACTGGCTTTAACTTTCTGCTTTATGACCACTTATAACGATTTATCTTGCGATAGTTGATTAAAGAATGACTTTCAGAATACCTATGTAATTTTTTGGCATTAAATGCTCAAAAATGCAATTTCAAAGGCAAATATGTTAATTTTAAAATAGAAACTTTATAACAGTTTAAACGTTGTCACATGTCCTTTCATATCTAATTAAATATTTTGTTTTAAACTGCAAAATCCAAACAGAAGCTATACCTTCATATCAGTTTCTCTTGGAATGTGATCCTTAAAATCTTCAATCGAACTTACAAGAAAAGGAATGTGGTAAGACAAGACCTAAACAGGACAACAAATGAAAACACAGAGTTAGTGATAAATAGTGACTTCTAAATGTACAAAATACTACCATCTGACAAATGCTTTTACAAAAAGTATTTATCTACTTTCATGTGACTTAATTCTTAAAGACCAACATATGGAAATGGAAAGTATCAATGCAAATGTTTTAATGAAAGCAAAGCTGAAAAAGTCTATTCTCCAAATTTCAATACCAAAAGAGTTTAAGAAACTTCCTATGCACTTTATTTATTATAATATAAAAATTGTTATTGTAATCTTATCATTTCCAACTAGAGACCTTAATGTTGGGGAAATGAAAGGGACTATATAGAGATGGTTTCTTACATCTCTAAGAGCTTCTTGTGCCAATGACCGGAAGGATAAAATGACACCAATTATCGTCATCCTCTTCAAGACACTGTCAACAGCTAAATATGAAGGAAGGGTAGGAGAAGGGAGGGGGGAAAAAAAGCCATGAACTGCATTCTTTAACTTTCAAGAAAATTTTAAAATCCTAAAACTTCTATAACAAATATGGTTAATGGCAACTTGATTTAACAAATGTTTAAAGAGGCAACGATATTGATAGTTAATACTTTACTGAATTTTTAAATAATTTATTAATTCAAACAGATAGAGAAAACTGCTTTAAATGGATTACACAGTACACAAGACTCTACAGATATTAAACTTAGTCAGCTATATAAAGAGTGGAGGCAAGAATATATGAAGAGGAAATACAAAGAAAGATGATCAGAGTGGTTAGGAATGAAATCTTCAAATAGCTTAGAAAATTGTGCTCTTGAGTCAAGAAAGGAAAAGTGATGACTGAGATCACAAGCAGTGCTGGCAGGACTGGTGTACTAAAGCCCATGATGGATGGATCTGATCATTTACACAGTGGCTAAAGAACATTATTTTGAAATTATCATACACATAATATTCAAATTGAGTTAGCAAAAAAGGGAGATTAAGACTGGAAGAAAAGTATTTATTAGATATCCCTTATGTAGTCAGTGTACTATGTGATGACATAAACAGAAAAAAAATGATCTGACTTCAAAGCAAGCAGTCTAGCTTAAGAGAACCAAGACAATATGATTACATTTCTCTGAAGAAAAACATACAAATGTATGTTTGTGGTGGTTTGATTCAGGTGTCCGCCTAAACTTAGGTGTTCTGAATGTTAGGTTCCTAGATGATAGACATTTGGGAATTAATGCTTCTTGGAGACAGTATATTGTTGAGGGTGGGCTTATGGGTGTTAGAGTGAGTTTCCCCATGCCAGTGTTTGGCACATTCTCCTGTTGCTGTGGTCTACCGTATGTTGGCCAGGGGTTGATGTCCACCTGCTCATGCCATCATTTTCCCCTGCCATCTTGGAGCTTCCCCCTCAAGCCTATAAGCCAAAATACATCTTTTTTTTCCCCCACAAGCTGCTCTTGGTTTAGTGATTTCTATCAGCAATGCAAATCTGACTGCAACAGCAAAATGGTACAGAGGAGTGCGATTGCTGCTAGGCACCTGACTGTGTGGCTTTGGCCTTTAGGAGCTGATTTTCAAGAGGAATGTGAAAGGATTTGAAACCATGGCCTAAGTGATGCCTTGCAGTGCTGTGAGTATAGCTTGATGGACTATTATGGTCAGAGTTGAAAGACCTGAATGCAGTAAGAACTATGGACTGTGAGGGTGAGAAAGAGTTTTGCCTGGACTGGGCTAGCAGTTTGTGTGAGGCTTGCTGTTATGCCAGTGTCCTGAGAAGTTGTGCAGGGTTGCTTTGCGTAGAAATGAACTGGTGTGAGCAGAGGGATATGGCACAGAAAGAAAAATCTTTGGGTGAATTGTTGCCCATTCAACTGCAATTGAGAGATTACAACCTTTGAGATTGGGCCAGCTGACCTGCACTGGGGCAACAGGAAGAATGCAGACTCTTTTGGAGGGGGCTGAGTGCTCAAGGAGTGCCCTGTTCTCCAAAGTCTGCTTTATTCCCCCCTGGATTAACAAATTGGCACTCTATGTGGTATTGTAGCATATAAGAAATGCAGGAAAGAGAGGGTCATTGAGTTTGCAATATGGTATTGTGTTTTGAAAACGGCCATGGGCAGTGTGAAGCAGGTTTGCTGGACAGCTGCATGGAGACCTCATGAAGACATGAGGATGAATTGTAGACTGCAGTGGAGACCCAGTGGAGATGCTGGGACCAGGAGATGGCTGCTAAGGAAAACTGCTAACCCCACTGAAGTTTTCCAGCACTGTGAGTAGCCTAGCAGGAGGGGCGGAATTGGATGCTGGAGACTTGTTGCTGGTTAGAATTATCGGACTTGGAGATTTGTCATTGGCTAGAATTGTTGGACTTGAAGCTACAGAGTTTGATGTTTGCCATGGTTGTTTTAAATCTTTTATTGGCTGAATATTTCTTTGCTATAACCAATGCCATATTCTGCAGTGTTAATGCTTATTCTGTGCCATTATGAGTTTTTTTGAGGTTATTTTTTGGTATTATGGCTCAGTTAAAAGATCTTGGACTATGGGGATGTTTGAACATCATTGTGATTGATAAAAACTATAGGGATTTTTATGTTGGACTGAATGCATTGGATTTTACATCATGTATGGATATCGGCTTATGGGGGCCAGGGGCAGAATGTGGTGGTTTGCTGCACATGTCCCCCATAAATTTAGGTGTTCTGAATGCTGGGTTCCCAGCTGATGGATATTTGGGAATTAATGCCTTCTGGAGGCAGTGTATTGTTGGGGACGGGCTTATGGGTGTTATAGTCAGTTTCCCCATGGCAGTGTTTGGCACACTCTCCTGTTGCTCTTGTCCACCTTATGATGGCCAGGGGGTGATGTCCACCCTCTCTGTTCATGCCATCATTTCCCCTGCCATTGTGGAGCTTCCCCTCGAGCCAGTAACTCAAAAAAAATCTTTTTCCCAGAAGCTGCTTTTGGTTGGGTGATTTCTACCAGCAATGGAAAATGGACTGCAACATGTATTCATATGTAGTCTGTGTATAGAAATGGTATATAGCAAACTGTTAAGTTCAAGAGTAGGAATTGAAGGGCTTTGTTTTGACTTTCTATATCCTCTGTAGCTAATATTTAAGCTATATAAGCATTTTTCTATTGAACAACATAAATGGAATATGAACTAAAATGTGATAAAAATGTAGAAAGTGCTAACAATGACTTAAGGCAGTATACATTCCACATAAACAAAAAGCAGCCCTGCTAATCCTTTTACTTGTTTGTTAATACTCCAGTGCTAGATAACCAGCAAATGAGCAGAATGGGATGTAAAGCAAGACTAGGAAACTAGCCAGAGCAAAGAAAGAGTGGGAGAAAAAATAGGTTTCCTTGAGAAAATGTCATCTAAGTTGGGCATAAAGGAACACTAAGAGAAAAAGTCATTCTGGGTCAAAAATCCCAAACAATAACAAATGTAAAAAAAGAGAGAGAGAGAGAAAACACAACAAGGAATAGAATGAGGAATCAGAAAATTTTAGGTTTTATCAAGTATATGACCCAAAATTTAATCAAATAACTTGGGAAAAACTAGTCTATAACCTCTGCTTGAACATGTACAATAGGGCAAAATAAAAGTTCTAAGAAATTTCAGAGGAAATGATTTTTGTCTAATGGGTTATGAGCCAATTGATATAAGTCCCAACACTCCCCCATTCTCCCATTCTGTCTATTAAGTTCCCAAAGAACATGGTGGAATAGTTGAAAGTGACAACATCCTAAGACTTCTAAAGTAAAGCTCTTTAGGGCAACATTTGGTTTGTAGATGAGGGAAAGTGTGAAAAGAGTGAATTTTAAAAAGAAGAATCACTATAGACAACTAGAAAACAATAGTCTGGAATAAGGACCTAATAAAGTGATGACTCAGCTCCAAGAAAATGTGTCAGAGAACAGAAAGTAAGGACTATGGATGCTATAAGGTTTGCTTATATTACACGGAAAGCACTAAAAATGAAAACAGATTCTACATTGCCTTCCAGCCAGAGCTACTTTTTTTTTAAGGTAGGGTTTTGCTCTTGCCCAGGATGACTTGGAACTTTGTAGTTTCAGGCTGGTCTTAAACTCACAGTTAATTCTCTTACCTCTGCCTCCCTAGTGCTAGGATTAAAGGCATGCACCACCATGCCTGGCCCAAACAGATCTACTTTTAATAAATTATAATGCTTTATCATTTTAAAAAATATATTTTAAGATGACTGGGCTTCTGCGTGAGAATGAAAATACTTAGTAGCAGAGGCCAGTAAGTTAAAAAGGAGACATAAAGGGAAGAGAAAGGAAGGGAGGAGGGTACTTAATCGGTTGATATTGCATATGTAAGTACAATGATTGTTATGGGGAGGTAATATGATGGAGAATGGAATTTCAAAGGAGAAAGTTTGGAGGGAAGGAGGGAATTAACATGGGATTTTTTTTATAATCATGGAAAATGCTAATAAAAATTTTATATATATATATATAAATATAATATATATAAATATATTATAAAATAAAATAAAAATAAATAAATATATAAAAATATATATAAATATTTTATATATATATATAAAATTTACTTGAGAGAAAGAGGTGAGAGAGAGAGAATGGGTGCACCAGGGCCTCCAGACACTACAAATGAGCTCCAGATGCATGCATGCATCCCCTTGTGCGTCTGGTTTATGTGGGGCCTGGAGAATCAAACTGGGATCCTTTGGCTTTGCAGGCAAATACCTTAACCACTAAGCCATCTCTCCAGCCCCAATGCTTTATCTTTTTAATAAAATATTTGTTGACATTGAAACCAAACTCCTGCAAAAATACTCCATTATGTGGAATAATGTGGGGCAGAAGAAACACAGAAAGAGGAACAAAAACAAGAGCACATTTTGGAAACATTTTAATTTAATAATTTATCTATTCCCGGAAATAAGCCCCTCACAAGTGAACCCTTCCCTTTTTTTTTTTTCCTCCCAAAACAGATTCAGTATATTCTATCTAAAGACATTTGGTAAATATGGGTGATGAAGATTAAATAATTTAGATTTTGGTTTTAACAAATCTCAAAGTCATGAATCAACAGTACCACACAAAAAATTAAGCAAGAAGAATACAGACAAGGGACTAGGAATTTTAATTTTAAGATGTGAAAATTCTCTTTGGGACTTTAACAAATTCCATTTGGCTTCAATTGCAAAGTAGATTTCAGTGACAAGGCACTAAGCACTTCAGTGTGTCAGCTGTTTCTAACAAAAAAGTCTAATCAAAAGATTATTTAGGATGGGTGTGGTGGCACACACATTTAATCCCAGCATTTGGGAGACAGAGGTAGCAGGATTACCACAAGTTCAAGGCCACCCTGAGACAGAATGTGATCCAGGTCAGCCTGAGCTAGAGTGAGACCCTACCTCAAAAAAACAACTAATAGATTATTTAGTACTAGGAAACTAAACATAGGTAAGGCTAGCAGGGTGGTGGTTAGTTGATACCAAAAATGAGGGAAACATAAAAATAATATAAAAAGAAGAAAAATTATGATAGCATAACAATAAATTATAGATTCATATTTTTCTCCCATATAATACTATCAAGTTATTTTATTTTATTTTATTTTTT
The DNA here is from genome assembly GCF_020740685.1 of Jaculus jaculus. NCBI lineage: Eukaryota > Metazoa > Chordata > Mammalia > Rodentia > Dipodidae > Jaculus > Jaculus jaculus. The sequence continues at coordinate 56,247,922 of NC_059105.1, read as the reverse complement.
TAAATTTTTATTTATTTATTTGAGAGCGACAGACACAGAGAGAAGGACAGAGAGAGGGAGAGAGAGAGAATGGGCGCGCCAGGGCTTCCAGCCTCTGCAAACGAACTCCAGACGCGTGCGCCCCCTTGTGCATCTGGCTAACGTGGGACCTGGGGAACCGAGCCTCAAACCGGGGTCCTTAGGCTTCACAGGCAAGCGCTTAACCGCTAAGCCATCTCTCCAGCCCAATATCAAGTTATTTTTATTTTTAGATAATCCTAACATACATTTATTTTTCTCCATTTGTTACATAGTTCTACAAACCTCAACATATGAAGATTTGCCAACAATGTCACTGCTGTGTTGACTATCATCCCCCAACCTCCCTCACTGCTCTATAGGCCTGTACCTACTCAGCAATCTTTACAGTGTTTCGTAGCATTCATTTTATTCTAATTCTTATTAAACATTCTTTTTTTTAATTTTTATTTATTTATTTGAGAGCAACAGACACAGAGAAAGACAGATAGAGGGAGAGAGAGAGAATGGGCGCGCCAGGGCTTCCAGCCTCTGCAAACGAACTCCAGACGCGTGCGCCCCCTTGTGCATCTGGCTAATGTGGGACCTGGAGAACCGAGCCTCGAACCGGGGTCCTTAGGCTTCACAGGCAAGCGCTTAACCGCTAAGCCACCTCTCCAGCCCTTATTAAACATTCTTAAAAGTGAGTAAGGGATAAAGAGATTTTCTAAAGCATTTAAAAGAAAAAATATCAAATAGGAAGCATGTAAAATACATTCACAGCTTTAGTTGTCTTTAGATAATTAGTACTTCGGTACTAGGAATGGAACCCAGGGTCTTGCACATGGTAGCCATTCACAGAGCATGCACATCCCCCAAATTCCAAGATTATTTTTCATTTGGGGAAAATAAACGCTCTGATTTTCTCTAATACAAATAAAAATATATTTAGGTTTTCACGCTATTTTAGTGTAGAAGAATTTTAAGATTTTGAATAAAGTTTACTGCACCACCCCCCCATGGATGTCAAGAAGACATTTAAAGAAAAATTTCAAATTATAGGCTTAGGTTTTCATGCAACAGAAAACTAGTTAGTAAAAGCAAAACAACAACAAAAAAAAAAAAAAGAGAGAGGGACACAAATTGCTAATTCACTGAGCAACAGAGATGGACTAATCTCAAAACATCATGCTAAGCAGAAGAAGCTGGACACAAACTGAATTCAGTGATAGAATGAATTCAGTGACAGAAATTAGTGGTTGCATTTGGGAGCAGGAGGTAGGAGGCTGACTGCAATGACACAAAAAGTTGAGGTAACGGAATTGTTGATTGTAGCAATGATCATATATAACTACCACATCAGTCACTTAAATGTCTGTTTAATTATATGCAAACTGCTTCTCAATAAAGTTGATTCTCATAAAATTGTAAGTTCAAAAACTTCTTTTGGTTTAAATTAATACAGATTTATAGTACTAAGTCCAAGAACTAACTGATGGCAAGTCATTAATCAACACATTCAAAAAAGTATTTTAAAAAAATCCTGAAATATAGTTTGAGAGATTTTGTGCAAAAATTTTCTAGACTAAAGAGCACTTTTCATAATTCTGGGTAGACATTAAATACTGAGTATTAGAGCTTTAGGTTGTTTATAAAATGTATCATGAGTTACCCACATGATAATCTTTTAAAGAGAGCAGCCATTTGGTCTGGTTTGTCAAAGCTGGTCCTCATTTGTGTTAACACATCAACATTCTCCACCACAAGTTTCTAAAACAAAAAAAAAAAAAGAAAAAAGACCCCAGGTCAGACACAAACCTCTGTGATAGTAAGAGCATGCTTTGGAAATTCTAACCTGGAAAGCAAGAAAAGACACTCTTACACTATATATTTTTGTTGTCCCAATTAGAATCTTCAAATCATTCAAGTAAGATTAACGTCTATTTCAGCAGGTGAATTTAAGAGATCAGGAAAAAGGAACAAGCAGTATGACCGGGACCATCTCATGCTCAGACACAGTGTGAATAATAATAATATACTTTACAGGGCATATAGACAGCAATACCCTTCAGCTGAAACAAAAAGAACTTGCTGAAGTTTAGATAGTGTCCATAAGTAGATATACACTCAAGAGACAGTAACTTGTTGAGATATGGCATTACTGGGTATCTGTCATACTGCTACCTGTACTACATGCCTTTGCAACTCATTCTGTCACTGTCACACTTCCCTAGTTCTTTCACAATTCAAATGAATTTATAATTTAATTTCTGATCCTATAAAGTTCTTCTTGGCTGTATGTAGTGAGTCACAATATTTAGTACACACTACAAAAATCTGTGGAGGACTTTCCAAGTATTTATAGCCAGGCTTCACATCTGTGTACTTCAACTTGGCAGATCTCAGTAGGATAGGTTTGTTACAAATGATTTAAGTGGAACATCAAAACCAATACAGATCATCTATAAAAACATCATTTTCTCTCGGACTACAGAAATGGCTTAACAGTTGAGGCAACTGCCTGCAAAGCCTAACAACCCAAGTTTGATTCCCCAGTGCCCACATAAAGCCAGATGCACAAAGTGGTACATGCATCTGGAGTTCATTTGCAGTGGCTAGAGACCCTGGTGTATCCAATCCCTCCTTCCCTCCCTCCCTCTTTCCTTGCAAATAGATAAATAAACCTTAAAAATTTATCTTCCCTAAAACACTTCTGAAGTTTACTGACATTAGTTTTGGGAAAGTTCCGTATTATTTCTGTTATATCCTAATCAGAATCCAGCTCTAGCCATGTTTATTTACATGCTAGTTTTGATTTCTGTAGTTTGATTGACAAGTTTGCCAACTCTCTCTAAGTTACTTCAATTCTCTCCCAAAGTAAAATTCAACTCAATACTTGCCCAATAGCATGTATGCACACACACACTTATTTCAACTGTACAACACTTGCCTTAATGGCAAAGTCCCCAAGGTTTGATCTCAAGCACTAGAGGAAAGAAGGGAAGAAAGGGGGGGGGGGAGGAAACAAAAGCAAAGCAAACAAAAAAATATATACATACTCCAATAATCTAGGACTAACCACAATATTGCCTGTGCAATTTAACATCATATATTTGTAAATTAATATACCACTGAATCTAAAATTTACCTTTTGTGGCCACCAAAAAAAAAATTTGAATACTGTAATACACATAACACTTCAGGATTATTAATGCAGAATAAATGTGTCTTATAATCAATAAATTACATTAAATATTTCATAATAAGTGTAACTATAATAATTTGTAAAGCACTTGAATTAAACAATTTACAATTGCATTTACTTTAAGTCAAATGAAACATTCAAAACATTACCCTAAAGCAGGGTGTAGTGGTATACACCTTTAATGCCAGCACTGGAAGACAAGTAGGAGGATCGCCACAAATCTGAGGCCACCCTGAGACTACACAGTGAATTCCCGGTCAGTCTGGGCTACAGTGAGACCCCTGAGCCATGCTGGGAGCATTTTAAGTCTACTTCAGTGATGGGCATGGCTCAGGGAATTTTGTGGAAGATGGACCGGAAAGATTGTTAGAGCCACAAGTTGAGACATTTTGCAGACACTGCCACTCCCCACCTCCCAAAATGCATGACTCACAATCACCATGGGGTTGACCAGCATCCCCAGTGAGGAAGGCCTCTTCAGAAAAGGGACAGGGAGGAGGGAAAGAATGCATACAAAATATGCCCATATCTAATTTTAAAAAAGTTCAAATGAAACAAGAAATTTAGTAGGAAAGAATGTGGCTGCTTTTCTCCAGGAAGTAATAGAATGTTTCACTATTAGTACATATGCATAAGGTTGACTATCTGACAAATGCTTTACTCACAACTGTCAAATATGAATTAACTCGGCTGTGAGATGGGCACAACTTTACTTATTGCAACAAAAAGCTCCTCAGCTGGAACAGAACTAAAATAAATGAGGTCACTTTCAAGATAAAAAGATACAGCCGGGCTGGAGAGATGGCTTAGAGGTTAAGCATCTGCCTGTGAAGCCTAAGGACCTCGTTTCAAGGTTCAATTCCCCAGGACCCAAGTAAGCCAGATGCACAAGGTGGTGCATGCATTTGAAGTTTGTTTGCAGTGGCTGGAGGCCCTGGTGTACCCATTCAATCTCTCTCTCTGCCTGTCACTCTCAAATAAATAAATAAATAAATAAATAAATAAATATAAGCAAACAGAGCCTGGTGTGGTGGTGCACGCCTTTAATTCCAGCACTCAGAATCAGAGGAAGGAGGATCACCATGAATTCGAGACCACCCTGAGACTACATAGCTAATTTCAGGTCAGCCTGGACCAGAGTGAGACCCTACCTTGAAAAACCAAAATAGATAAATAAAATAAAATAAACAAACAAAAAAGATGCAGCCATACAATATTTAGTTTATGTTAGTTCATTCACTCAAAGTTGCACATATCCCAGGCTGGCCTCAAACTTCAGAACCTCTGGCTCTCATCTCTCAAGTGTTATGAACACAGGCACGTAATATCACACCCACCTTCATGTGGTGCAGAAGATCAAATCTAGGGCTTCATGTATGCTACCATGCACTCAACCTACTGAGGTATACTATCTAAATTTTAAATTTATTTTTATTTTTATTTATTTATTTGAGATAGAGAGAGAGAATGAGCATGCCAGGGCATCCAGCCACTGCAAACAAACTCCAGATGCATGTACCACCTTGTGCATCTGGCTTACATGGGTCCTGGGGAATTGAACCTCAGTGCTTTGGCTTTCAGGCAAGTCCCTTAATCACTAAGCCATCTCTCCAGCCCACAAATATATGTTTATAGTAGAAATAAGGCAGAAGGTTACAATGAGAATGGAGAGAATAGGCCAAAATTAAGTATGTATGAATATGCCTTAAGAAACCTGGTACTTTGTATATTCATTAAAGGTATTTTAAATAGATATAAAAGTTGTTGTCTGGCATCTACATGTCTGCTGAGGCAAGCATGCACCTACACTTATAAACATGAACACACACATATACATATGCCAAAAAGTCTATTCATGTTTTGATATACTTTTAGAAATGTTTTACGGAAATGTTTAAGCAAGCATTGAATAATACTCAACAAAGTATTTGAAAAAGAAATTAAGATAGCAAGCCCACTTACAAGAGCTATTAAAATAACTTATCCCCAAAACAAATAAAAATCCCCCAAACCTTACAAACAAAATCAATCAAAAAGGTGAAAGACCTCTACAATGGATAGTGCAAAATACTGATGAACAAAATTTCAGAGGAGAGAGAAGGGAATGAGGGAGGAAATATAGGGAGGAGAATGGGTGGTGGCAGTGGGGTGAGGAAGCATTCTGTACAGAGTAGAAGAATCATTTTCAGTAAAATGTTCATACTGCCCAAAGCAATCTATTGACCCAATGCATTATCTATGAAAATATCAGTGATTTTTTTCACAGAATTAGAAAAGTACTAAAATTTTCCTATAACCACAAGAAAGAAAATAATGAAAAAACATAACAAAAACCACCAAATAGCCACTATAAATCTTGAGCAAAAAGAGATGTCATGCTACTTGACCTTGAGATAACCAAGCTACCAGGCTGCAAGAATCAGAACAGCATGGTACTGGCATAAAAATACATAAAACATGTAGCATCAGAGAAGTCTCTTCAATACATATACATTCCATACATACATATAAATGCATATACATATATGCATGCATGTATGTATATGTATATGTGTGTATGTATATATGTATGTATATGTGTGTGTGTGTGTGTGTGTGTGTGTGTGTGTGTATGTGTGTATCTTAACATTTAGAAAAATCAACTCAAAGCCATGGTAGCATATGCCTTTAATCCCAGCACTCTAGAGGCACAGGTAGGAGGATCACCATGAGCTCCAGGTCAATCTGAAATGACGTAGCAAATTGCAGATCAGCCTGGGGTTGAGTAAGACCCTACCTTAAAAAGCCAAAGGAAAAAAAAAAAAGAAAAATTAATCCAAGATGGATTAAATACTTAAATTTGAGACCTGAAACTACTTGATGAAACACAGGAAATGGTGTAGGACATTGGTAATGAGTAAAGATGTTTTTGTGTAAGTCCTGGAAAAAACAGAACCAAAAGCAAAAGTAGTTAGGGACTCCTAACCGAAAAACTGAATGATGAGATTCCAATTTAAAAAGCTTATGCGTGACAAAGGGTTAATATTAACCCCTTGTCAGATATTCAGAATATACAAAGAACTCAAGCATCTTAGTAGCAAAGCCAAAATAGTCTAATTAAAAAGTAGGCAATTGGTGGGCCAGGTGTAGTGGCACATGCCTTTAATCCCTGCACTCAAAAGGCAGAAGTAGGAGGATCTCCATGAATTTGAGACCACCCTAAGACTACACAGTGAATTTCATGTCAGCCTGGGCTAAAGCAAGACTCTACCTTGAAAACCCAAAAAAAAAAAAAAAAAAAAAAAAAAAAAAAGTAGGAAAAAGGGCTGGGATGTACTCAGTTGATAGAGTACTTTCCTAGCAGGCCAAAAGCCTGGGTTTAATCCCCAGTACTACATAACACTGGGTATGGTACAGCAGACCTACAATCCCAGAATCTGGAACATTGGAGGCAGGAGGTTCAGGATTTCAAGATTATCCTCAATTACACAGCAAGTTCAAGGCTACCATGGGCTACATGAACACTTATCTATTAAAAAAAATAGGCAATTGTTATAGTTATCTTCTTGTTCCAAAGCATTTCACCAACAGCAGCTGATGGGAGAAAAGTTAGACAATAGCAAAGGGGTGAGCTAAACTCTGGCAAGGAGGAAAAGGCTATTAACTTCTCAAGCCCACCCCTAGAAACACACCTCCTCCAGCAAGGCTCAATCTCCCAAATTTCTGCCAGCTAGGGACCAAGCTTCAGAACACAGCAATAAATCGAAACAGAATTCCTTAAAAGACATAAATGAACACCACAAATAAGAAAAATGATGCTCACCATAAATCATTATGGAAATGCAAATCAAAACCATGCTGAGAATCAGCTACACTGGCACAACCAATTAGTGCAAGCAAGTGCTTTTAACCACTAAATCATTCCCAGACCCAAAAGTAAACTCAGACTTGGGAGATTAAGCCAAGAATGGGACCAGTCTGGGAAAAAGTGAGTTCTAGTTCCAAGCCACACTAGTTATACCTTGTCTTTACAAAACCCATAATGCCTTATCACCTCACTACAGCTAGAATGGCTACTACCAAAAAAACAAAGATTAATAAGTGCTGATACAAATGTGAACAAAAGAGAACCTTGGACTGGGAAGATGGCTTAGTATGTAAGAACACTAGCTGTTCATGCATTTAGTCTGAGAGATCCTGATTCGTCCTGAGTTTGATTCCCTAGCAACCAGATAAACATGCAGGCATGACTATGACCATGTATGCCTGTTACCCCAGGCTTGTGGTGAGAAGAGACCACCGAAAAGCAAAGCTGGGACAAGCTAGTCTCTCAATATGACTGAAAATGTCAGCTCTAGTTCAGCAAGAAATTTGTTCTCAAGGAAACATGTGGATGAGCAACAGAAGAGGACACAAGCTATTCTACTCTGATATCCACTAGTTCATAGTGGGACACACAACTACACAAATGTGCATATCAAGCCACACCCCATGTACTGCACGCACACATGCACATACACACACACTGAAGCCAGTATGACAGCACACATCTACGATACTAATTTAGCTGCTTGTGAGTGTGAGGCAAAAGGTTCAAAGTAAAAAATCAGAAAAGAGCTAGGTATGTAGCTCAATGGTAGAGTACGTGCCTAGCATGCATAAGGTTATAAGTTCAATTCCTAGTACTGAATAAAAAAAGGGTGGGGGACAAAAAGGCAAGACTGATAAAGATTGTGTACCTTAAGTTCAGCAACTTGTGATGAAATATGCCACATGAGACTTTCACTGAGAAACTTCATGCCATATGGGCCCAGTAGTTCTGATAATGATCTCATTTCTGAAATGAAATATAATTAATTTTATACTTTTGACAAAGTAAACATTAAAAGAAACATTAACACAGAGTATTCTCTTATATAAACACATTATTAATATAAACTCCTCAGAAAAGTCTCTGCAATTAAAAGGTAAGACAAGATATGAAACTGGAAGACATGTGTCTGATTATGCGTTAAGCTGAATGAAATAGTTGCGACACCATCAAAATAAAACAGAGACCAGTTAGAAAGAAGGATTCAGTAGAAAGGGGATACAGAAGGGGTAAACAGAGGGTGATAGAGCAGATTATGATCATGGTATATTGTCAGTATGTATGGAGATTGTCAATTAAAAGCTAAAGGAAAAAAAAAGAAAGAAAATAATCACAATAAAATAAAAAAATACAGTAGACAAATCTTCTTTCTCTAAACCATGTTATAATGTCATTCACCTGATATGTCAGAATATTCCTCTGCATTGAATGTTAATTCATTTTCTGTAGGTAAGTTCACAAATGCCTTCATTGCAGGAAAGTAAGCTATATGGCCATTGCTAACTTGCCTTAACAAAGTCTCCAAATACCTAAAGAGAAAAATAAATTTATATCTGGGAGACATGGTTTACTTAAAATTTTATTATGGTATATAATCTAAATATAATTTTTAACTTCACTAATGTAATGAATGGGCACTTATCCATAAAACATGACTTTTCTAAGCTGCTCATTAGAAAGAAAAATTTTCTATCACTCAAAATTTTCCAAATGTATTCCTTACCAATTTGTATATAGACTCGTTATGGTTGGTTCTCCATGACTGTCCAAATGTTGTGTTTGCTGAAGAAGAACATTATTAAATACTCTTGTAATATCGATCTGCACATAGTTCTCTATTGACTGGAGTACGGTCATGTATGCTCTTACACTTGTTAGAAGCTCTGATGGTTTTGCAATTTCTTGGGTAGCTTGATTATACATAGTCATTCCAACAATTGATCTAGGGGTGGGTAATGAAAGAAACAGAATTTCCCCACTGATATAGACAATCCTCTTAATCCATTGATATCTAATAATAAATAAGCAAAAAAAATCAGTTGATGTTTAAAGAGACCTTTTTAGAAAGTCATGAAATTTCTAGTCACTATACTCCTAGCAATATAAAAATGGAATATTTAAAAACAATGAAACAGGAAAAATTATCAAAAACATTCTAAGAACATCAGTTAACAACATTAAACATAAAAAAGGACTTTAAAAATTGCTTAGTATGGTTAAGTTACAGTAAAGACAATAAGCTACTTAACCTAAAGCTTAAATTCATTTCACACTGTTGGCTGGAGCTTTTTAGGCTTTGTATAAATGATAATTTTCACCTATAATAACAGTACTGTGCAGTATTATCACGATCCTTTCATAAACTAAGTTCAAAACAGATAACTGAAAATGCTCACTTTGGAAATTGTCTGTTTAGGATTAACAAACTTTCCCAAAACTTAAAGATAAATGTAAATTTGTAACAGACAGAATGGTTAAATAAATATCTTACTATAATATATATCCACATTTACGTTGACTGAACACATAACTGAGAATTTATCCATAAAGTCTGCCTGACTTCTTAGTGCTACCTTCTAAGCAAATGGCATGACAGTCAAAGGAAGACAACAATGAAGCAGCACGTTAGAATACAACTTTGCTTTAGTCCCAAAAGATTATGAAGGGAACAAGCAACCCATTAATACAAGTTATTTGCCCTGGCATAAAAATCTTCTCCAGGCAAACAAGTGGCTCTCTTGTCTTGATCCTTGACCACTAAGCGTAAAGAACATCGACTTTTGCATGGATTGTGGACCAAAGTTTACAGAAAGAAAACATGGGAGCTTAAAACTAAAGCCTGTCTTCTTGAAAATATTAGATTGAAGTCATAACGACCTCTTGATGTAAATACTAGAGCATTTTGAGTTTTTCTGTTAGGATGCCTGCCTCTTCCTTAGCCACCTGATGGTTCAACACTCAATGCAATAATAATTTATATAGTGCTCTATTTTCTCTTATTTCTAAAATCTTACCTCACCAATTATAGTTCTAAGCTTTATACTATTTCCTTACCAGCTATAGTATTTTTAATACAATTCTAAGTATATGGAAAATAGAAATATGACACATTAGTGATCACAGAAACTGAAAAACCTTGGGCAAAAGTTTGTTTTATAGATAGATAGATAGATAGATAGATAGATAGATAGATAGATAGATAGATTTTTTTTTTTTTTTTTAGTTTTTCGAGGTAGGGTCTTGCTCTAGCACAGGCTGACCTGGAATTCATTACATAGTCTTAGGGTGGCCTTGAACTCACGGCAATCCTCCCACCTCTGCCTCCTGAGTACTGGGATTAAATGTGCGTGTCACCATGCCCGGCTGTTATATACTGCTTTAAGACTCGAGATATAATTATCAAATAAAAGCTGGATAGACAGCTCAGCAGTTAAAGGCACTTGCTTGCAAAGCCAGATAACCTGAGTTCAATTCCCCAGTACCTGTGTAAAGTCAGATACACAAAGTGGAACACGCATCTTGAGTTTGTTTTCAGGGGCTAGAAGCCCTGAAATGCGAATTCTCTCTCTCTGCCTCTTTCTCTCTCAAATAAATAAATAAATATTTTATAAAAGATTGAAGCAGTTTATAAAACTGAATTTTTCTTCCTATTATGCAGTACATATTTACTTGCAAAATTTATGCAGAACTCAGTTCTCAAGAGAGTGGTATTCTACTAACATAACTACTCAGCATATACATAACTGAAAAGCTGCATGAAGAATACACACACTTGGGCTGGAGAGATGGCTTATCGGTTAAGTGCTTGCCTGTGAAGCCTAAGGACCCCGGTTCGAGGCTCGGTTCCCCAGGTCCCACGTTAGCCAGATGCACAAGGGGGCGCACGCGTCTGGAGTTCGTTTGCAGAGGCTGGAAGCCCTGGCGCACCAATTCTGTCTCTCTCCCTCTATCTGTCTTTCTCTGTGTCTGTCGCTCTCAAGTAAATAAATAAATAAATAAATAAATAAATGGTTTAAAAAAAGAATACACACACTTAACTATATACAACATGCTAGTTTTTTCTATTCCTTCTTCCTTTTCCCCTTCACTTCTTTTTTTATATACCAACTGCAACATACTAATTTCACGACCTTAGTATTGCCTCCTACAAGCTAAAATTCTGATTTGCTCCAACCTTCGCATTTTTGTATGTGAGAATGCTAAGGCTCAAGAGACTTATTGAACTGTACAGTGTTATGAATCAGTAACCACAGTACGTGAGTAAGAACTCAGTTCATTATTCTTCATACATCTCAGTTCATTATTGTTACACTACTAGTTCTACTAGAGCTTTTCCTAGTAAATATTAATGTTGTGTATATATTAATAAGCAATATAACAAACTTAGTAAATGAATTAAAAACAGAGAGCAGTTTATACTCCTTCTTACTTAGTGAAGCGGATTTCCAGATGAGAAGTTAAATATTCTCGTGGTGTAAAGGTATGCTCCCATACAACCATATTTGGAACATAATTTATAGAGAAACATAGCTCAGAAAGTGCAGTGTGCAACTTATCAAGGCTGAAAAAAAAATAAACAGTATAGAATGCTTGTTATCTCATCATTGGCAATACAAAATTAATTTTATAAAAATCACAGAACTTACTTTGAGATAATATTGCAAAATGATTTTTTACTCTTAAACAGTTAAAAGTCCTTGGGTATTGATAACTTTTATTTTCAAAGCAAGCATCACTCATCTGTTTCTTGTTTAGTTGATAATAACTATACAGAGGTAAGATAAACTGGGAGGAGGTACCTATTCTACATGCAATGACAATGGTTTCCTATTGCTACTGCCATCTGTTTATAAAATGGCAATGATTTGTTCAAGTTGGGAAGCAAGGCATTTAAGTGACATTCACTCAACTTTTTTTTTTTTTTGGTTTTCAGAGGTACAGTCTCACTCTAGCCCAGGCTGACCTGGAATTCACTATGGAGTCTCAGGGTGGCCTCAAACTCATGGTGATCCTCCTACCTCTGCCTCCCGAGTGCTGGGATTAAAGGCGTGCGCCACCACGCCCAGCCATTCACTCAACTTTTGCCTGTCATTCTTCTATATAAGTAAACAAGTTAACCAGGAGCACTGAGTGCTAGCTGGTGTGGTGTTTTTGTTTTGAAATAATGAGTATATTCTAATGCATCACAATATGCCACAAAAGTCTTGGTCACCTGATTTTAAAAACTACAGATTGCTTATAGTATAGCTCAGAAAATCTTAAACATATTAAGTACCACCTACTTTATTATCTTTAAAATCGAAAAACAACATTTTACAACAAAGCATTAAAGGATTAAACTCTAATCAAGTTTAGAGAGATTTTTAAAAAGAGCTCTAAATTAAAGTATATGCAAATTCTTACCATTGTCTTAATACTAATGCTATGGGATAGGGGATAACAGGGGCCCTCTACCAGGACAAAAAGATACAATAAAAGTGGAAGACTTACTTGGTCACTACCAGCCTGTTTTTCCTCATGCTCTCAACACCTGGTTTTTCCCTTTCTGGTTCCCCTTTCTTGCCAGTCTGTTTTTTCGACTTCTTATTCACTGCTTGACTGATGGTTTTGGCACAATGCTTAGGCAGCAACTAAATTTAGATAAGAATAACATTGTATTTTTATACCAATTACTCTAAAAGCATAATAATTAGTCCAGCAAACCTTAGCTGAATTCAGACTATATAGCAAATATGCTCAATTGTAAAAGAGAAATGTGGAAAGTAGTTTTCCAAGATAGCTCAGGTAACCCAGAGCTTAGTGCAAAACAAAAACTGATGTGAATTAACACTTCATAGCAGAAATGACAGTAAAGCTGATTGGTATTATTCAAAGGATAAATAAAAACATGCCAGATAAGCAAGGAGCAAGATATAAGAGTTACTAAGGATTTCAGCAGCTTATAAAAAGGAAAGTAAATGTGCTCAGAACTGAGTGGGAACTACTATACTAGGTAGCAGACTGTGAAGTACAGAGCAAACAGGAAGCTTCAGCAGTCAGAAGAGCCTAGGAGGTGAAGCCAGAGGTTGGATTCTAAACTGGAAATTTTCTTGAAGACAATACAGTTCTTACAGCAGAGCCCTAGTACAAGAGAAGGCCAATTCTAACACTGGCTGAAAAAGCCACTGAAACAAGAAAAATGAAACCAGGATAGCCAAACAAGATGTGCAAATGCAACACAACTGACAAAATGGCCAGATCTGAGAGATTTCTGAGATAAATTGAAAGGATTTAGATTTATCTCACTTAGCTGTAAATAAAGAAGCTCGGCAGTTAAGGTATTTAGGCCTGCAAAGCCTAACCACCCGGGTTTGATTTCCCAGTACCCATGTAAAGCCAGATGTATAAAGTGGCACATGCATCTACAGTTCATTTACAGCGGCTAGAGGCCCTGGAGTGCCCATTCTCTGTCTCTACTTGCAAATAAATAAAAATTTTTAAAAAATGATAAAAAGGTATCTAACAGTACTGATAAAAAGTGAGTTACAGCACTGAGAGCAATAATTCATTTAAGTTTGACAGATTAACAAGAAATAAGAACATTATAAGGTAAATGAAAGCAGTATTATATAATATAGCAACCATATGCTACATGTAGCTTTTCTTTTATCCTTGACTTAGCAATTTTTTTTCAAATTTCTTCATCATGATTACTTAAAATTAGCTTATACTAACAGGTTTCCTTAAAGAATTTTTGTACATAATTTTGATTGATTCTATTATGTATTCAAAATATGTTTATCCCAAAATTAATTGTCCAGTAAGCATAATAACAGACTTCAAAAACTTGATTCAAAAGTAAAATATATGTTTAAAAAAATATTTTTTGAGAGGCAGACAAAGAGCAAATGAGTGTGGGCATATCAAGGCCTCCTACCATTGCCAATGAACTCCAGACACATGTGCTACTTTACACATTTGGTTTTACATGGGCACTGGGGAATTAAACCTGGGCCATCAGGAGTTGCAAGCAAGTGCCTTTAACCATTGAGCCATTTCTTCAGCCTCTGAAGTAAAATATTTTTACCACTAATATGTCTACATGCTAAAATGATAAAATGACATTAAATCAAATATACCCTTTAAACTAGCTTCCCCTATATTTTAAAAAGCACTTTAAGATTTCTTTCAGTGATGAGTCACTGAAAGAAAATTAGTCACTGTACATAAACAAGTAAAGAAGGCTGTGGGAGTAGTCCACATTGTGAAAAAATAAAAAGAAATAAGAAATTGTATTTATGTTGTCAGAGTACTTTTTTGTTTTGTTTTGTTTTTTCAAGGTACCCAGACTAACCAATGACCTGGATTCATTTTGTATTGTCAGGGTGGCCTCAACCTCACAGCAGTCCTCCAACTTTGGCCCCCAAGTGCTAGGATTAGAGGCGTGCACCACTATACCCAGCAGAGTTCCTTCTTAAAAAATAAAAATAATGCCGGGCGTGGTGGAGTGTGCCTTTAATCCTAGCACTCTTACCCAGAGGTAGGAGGATTACCATGAGTTCAAGTCTATCCCAAGACTACATAGTTAGTTCCAAGTCAGCCTGAGCCAGAGTGAGACCCTACCTTGAAAAATCAAAATAATAATAATAAAATAAAAATAGTAATTTTTTCAGAAATTTTCAATTTCATGATTAACAACAACAACAAAACCAGAATGTTGCATCTAACTCCTAACAAAACACAGCTATAAGAGCATAAAACACAAAAACCTATGAGTATCACTACAAAATCAAGTTTCAAAGTATCTCTAAAAACACCAAAATACAAGTGGGTTGTAACAAACTATCATGAACAGAAAGTGCAGAAAACATGAAAGCAATAGGGAAACTGATGAGCCTAAGTGAGAAGGAAAATCCTGTAGCATTCACTTGAAAAACAAAGGTCCTGGGTACAGAAAGAGGAGTGTTAACAAGCCTCTATAGTATGACTTGATAAGCTATAGCAATTTAGTCTCCATTAATTCTCAAAGTAATCAGCTAAAGTTCTATTCAAGGGTAGCACTCCAGATTAAGAAGACGACAGAACAAAGCCGAGTATGGTGGTGCACACTTTTAATCCTAACACTTGGAAGGCATAGGTAGGAAGACTGCCATGAGTTCGAGGCCACCCTGAAACTACGTGAGACCCTATCTCGGAAAACCAAGAAATTATTTTCATGTATGTATGTATGTATGTATGTACAGAAATGAGAAAGAGACAAAAGAAAAAGAAGACACAGGTAAGTGTGAGGTGGGAAGAGGAATTTAGAATTGCAAGCAGCCCTATTTGTTGATGCTGAGTGAAACAGAAATGTTCTGAGTAGTAAGAAAAACTATCTGGCACCACAACTCTTTTCAAAAGTCCAGGAAAAGCATCTGCACATAAAAATAAGTAAAAGAACAAATCAGGATTTAATTCTCAACCAAACTAATATAAGAGAAATGGTAAGACAAAGGATGCTACTTCTGTAGATAATTAAAGCACAACAGAAAAACCCAGAATATAAAATTAAAGAAAATAACTCTCAAATATAAGTATCAAATAAACAAAATGCAATTTTTAAAACATATTAAACATTGCCTTAAAAGAAATAAAGGAATATAAATAAATCAAATAGAACTGAAGAGACAAAAAAAAAAAAAAAAAAAGATTCACGAGTAAAACATTTTAAGCTTGCCAAGAAAGGTCTGACAAAGATAAACACAGTAGGTGGAAGAGAACAAAGCCAAGGAAGCAGCAAATTTAAAAACCCACTATAATTCAAGAAACCTTTCCTATTATTGCAGGAAAATGGGGTCAAACTAGTAAAAGTACACCAAATTCTTGAGCCAATCAATCTACCTACATCAACACCAAGATCATAAAATAAAGAACACTATTTTTAAAAAATTGTTGGTTTTTGTTTGCTTGTTTTTTGGCATTGGGGGTTGAACAGAGGCCTTGCACATGCTAGGTAAACATGAACACTGAGCCCATTAAGTAAGGCTTTAAAGGAATATAGCCATCCGTCATTCATCCAAATATTGTCTGTTACTCCTGTCAACTATATGACAGAGTTAAATATTTGCAACCAATACTACATAGTATACAAAATTTACAATATTTACTATGTAGCCCTTTATTGGAAAAGCCTGCTGAATGTTGAACACACTGACACATGCCAGTAATACCAGATACATGGAAGGAAAGTAAACTAACAATTTATAGCTTATTTTCTTGTCTTCCAAATTTCCTTACTGTAGGAAACATTTAAATTATTACCTGATCACTAAGAGTACACTGTTCTGTGCAAATATCAGTGATGAGATTTCGTGCTTGTTTGGCCATTTCATCCAGGAACATATTACATAAGGAAAGGCTGCGATCTCCAATATGATGACGCTGTTAAAGCAGAGTGCAAGAAATGAGAGAAGTCACAAGAAAGTAGTTTCAATTAAAACACTTTAAATAGACATGGAAAATTATAGTTATACACTGCAATAAGGAGTGGGGAACAATATAGGGTTTCCCCCTTTTCTTACAATGAAAACCTGGTAATTTTGTGTTTGCACAAGTATTACATAAAATAGAAAGTTTTTGGTGATTCAGTAAGAAATTTATGATTTGTTTAGTTTTGGTGAACTGCATTTCATTTGGTGGTTTTAATTTTTTTAATGGTAACTGGAATGTTGAGCATATAAAGCTATAAATTTCTCTACTGTCCATATATAGGACTTTACTAAGAGAAATTTTTAAGCAAGTCTCTTTCTTTGACCTTATATGGTGGTTTGAGCCATATGTTCCCCCATAAGCTCATATGTTCTGAATGCCAGGCCCCCAGAGGTAGAGCTTTGATGGAGGTGGGTGTGTTCCCCTTTCCCAGAACTTCACTCACTCTCCTGCTACTGTTTCCCATCAGCTATGGCAGAGGTGATGTCCAGCCTCTGCTCATGCCACGCTTTCCCTGCCATTATGAAGCATCTCCTCAAGACTGGGAGTCAAAAAAGCTTTGTCCCAGCAAAAACTATACCACCTTACATACTCAATTACACAGGAAAAGATTACATGCACTACTAATATATATATTTTTACATATATATCTGTGTATATATATATGTATATATATATGTATATGTGTATATATATATGTATATATATATATATATATATATATATGTATGTATGTATGTATGTATGTATTTATTGGGGGGGAGAATGGGCATGCTAGGACCTATAGTCACTGCAAACGAACTCCAGATGCTTGAGCTCTCCCTTGTCCATCTGGCTTACGTAGGTCCTGAAGAATCAAACCAAGATCCTTTGGCTTTGCAAGCAAACGCCTTAACTGCTAAAAGCCACCTTTTCAGCCCTACATCCATTACTTTTATATAGCTGAAATAAAGGTACATAATATAAAAATATTTGATCTACAAAATAACTATTCCTAGAGATACTTTATATCTTTTTTGCAGGCTCTTTGAAACGGTTAACAGAAAGCCAAAACAAAAAGTATTTGCAGCCGGATACAATTAAATATTGGTCACTTCTTGGGAGGTGGGTATAATTTGGATCTCTGTTTTGTTTATTTTTTTGGTGGGGGAAGTGCTGGGGACTAAACCCAGGGCTTTGCACATGCCATCTAGGCAAGTCATATCACTGAATATTTCCCTTTCCCTTCTTGTATTTTCTACTTTGAGATAGGGTCTCACGTTGCCCAAATTGGACTTAAACAGGCAATCCTCTTGCCTCACCCTCCTGAGTAGCAGAAATTACAGGCTTGAGTCACCAAACATGGATGCATTTCTTAACCTGTCATACAAGTCTCTCTGTCATCTGTCCTCTGCCTTTTATTATAGTGCTGAGAAACATCTTAGGAGAACAGGAAAAGTTGAGAACAATAAAGATACTATAGCAACAATAGGTGGAATATGTTTTTAGTGTCACTGGTCCTCCCTACTGGCAGACTCTATACAGATTCAACCAACCAGGAAGCAGAAATAATTGGAAGAAACACACATACTTCTCCAGTGAACAGCCTCCCCCCCCCAACTCTTATTCCCTAAATACAATGCAATAATTACATACATAACACTTACATTGTGTTAAACATCATAAGAGATCTAGAGAGGATGGAAAGTTTATAAGAGGTATTTGTAAATTATGTGCAAATACCTATGCTATTTATGAGATTTGAGGATCTATAGGGAGAAAGGAAGGGTACACAAATAAATCCCCCATGGATACCAAGGAATGACTATATATAAGAAGAGTGCTTAAAATCTGAATTGCCCTATTTGATAACAGCAAGGGAAAGTAGGGGTAGATTTAAGAAATTATACCACAATTACCAAATAAGGAGATTAGATAAGTAATTTAGTGGAAAGGATAATCATGTGGGAAGAGCTAACAATAGACCTCAGATGTCAACATTGAGAGGAAACAATTCTATCAAATTTAAGAAACTCTACACATACATAAAATTGGTGGTGTAAATATATCCACAGTTTCTACACTAGTTCCCAAAAAGGTTCTCAGTCTAATCTCATCTCCAAGCCATCCTCCTATGGAATATTCAAGACAACTACAAGAAATGCACTACTTCAAGTTTCTTTTCAATAAATTCTGCACTTCTAAGAAGCCAAACACTGTTACAAAGTAATACATTATTTAGCTTTATAAAGTATTGCCAAAATGGTATTTTTTCTTTAAAGAATCTAAGAAACTTTTCCTTGCCAACTGTAACTGTATGTATTTGTGGGATGCATTGTGGTTTTTTATTTATTTTTCATGTTGAGGACAAAACCCAGTGCCTTAGATGTGCCCAGCAAGCACTCTACAACTGAGATACATGCCCTGTGTCCTGTTATTTTTTATTTGTGTATACACTGTGAAATGATTTAATCAGGCTAGTTAGTGTAGCTATCACTTCGTCAACTTGCCTGTTTTTAATTTTTTTTCCCCAGACAGTAGCTCCTGTATTCTAGGATGGACTAAAATGTGTTACGTAGCCAAAAATAACTTCTGATTCTCCTGCCTCTGCCTGCTGAAGACCAAAATTACAGGTCCTGGTGTGTGCCACCATGTTTGGTTTATATAGGGCAGGAGACTGAACTCAGGACATTGTGCATACCAGAAAAGCACTCTAAGAACTGAGCTACATCTCCAGTTCCAACATGTCTTTTGTGGTGAGAAGATTAAAAATCCATTCTTCTTAGCAAGTGAAAATTACACAGTATCGTTTTACAGAAATGGACTCACTATGCAGCTCAGACTGTCCTAAAACTTGTGATCCTCCTGTCACAGACCTACATTGTTAACTGTGTCACTTCCACGTAGTGCAACAGCTCACTGAAACTTATTCCTCCAAACTAAGACATCCCCACTTGGCTATCATAAAACAATTTAGTTCTACTTTTCAGCACCTGTGTCTATGTGTGTGCATGCACATGTCTGTCTGTCTGTCTGTCTGTCAGACAAGTATCTGCAAATATAGATGTTGTTTAATATACCTATTTTATTAACAAGTGAGTAAAATTTATGTCACTCAATAATCTACAAATTCAATTTTAAAGTAATTTCAGTAGTAGTTTAAAAGTACAGAAACCTAATTATTATATATGTACAGATATCTAAATATTAACATCTGACCCACCATTTATTTTAGTAAAGGCAAACAAATGGCTGACATGTATGTGTATGTTTATTCATCCACATATATTTTAGTTATATCATATATATATATATGTATATATATATATATGCATGCATGCATGCATGCATGTTGTGTTTTATCAGGTATCTACTTAAGCAGTTTTCTGATTTTACATAAAATTAAATGGGAAGAAAAATTAGGTAATGAGCTACTCAACTGATGTAGCTCATTTTGTACATTACCTCTTCAGGACACAGCTCATGTGTACAGCTCATAAAATGAGTGCAAAGTAGTGGAAATGCAATTGAGTATCTTGACTGAGAGGGTAACTCCAAACACTGCTGAAACATCTTCTCAAAAGCACGACTATAAAAACTGCATTAGGAAACAAATGTAAAAATCACAACAGCAAAAGTGGTAACAGTTTACAATTGATATCAAGTTTCTGGTACAATACCCTATTATTAATTTACTCAAGTTAAAATAAAGGTTAGCAACTGATTAGATTTATTCCCTCAATAGTTATTTTCCGGCCCAAATATTTTTATGTCAATAATTCACTCAGAGTAATAAAAGTACTATTTGTATAACATATAAAACACTTTAAATAAAAACTTAAGGTCATAGACAATATGTAGAATATGAATTCATGACATTCAATTTTTAATTTTTTTAAAATTTTTGTTTATTTTTATTTATTTGAGAGTGACAGACAGAAAAAAGAGGGGGGCGAAGGCAGGGAGAGAATGGGCACATCAGGGCCTCTAGCCACTGTAAACAAACTCCAGATGCATGCACCACCTGTACATCTGGCTTACATGGGTACTGGGGGATCAAGCCTTGAACCAGGGTCCTTAGGCTTCACAGGCAAGTGCTTAACCACTAAGCTATTTCTCCAGCCCTATGACATTCAAATTTTATATCAATTAATCAAAGCTAAGGAATTATCAATTAGAGGGACCACCACTATTTTAAGTGACTCTAAGGAAAATATTGCCAATTAAATAATTGTAACACCATCAATTTAAAATTATTCAAAACTTAAAATGTTAAATCTAAATGGAAAAGAGTTTTATTGATAAAATAGAATAACGACATTTTGCCCAGCGTGATGGTGCATGCTTTTAATCCCAGCACTTGGGAGGCAGAGGTAGGAAGATCACTATGAGGTCAAGGGTACCCTGAGACTATATAGTGAATTCCAGGTCAGCCTGGGCTAGAGTGAGACCCTACCTCAAAAGAAAAAAACAAACAGAACAATAACCAAACAAAAACAATAATCTCAGAATAAAGAAGAAAACAGAGAGAATAAACTTTTTTTTTTTTTCCTTTTTGGTATTTTGAGGTAAGGTTTCAGTCTAGCTCTGACTGACCTGGAATTCACTATGTAGTTTCAGGGTGGCCTTGAACTCATGCTGATCCACCAACCTCTGCCTTTCAAGTGCTGGAATTAAAGGCATGCACTACCATGCCTAGCTAAACATGTTTTTTAGATGTGACATGCAAATTATGTTTAAATTTAGTGATGAATTATAAATAAAATTTATTAAATAAATTAAAACAAAATAAATTATAAATAAAATTATTAAATAAATAATAAAATAATGCTTAAATTTTAAACATCATTCAAAGTACATTTATTTCTAAGAATTAGGAGAAGAATTTATAACTCTTACTATAGAATCACCTAAATATGAAATGTTTCTCATTTTCTTTCTATGATAGTCTGGTTCAGGCAGTAATACAGGGCTCCAAATGATTTTAAAATTCTTGCAAATTTGACATATGATGTATCTAAATATGTGTTCCTCTGAGAAGCAGGCCTTTATATGCAATGATTGAGATTTCTTCTCCAATAATCATTTTTAAAAGCCATTCTAATAAACTGCTAAGAATCATTGTGGATTAAGCTGTTTTCCAAAAGAAAAAAAAAGAGCTTTTTGTAATGACCTCTATCCATTCAGATTATCTCAGTATTTTAGAAATAAGGAAACCTACTAGGACATTCCCATTTACTCTCTTCAAGACCAAGAAGCAGGAAATGGAAGTTGGTACTACATGACTATGGAGCCCAAATACTTGAGTTTAATTACTAAACACTTGTGTTTAGTAATCTGATCACAACCTAGTTCATGTATTCATTCAAACATATCATCTACTGTTTCAATAAAGAAGCAAAAACATTAGCCTCCTTCAAAGGCATTATTTTCCAGGGAGGACACGAGAGAAAGGTAAGTTGCAGTGCTGACTGCAGTAAGAGCCAATGCTCAATATCATGCCAGGAGTAGACACCACACTATCATGTCCACACTACAGAAGTTACCAGGCCTTTAAACTACAGTGTTAAGTATAGTAAGAGGCAACACATGGCAAAGAGTAGACACCAAACCATCACGCCAACACTGTACAAGTTAGCAGGCCTTTAATTTCTAACATTTACTATCCTTGATTGATCTACAACTTTTTTTTTTCCTATAAGATAAAATATGCAAAGGAGCCCTTACTCTGAACTTTATATTTTCAAATAAAATCCTTATCAATAAGAGATACCCTTATATAGAACTAATGCTATGTTGGCAAGTATTTTTTTTTTTTAAGTTGACTATTTCCTTTCTTATTAAGAGCCTAGTACTGAATTGTCTTAAAAGGCAAGCCTCCATAAAAACAATCCAGGGGCTGGAGAGGTGGCTTAGCGATTAAGCACTTGCCTGTGAAGCCTAAGGACCCCAGTTCGAGGCTTGATTCCCCAGGACCCACATTAGCCAGATGCACAAAGGGCGCATGCGTCTAGAGTTCGTTTGCAGTGGCTAGAGGCCCTGGTGCACCCATTCTCTCCCTCTCTCTCTCTCTCTCTCTCTTTCTCTGCCTCTTTCTGTAGCTCTCATATAAATAAATAAAAATAAACAAAAATAAAAAATAAAAACAATCCAGAAGCTTTACTTCAAATACTAAAAGGTTCAGGTCCAGATTTAAGGAAATTACAACATACCAAAATATGGAGAGATCTGATGTTTCCACCAACATTTCCACCAAGGAATCTACCATTTTTGTATGAAAGATTATTGTATTCATCATCTTTCCAAGTTCTCGATGATCTGCAAGGCTAAGTGAAGCCTTAGAGACACTGGTGTATGCCTGCAGAAGTCCAACAAAATCAAAATGAGTTAAGAGAGAGATCAGTAAGTGACACTAGTCACTCTATTGTGGGGAAAAAAATGCATCACTGAAAAATATTTAAACTATTATGATACTATATCAGTGACAATACTTAAAAAATTGTCTATTGACACTAATTTTAAGTACTATCAGTAATCTTTTAGGCCTAGAGATGTAGCTCACTGTTAAAACACTTGCTTGTCACGCATGAGGATGTGGGTTCAATTCCTGGTATAGTCCTAAAGAAATTTTATTGTCCATAAAACAGAATCTAATATATGGGTCATTCATCTTGAAACCCAAAGAAAATGAAGTTACTTCAGCAAAAATGTGAAACAATAGTAAAAATTTTACCAAAAGAAACTTCTTATGTAGTTTAAGAAAGAAAACAGCCAGGTGTGGTGGTGAATGCCTTTAATCCCAGCAGTAGGGAGGCAGAGGTAGGAGGACCACTGTGAGATTAAGGCCACCCTGAGACTACATAGTAAATTGCAGGTCAGCCTGGCCTTGAATGAGAACCCACCTCGAAAAATAAAAATAAATAAATAAAAACAGAAATAAAGGAAGAAAACAATGAATGGACTTGAGAGCTGTCTTAGCAGATAAGGCACTTGCCTGCAAAGCCTAACGACCTTGGTTAGATTCTGCAGTGCCCACATAAAGCCAGATGCGCAAAATGAAGCATGTGTCTAGAGTTCATTTGACATGACTAAAGGCCCTGGTGTGCCCATTCTCTCTGTATCTCTCTCTCTGCTTGCAAATAAATAAATTTAAGAAAAGAAAGAACACAAACATAGGAAACACTGGATAAAATCAAATATGCACTATACATGTTAACTCAATGAGGTTTTACATTGAATGACTAAAACTGAGTAATATAACACTCTACTAACATGATGGAGTCTACAAACGAACTGAAGACAGTAAAAAAAAAAAAAAAAAAAAAAAAAAAAACCCTAGAATGAGCTAGACAAAAATGTTAGCAGGACTTAACGAAATCATCAAGATAGGACATAGGGAATGAAATTCTATGATTGGAACATCAAAATCAGAGATCAGAACCATGTTTATGGATAATGGACATTTCAGAAGAACAGAGATGCTTGCTAATAAATATTAGTAACAACAGCCAGAGTTTGAGTGCAAACAAGAAACGAAAAAATGGTAAACAATGAAATCCAACTAGATTACGCATCACACTAAAGAATCAAAAATTTGGAGCTGGGTGTGGTGATGCATGCTTTTAAGCCCAGAGAGGCAGAGGTTGGAGGATTGCTGTGAATTCAAGGCCACCCTGAGACTATACAGTGAATTCCATGTCAGACTGAGCTAGAGAAAAACTCTACCTTGTAAAAAAAAAAACATAAGCAAAAAAATAAAATAAAATAAAAATTGGGTGATCTACTGAGGAGTCTATATATAATGGACAGTTCTTATTTTAGAAAGATGGCTCTTATTTGGAGAAGCAGGAAATGTAGGGAGGCATAGTTAGAAAGCAAACAAGAGGCAAAAGCCTAATAGAAGGTCATGATGGCAACGTGTCAGACACAATTATGATGGCTTGGTCTATAGCAGTGATAGTTCAAAGTAGTTTAATATGGGAAATGACTAGATATGATGGCCAACAGACGAATTATAGATGCTGGCCAGCGCTTGGTTCTTGAAAGACACTCCTTTCTCATGCACTCCTGTATCTCTCTGGATATGCAAAGGACACAAGATCTAGACAACTCATTCTCTAGGCATTTGTAGCTACCAATCTTAAGAAATGGGGAAATGTGCTCCATGCCACAAACAACAAGCATGTTGAGACAACAGGAGGGTCCTCAAACTCAGTGTTTCTTAGCTGCATAGACAGCATTCATCTGATCCCTCTGCACTATGCCTGCAGGGCACTCAGAGACTTGGGGGATGATACACATGCACTGACACACTGCTTCCTATACCATGGAATATTAAATGCTTGGTCTCTCAATCATTGGAGCTCCAATGCCCTCTGGCAATATCAATAAAGCAGTAAGACACTAAATGATTGTCTTATATGTAAGAAAAAACATCAATTTTCCAACCCTCCAATGATAAGGAACTTTTGGGTAGACCATTCACTAGGCTAGCAGGGCCACAGAGAAAGCACATATATATTGCTGTGCTTCAAATTAAACCTAGGGCCTCACACATGCTAGGATGGTGGGCAAATATTACAATTGAGCTATATTCTCAGCCCCTGGTTTTCTAATTTCTTACCTTTATCTGTCAGGAAAGGGGAGTAAATAAGGAACAATGATGACAACTTTCTGAATTCAAATACATACTAAACCTTTATGATAATGCTGAACTAGATTTATTTATCTTCTATCAGTTTTACTGTATAAAGAAGCCATTGTGGGGCTGGAGAGATGGCTTGACGGTTGAGCACTTGCCTGTGAAGCCTAGAGACCCAGGTTTGAGGCTCAATTCCCCAGGACCCACGTTAGCCAGATGCACAAAGGGGCACACGCGTCTGGAGTTTGCATTGGCTGGAGGCCCTAGCATGCCCACTCTCTCACTCTAACTTACTCTTTCTCTCTCTGTCACTCTCAAACACATAAATAAAAATAAACAAAAAATTTAAAAAAAAAGAAGTCATTGTGGCCATGAGTTAATGAAGACTTCCATTAACTGATGCCCAATTGGCAACCCCAGGTTAAGTAACCTTGTGAAGATAGATTGAAAAGAAATAGTGCCACATTAAAATAACTTAACACACTCTTCTGAAATAACTGACAACAATGCAAAGAGAAATATATTACTAAAGCCGGGCGTGGTGGTGTACGTCTTTAATCCCAGCACTCAGGCGGCAGAGGTAGGAGGATTGCCATGAGTTCAAGGCCATCCTGAGATGACAGAGTTAATTCCAGGTCAGCCTGGACCAGAGTGAGACCCTATGTCAAAACACCAAAAAAAAAAGGGGGGGGCTGGAGAGATGGCTTAGCAGTTAAGCGCTTGACTGTGAAGTCTAAGGACCCCGGTTCGAGGCTCGGTTCCCCAGGTCCCACGTTAGCCAGATGCACAAGGGGGCACACGCGTCTGGAGTTCGCTTGCAGTAGCTGGAAGCCCTGGAGTGCCCATTCTCTCTCTCTCCCTCTATCTGTCTTTCTCCCTGTGTCTGTCACTCTCAAATAAATAAATAAAATATGAACAACAACAACAAAAAATTTAAAAGCACTGAGGCTTTAAAAAAAAAAAAAGAAATATATTACTAAACTATTAAGAGTATTAGTAGAGAATACAATCAGTCCAAATAAATTAAATAACTGAAGTAAAGATGACATTTTAAAAGGATCTACAGATTATTAAGGGACTAACATAATATACAGGGGAATGAGGTCCCTTCATAGGTGGGGGAAAATACCAAATAATACATAAATATAAAACTATCTCTTCTTGAGTCCAGCCTGGTCTGCAGAGTTAGTTTTACATTCTAGGTCAGCCTGGGTTAAGAGGTAGACCTCACCTTAAGAAAGAAAAGAGAGGGCTGGAGAGATGGCTTAGTGGTTAAGGACTTGCCTGTGAAGCCTAAGGACCCTGGTTTGAAACTTGATTACCCAGGATGCACAGAAGCCAGATGAACAAGGGGAAGCATGCATCTGGAGTTCATTTGCATTGTCTGGAGGCCCTGGTGCGGCCATCCTCTCACTCTTTCTCTCTCTTTCTTTGTCAGTCTCAAATATATAAATAAACAAATAAAAAAATATTAAAAAGAGACGCATGATAGCAATCCATAGAAGAATAATTCCCTTAGTATTAAAATTGAAAAGGACACCAGTAAGGGCACAAAGCATTAAAATTCTCCCAGAGACTCCCAGCAGCTGCTACTAGTTCGCCTGCTGCAACCATTAGTATCAGCAACACCCTCGCCACATCTCTAGTGTGCACCTGTCTAGCCACTCTGGTACATTAACCAGAAACCAATGGTGAGTGATCTAAGTCAGATCTTTCTTGGAGTGAAACTTCATACTCAAAAGTCACTAAATTTGGGGGCTAAAAAACGGCTTCGTGGTTAAGGTGTTTGCCTGCGAAGCCTAAGGACCCCGGTTCGATTTCTCCAGGACCCATGTAAGCCAAGCGCACAAGGGGGTGCATGTGTCTGGAGTTCGTCTGCAGTGGCTGGAGGCCCTGGCACAACCTTCTCTCTTTCTCTCTGCCTCTTCCTCTGACTCTCTCTCTCTCAAATAAATAAATAAAATATACATTTTTAAAAGTTGATAAATTTGTCTTTGACTCATTTGTGCCTTTTTTTGGTGGGGGGGGGTGTTGAGGTAGGGTCTCACTCTAGCTCAGGCTGACCTGGAATTCACTATGTAGTATCAGGGTGGCCTTGAACTCATGGCAATCCTCCTAACTCTGCCTCCCAAGTGCTGGGATTAAAGGTGTGTGCCACCATGCCTGGCTTATGCCCTGTTATTGCACAAGCTGTTCTCATATTCAAATTCTAATTCAAAGACTAGTTAAAATCTTTCTCTTTTCTCTAAATCCATAAGCACCATTTCTAATTTTGAAAGCTTTTGTCCTTCTCAGGTTGTAGTTAACAATCACATTCTATCTGTGACATCACATAACTCAGTCTTTCAGATTTTCAACTATTTTTAATTTTTCTATCTTTTATGCCTTGTACCCATAGCTAGATCAGAAAATTCCCAAATGAGAGAGTAAGTCCTCTATTTCCACGAGTACTAGAAATACTTAAGATGATTAAGTTCTACTGTTCAGTCTACAGTATATACAAAGATGGTAGGCTTCAATTTTTAAAGCACTTAGATATACTATGAGAAATACACAAGGAGTGAACATTTTTAAATCTAAAACTATGTATTCCTATATTTCCAAAAAATGAAAGATTTTGACACTGGATCAGATGACGATGATAAACTACAGTCTGGATGCTTCTTTGTATAAACAAAGTTTTGCTGAAACAGTCATGACATGATGTATTGTCTACAACAGTTCTTGCACTACAACGGCAGTGCTGAGTAGTTATGACAAACACTGTATAGTATACACACTTAACATTTTCATCAACTGACACTTTACTCAAAAAAAGTTTATAATGGGGGCTGGAGAGATGGCTTAGCAGTTAAGCACTTGCCTGTGAAGCCTAAGGACCATAGTTCAGGCTTGATTCCCCAGGACCCATGTAATCCAGATGCATAAGGTGGCGCATGCATTTGGACTTCGTTTGCAGTGGCTGGAGGCCTTGGCATAACCATTCTCTATCTACCTGCCTCTTTCTCTCTCTGCCTGTCGCTCTCAAAAAAAAAAAAAAATTTAAGTTGATAACTACATTATAAATATTTTGCCAAGAGTAACTGTACTTTTGCTTTAAAATGAGAATAACCATGAAATATATACGGACATAAATTTCTGGGCTGGAGAGATGCTTTAGTTAAGGCCTTTGCCTGTGAAGCTTAAGAACTCCAGTTGGAATCCTCCAGATCCCATGAATAGCCAGATGCAAGTGATGCCAGCATGCAATGCCATGCATACCCACAAGGGGGTGGGCGTGTCTGGAGTTCATTCACAGGGGCTGAAAGGCCCCGCATGCCCATTCTTTCTCTGCTTCTCTCTCTCAAAAAATAAAAAAATAAAGCCTTTAAATTTTTGAACATAAAATTAAATTTAATCTTAATTTTTAAAACATTTATATTGGCTTAAGTTAGAAATATATTTAACCAGGTTTAATAAA
Source organism: Jaculus jaculus (assembly GCF_020740685.1). Classification (NCBI taxonomy): domain Eukaryota; kingdom Metazoa; phylum Chordata; class Mammalia; order Rodentia; family Dipodidae; genus Jaculus; species Jaculus jaculus. Next base: position 56,219,343 of record NC_059105.1, on the reverse strand, counting down.
TACTTCAAAATGTTTATTTTATAGTTATATGAAGTCCTTTCAATATGCACATAATTATTTATACAGATTGGTTATAATAATGTTCATGCTAACTAATTTACTCAATAACACAACAGAATAAAAATTAAGTTATTCTTGCTTAGTGCTAAATCAGACATCTTTATCACCTCCTCCAAGGCTCAGAGAACATTGTGAAACAAGGGGTGGAAAAGAATGTTAAGAGTTTGACAATGGGAAAGAGTGCTTTAGAACACTGCCTTAGAGCAATCAAGTGGGCACTGCATTCATGACCTCACAGCAACTGTTAGTATCTGCACAAAACCTGGACCCATCATCATTCTATCATGGATGGTGGAGGAGAGCAAAACAAACAAATAAACACACATAAAAGTAGAAGTTACAAAGAAAAAGGGGCTCTGTGGAAGGGGCATAAAAGAAGAGAGGGGCTGATGATCAAATTAAATAATAAACATGTATGAAAATTGTCAATAAAAGGTTTTTCAAAATGTAAGTTATTCTTACCTGTAATCTAAACCAATCTAATCTCATTCCTCTGAAATCAAATACTTCCCCATCTTCAACTGCAATAGTAGAAAAGAGATTACAAAATAAATCAATATTCTGACAAATTTATAATCACTCTTTATAATTTCAGAGCTAAGACAATTTTATTTCTGTGTATAACCAAAAGAAAAGCAGAGTCTTAAAGTGATATTTGTACACATGTACTCACAGCAAAATAATTCACTGTGGCCAAAGGTGGCAGCTGAATTAATACATATGGTGTAGTACATCATGTCAATGGAGTATTAGTCCACTCTAACATATGGCTGAACACTGAGGAAATTCTGATTATGAAACAAGAGTCACAGCCAGGTACAGAGGTATACAATACACCTCAAACCCCTACTTGGGAGGCTAAGGCAGAAGGACTGCTTGAGCACAAGGTGTTGGAGAACAGCTTAAGGAACAGAGCAAGGTCCACTTCAAAACAGGAGAGGCAGAAAAGGAGAAGCAGAAGCCAGTCACAAAAAGATAAAACTGCATGGCTCACTTTATGAGATATCTAGAGCAGTCTAACTTAAAAAATCCTAACTTGGGTGGTGGTTACCAGAGGCTGATAGTAGCAGAAAATGGAGAGTTAATAGCCAGAGCTTTAGTTTCTCAAGATGAAAAATTCTGGAGATTGATGGTTTGATAATATACTTTAACACTACTGAACAAACTCAAAAACAGATTTACCATGGTAAATTTTACAAGAAGTGCAATTTATAATTAAAAACAAAAAATAACAAATTTTTACTTAAAAGCTAAGACTGAAGCATTTCTCAAATCCTATAAAGATAAGCAGGTAGTTATGATGAAGTAGACTTCTCCACAATACTTTCATTAGTTAATGGAGAAGCCATAAAACTGACTGATCTAGATTATGCATATAACTTACTGATCTTAAGTTTTCATGAGTTCAGACCTACATTTTTTAAATCCCACATCAAAGTAGTGGAATGTAATGTTCATATAAGGGACAGGTGATCTACTTACAACATCAGTTGCTGAGACTGATATATCTACCATTCATACTTAATAGCTCCCAGAGCATGAATGAATTAGGTTAAATAATTGAGAAGTTTGCTCTCAAATCCTTTGGGGAAACTCTAGAGTTTCTAAATTTGTCAAATAAAGTAGTAACTACTGTTCTGTGTACATTTTATGTTTCATATGTTAAATTCAAATCTGACATTGTCAAGTTTATTCAATTTCTCCCATAGCCCTATTTGTCTGCACCCTGTAACTGATACAATAAAAAATACAATAAAAATTTGAGGGCTGGAGAGATGACTTAGTGGTTAGGGCACTTGCCTGCAAAACTGAAGGACCCAGGTTCGATTCTTCAGGACCCAGGTAAGCATGATGCACAAGGTAACACAAGTGTCTGGAGTTTCTTTGCAACGGCTAAAGGCTCTGGCATGCCCATATTCATTCTCTCTGTCCCCCCCTCCCTCTCTGCCTCTTTCTCTAGCTCTCTAAAATAAATAAATTTTAAAAACTTAAAGGCATATTTTAAAATGTTTGATATAGCTGTATCTATCATTTAAGATATGTGGAAAAAAGGTCTTGGACACAAAAGGGTTTGGAACTGAACAGGAACAATGAATAATATTATGTTAAGCATGACTGTAAGGGTTTTTTTTTTCCTTTAAAAATATTTTGTAAAAGCTTCTGAAACTTGATATTATAAAGTAGTTAGTGATAAATACAAAATGTAGTAACTGTTAAGAGAAAGAGATGTAGATTAGCCAGGCATGGTGGTGCACACCTTCCAGATCAGCCTGGGCCAGAGCAAGACCCTACCTAGAAAAATAAAAAATAAAAAATAAAAGAGAAAGAAATGTAGATTAAATCAGATAATATATAGGCATAGAAAAATATTATAAATAGTATTCATTATTATTACAGGTATGGTTGGACAAAAAATATATATTTCATTACAATATATAGCCATCTTGTGCTATTTTGTTTACTTTTCTTGTACTAAAATGCATCTTTTATTCTTAAAAAAAAAAGTTGGGCCAGGCATGGTGGTACAAGCCTTTAATCCCAGCACTCAGGAGGCAGAGGTAGGAAGATCGCCGTGAGTTCACGGCCACCCTGAGACTCCATAGTGAATTCCAGGTCAGCCTGGGCTAGCATGAGACCCTACCTCGAAAAGCCAAAAAAAAAAGAAAGAAAGAGAGAGAGAGAGAGAGAGAGAGAGAGAGAGAGAAAACGAAAGAAAGAAATGTCAAGAAATCATAATTCTTATGGGTTTTGTAAGCACCATCTGAAAGCCATCTTGGAAATCTTTACTTTCAACAGAATAAAATTAACAGATCAGAGGTGTCCAAAAATGAAAACACATGGTTTTGTAATATATAACTGTTAAATCCTCTACTTTAATATTCAAACTTGAAAATATAACTGAAAGCCAGTATGCCTTTCCTTACCTTGTTTGACACTCAGGGAAGTCATCGTGTTAACAAAAGAGGACATAATGATTGATTCATCTTCAGGACAAACAGAAAGGTTCTAAAAAGTGAAAAGTAATGTCAAAAAGCATCTAGTGAGGAAACAACTCATGGTTTTATCATGTAGTGGGCAGATACACTGGTACATCTGTAATATGGGATATTTTTCAGAAATGAAAAGAAGTGAAATACTGATCTAGAGTCAGGGGTGGTGGCTCACATCTTTAATCCCAACACTTGAGAGGCTGAGGTAGAAGGATCAACTTGAGTTCAAGGTCAGCCTAGGCTACAGTGAGTTCAGGTGAGCCTAGGGCTAGAGTGAAACCCTGCTTCAGGAAGGAAAGAGGAGAAAGAGAAAAAGGAGGAAGAAGAGGAGGAAAGAGGGAAGGAGGACGGAAGGATGGGAAGGAAAGAAAGGAGAAAAAGAAGGGGAAGGGAAGGGAAAGGGGAGGGGAAGGTAGAGGAGGAAAGGGAAGAGGAGGGGAGGGAAGGGAAGGGGAAAAAGGAAGGAAGGAGAAAAAACATACTGATCATCATAACATAATAACATGAATCTCAAAAACTCCACTAGAAGAAATAAATAAAAGATTATAAAGTATGATTCCACACATATGAAAAAAAGTGTCAGAAAAACAAAATTACAGTGATAGATCAATTGTTAAGAGGATCTGTGAGGATATCTACCATACAGTTGCACAAGAAAACTTTTAAAGGTGTTGGTAACATTCTGTGTCAAATGTCATATAGTTATATGAATACACACACAGCTGTCAAAATTAAAAACAAGACCAGGAGTGGTGGTGCAGGCCTTGAACCCCACCTAGCACTTGGGAGAAGGTAGGAGGATAGCCATGAGTTCAAGGCCACCCTGAGACTATATAGTGAATTCCAGGTAAGCCTGGGCTAGAGTGAAACCCTACCTCAAAAAACCAAAATAAGCAAATAAAACTGAAAACAAAACATGAAAAGTGGGTAATTTTAAAAAACATTTATTTGCAAGCAGAAAGAGAGGGAGGGAGGGAATGAGAATGGGCACATCAGGGCCTCCACCCACTGCAAATGAACTCCATACACATGCCACTTTCTGGCTTATGTGGATACTGGGGAATTAGCATTAGGCTTTGCAGGCAAGTGCCTTCATCACTATGCCATCTCTCTAGCCTTCAGTGATTTTTTAAAAATTAATTTTATTAATATTATTTTGAGGCAAGTCCAACAGACTGGCCTTTTTTATGCAAAAGAGAAAGAGAGAATTGGCATGCCAGGGACTCTAGCCACTATATTCGAACTCCAGCTGTGTATACCACCTTGTACACATGTGCAACCTTGCATACTTGTGTCACTTTTTGCGTCTGGTTTACGTGGGACCAGGAGAGTTGAACATGCATCCTTTGGTTTCACAGGCAAGCACCTTAATCACTAAGCCATAAATCCAGCTGGATTTTTTGTTTTATTTTTTGGGCTTTTCGAGATAGGCTCTACTATAGCTCAGGCTGACCTGGAATTTACTATGTAGTCAGAGGGTAGCTTTGAGCTCTCCACAAACCTCCTACCTCTTGCTTCCTGAGGGCTGAGATTAAAGACATTGCGCCATTATGCCCAGTTCCGAGTAATTTTTAATATGTGTAAAATATGCTTCAACAAAATCAAAACAGAAAAGAAAGAACCTGTCAGATAGGACTATAGGTATGGCTATACACTAAACAAAAGAAGAACAGAAAAATCTCTAAAACATAATAAAAAAATTGTTTATTTTTATTTATTTATTTGAGAGCAACAGAGAGAGAAAGAGGCAGATACGGAGAGAGAATGGGCATGCCATGGCCTCCAGCCACTGCAAACTAATCATTCAAATTGATTAAGAGAATGAATATTTGGGCTGGGCATGGTGGCACAGGCCTTTAATCCCAGCCCTCAGGAAGCAGAGGTAGGAGGATTATCATGAATTTGAGGCCACCCTGAGACTACAAAGTAAATTCCAGGTTAGCCTGGGCTAGAGCAAAACCCTACCTTGAATCTCCCCCACCCCCACCACCGCCAAAAGAGAGAAAGAGAGAAATAGAGAGGGAATGAGTATTTAATATTCGGAGGCTGTAGCTTGGGATTTAGTATAGATCATTCCTAGCATGGAAGAGGCCCAGGGTTCATTCTCAAGTATGCATAAAAACAAAAACAAGAAAATAAGGATTGAGTGAACTGAATGTACACTAAATGCTTAAATTTTTTTTCCTTTCTTTATTTTTAAATAAAAAAGTAGATGCTTAGCTTATAAAACAATGTATGTAAAATACAGTTTCAAAACTTTAAGACCCTACATAGCAGTATGAATGTTGGAAATGTCAGTTGGGTTCATCAACTAGTGAACAGATAAACAAACTGGAATATCCGTAGGATGGAATAATTTCACTGGGTGTTACTCTTAAAAATAGTCAAGGGCTAGAGGGATGACTTAGCAGTTAAGGCATTTGCCTGCAAAGCCAAAGATCCCAGGTTCAATTCCCCAGGACCCATGTAAGCTAGATGTACAAGGTGGCACATGAGTCTGGAGTTTGTTTACAGAGGCTGGAGGCCATGGCACACCCATTCTCTCTCTCTTTCAATAAATAAAATAAAAAATTTAAAAAGGTCAAAATGGGGGCACAGGAGATGCTCAGTCGGCAAGAGCACTTGCACAAGCATGAGGATCTGACTCCAATCTCTGGCATCCACATAAAAAGCCACTCATTGTCACATATGGAGCCCCAGTGCTGAGGGGCTAACAGTAGATGGTCCTGGTGCTCTCCAGTCAGCCAGTTTAACTGAAAAAAATGTAATGTTCCAGTTCAATGAGAGACTCCATCTCAGGGAATAAAGCAGAACAGTGACAGAGGAGGACACCCTATGTCTTTCTTTGCATACATGGCTACACGGAGTGTACATCTGCACACATATTGCATGCACCAAAATAAATATTGCCAAAACTCACTTAGAATGGCCAAAATATTATTTTTATCATATTTAAGTATAGATAACTAAATATCACAACTATTAACAATCAACTTCATGAATAAGTTTCCAAACTTCTGTGTTTTTTAATATTTTATTTTTACTTATGTATTTGAGAAAGATACAGAAATTGGTAGGTAGGTAGAGAGAGAGAAAGGGAGGGAGGGAGGGAGGTAGGGAGGGAGGGAGGGAGGGAGGGAGGAAGGAAGGGAGGAAGGGAGGGAGGATGGGCACGCCAGGGCCTCCAGCCACTGCAAACAAACTCAAAATATGTGCCCTCTTGTGCATCTAGCTTATGTGGGTCCTGGGGAGTTGAACCTGGGTTCTTTGGCTTTGCAGACAAGCGTCTTAACCGCTAAGCCATCTCTCCAGTCCCTCTTCTATATTTATGTACTAGCAAAAGGTTAAAGGCAATCAATGTACTCCAGCAACAGAAGCAGAAGATAAAAAGCTCAGATTCTGGTGTTTAACACTTGAATATGAATATTGGCTATGTCCTTATGTGATACCAGTAGAGTTGTACTAGCTCTTCATTCTTAAATAAATAATAATAATTATATCTACATTCAAACAGTTACTATATAGACTTAATAAGATATATTGTCAATGAACAGATTATATTTAATATCACTATGATTCCTGCTATGACTATCATTATGATCTCAAAAGAAATGCTAAAATTGTTCTCAGTATTAGTATATTCACTTTATATAAAATACATAAGATTTTTAGAGATTTAAAAATCTGTAAATTTATTACGCATCTACATAGCCACAATACAGTTTCAAAAATTACATGAAACCACAAGTTTTGTGTTGTTTTCAGATTATGCTGATATGAAAAAGCAATCAATAGTAACCACAGGCTCTTGTTTATCTGGTAAAGAATAACTATAAATAAAATTACAAGTCAATAAAACTCTCAGGATTTAACAAGCTTTCTGCTCCTTTTTTCTTCCTAGAGAAAGAATTATCTGAGCTCCACCTAGTGGACAGAAGAAATTCATGTGTGCAGGAAAACCAGTAGCTTGGAATGAGATTTTTACTGCTCCTTCATGTGGCTGATTAGCTTAGTTTTAGACTTGTGAGTTTATAAGGTGAAGCAAAGTAAAGTACTATTTTCTTACAGTATGTGGCAATAAAATTAAAGGAAATTTACATTTAAGAGACTGAATAAATAAATTATAAAAAGAAAAAGAAATTTTAACAAAAAACAAAGACTAAAAATCAATAGATGAAAATCTAAAATGAAAATAACATTAGGACATTTAAATCATATTCAGGTGAATTTGTCATTAGCTTGCCACCCTCGCACATACTATTTAAAAAGGATTTTTCAAGGGAGGAGAATACTTAATAGGTTGATATTGTATATATGTAATTACAATGATTGTAATGGGGAGGAAATATGATGGAGAATGGAATTTCAAATGGGAAAGTGTGGGGGTGGGGAGGGAGGGAATTACCATGGGATATATTTTATAATCATGGAAAATGTTAATAAAAATAAAAAAAAAATAAGAGAGGAAAAAAAACTAAAAAAAAAATAAAAATAAAAAGGATTTTTCTACTTTTCCTCTAATACTTAATCATCAATTATATAATCTATCTCTTTTCTCTCCAGTCACTGTAAAAGTCCAGACTGTTATCAGCTCTAACCCAGCCTACTGCAGGAACTCTCCTTTGTGGTCTGTTTTATCCCCTGTCCTCTAGCAATGTGCCATCCATATTAAGCCAGGGTGATCTTTCATAGTAGTCATTTAAGACGTGTCTTTTGCATGGCCCTCTGCAATTATTTAGTCAGTGTATACATCCAACCCAAGAATGAGTAACAGTTGTCTTGCGTTTATGTAAGTTCTGCACAAGGTTATGTGTAACATCTACCAACCTATGTTACAAGTAATTACTTTCTCACCTCTATTCAAAGATCTCCTTGGCAAAATCTAACCATGGCTTATTTACATTGTATTTCCACCACATGATTATAATTTATAAAAGCTTGTTGAACAAACAAATCAATTATTAAAAAGGTGGGAAGGGAAGAAAAGGGGAAATATTCGAAGATAGTTTTTACCTGTACAAGTTCATTGAGAACAACAGCATCAAAGCCAGAAAGATACTGCACATAATACCTCTGCATTACAGGGCCGTACTTCCTTACATGTGCTCTAAGTTCTTCCATGTAAAATATTAACTCAGCAATGTGCCTTTTAAAAAATTCAAGAATAATATTTCAAAGAATAAAGTTATTGTTATAAAAGAAAATATTAAATGCTTAAATTTTTTCTTTGGGCAGTGCTTAATATTTAATTTCAAATATGTCCTTCAAAAATACTTAATATTAATAAAAAAACAATGGAAATAAAAAGAAATATTTCTATAACTAAAAATTGACAGCAGACAGAAAAAAATGAAAATAAATTTCAAGCATCTCATAAATACATCATTCAAAAAACCACAGGTATAAAAATAAATAAAAACCATAGGTATAGGCCAGGCCTGGTGTCCCATGCCTTTAATCCCAGCACTCAGGAAGCAGAGGTGGGAGGATCACTGTAGGGTTGAGGCCACCCTGAGACTACATAGTCAATTCCAGGTCAGCCTGGACTAGAGTGAGAAACTATCTAAAAAAAAAAAAGTAATGTATTAACAAGAAATTTTTTGAGTGGGCTTATTTCTCTGTTTTTATTTATCTAACTTTTATTGAAAGACTGTGTAAAACTAGAGACATTTTAAATGACTCAGTGAATTACAACTCTATACAGATTCTTACTCAAATGTTTTCTGCAATTGCAATCTTGAAAAACAAATAGGAAAGATTACTATAAACAGCAATAGAAAAAGACCAATTTTATTATACCTAATGTACAAGAGAGAAAATATTAACTTACATATTATATTCTAATTTGCATAATTTAATGATGTAATACAATATCCTGTTATAAGGCCTTAAAAGTTTTTCCAAAATAGCATTGCTTCAACTTAAGTCCTCAGATTGCACAGCCCATAAATTAGAAAATAATATATTCTAATGTCACCAACTTACTTATCTATAAAGTCATCTGCACTCTTCTTTGGCATGTTATCTGCATGACGAAGTAGCCAGATAATTTCATCACGGGCAAATGATAATGCCATAAAAACAAAAAGTGCCTATTAAAAAAACCACTGTTAAGTTTTATTTGAAAATTAAAAACATTTGTTCATAGTTTTAAGTGAAAAAAAATCACTGGCAAGACATGATAAGATTCAACTTGAAAGAGGAAACTAATACAAGCCAGAACGTAGAGGCATGTTTGAAGATGATCACACATATAAGAAATGAGGAAAGTATCAGAAAGGGTGAGGTGATTGTCAAGCTTAGCAAGTTTATTAATGGCTGAATTAAAATTTCATGTAGTTTGATTCACACTTAGTAAAATTTCATACAGATCAAGTATTTTTAAGTGTTTCATATGACATATTTATCAAAATAAGAATTAAATCATTTACCTTGGGACCAAGCAAGCCAGGTTGATCAGAGAGGACAGTAGCAAGTTCTTTCAGTGCAGACCTTAAAAACTTGCGTCGTTCTCTGTGCATTGAGCCACTATAGGGAAAGATGTCATTATAGCTGATCTGTTTCTAATAAAAATTATTATTGGCCATTAAAGTAACACATCATGTCAAGATCAACTTCAAAAGTATTTTCTATTAATGTTTTTATTTATTTTTTGAGAGAATAAGTATGGGCAAGACAGGACCTAAGTAAATATGGGCAAGGCAGGGCCTATTGCTGCTGCAGACAAACTTCAGATGCATGCTTCACTTTGTGCATCTGGCTTTAAATGGGTACTGGGAAATCAAACCCAGGCCACCAGGCTTTGTAAGCAAGCACCTTTAACTGTTAAGACATCTCTCCAGTCCAAAAGACTTTTTTTTTCCTTAAGGAAGCAGAAGCCTCAACTTAAAAAATATCCTTTTCTTTTTCTTTGCATAAATCCTACCCAACTTCAGAGACTATGTCTCCAAGAAGGATGGCCAGATATTTCTGAGTATGTTCTATAATTCTGAAACCACATAGTTTAGTGCTTTGTAGAATGGGCTATGAAATCCTTAAAGGCAAGCATTACTTTGCTGTATTGTAATTTTGCAATTTTCACATGAAAAATAGAACCACAGTAAGCATCTACTTACCTACATTCTTTAAGCATATCTCTACTGAACATGTAAAGCTGAATAGACACCAAAAGTTCAAGAACAAAAAGCTAGCTGGAGCCAGGTGTGGTGGTGCACACTTTTAATCCCTGCCCTCATGAGGCAGAGATAGGAGGATAGCTATGAGTTCAAGGCCATCCTGAGACTACATAGTGAATTCTAGGTCAGCCTGGGCTATAGTGAGAACCTACTTCAAAAAAACAAACAAACAAAAAAAAGCTAACTAGGCATGGTAGTATACATCTTTAATTTTAGGATTTGAGAGGCTAAGGTAGGAGTAGTATCATGAGTTCAAGACTACAGAGTGAGTTCCAGGTCAGCCTGGGGAGGGGAAAAAGCTTTCTACAAACAGAAAGCTAGAGGAGCCAATTCAATGTTTATATACCAGGTATTTTTAAATTCAGATACAAATTAAAGCTTATTCTCACATAAGCAAAAATAGCCCCAAATCTTCTAAGTTTTCTAACTTCTCATACTATACAAAATAGATACTGTTCAAAATTTTTTTCAAAGTTTAGATAAAGCCATAGAAATATACATAGGTACACAAATATCTGTACATACATATACAGATATATATGGATGATACATATGACAAAACCCAAGTATAAAGATCATACAACAGCAGTAATTTTGCTGTGACAGATTAGTTTTAGATGACTTTGATACAATGCATTCCTCTGCCTCTTTCATCTTAGGTGCCATCTCTCTAACCTTTAAGTTCTCATCTAAATAACAAATATGATGCCTGCCTCAAAAAATATATACATTTTTCATGATGCTGGCATACAGCATTTCTGTAGTATATAACTTCAGTGACATGATCTTTTCACTGACAATAATAAAGCCATCTGATATCATTCCTAAGAAGAAAACAAACTGATTATTTGGCTGTTACTTCATAGGATTACTGTGAGGAATGTGTGCTGTTCATCAACAGTGACAGAATGTAAATACCTGGATATAGCACATAGTAACCAGTTATAGGAATTGTTATTGTTTACTACTTAAAGTGATATCTTCTAAAAGATTTTTTTTTTTTTAAGGTAGGGTCTCACTCTAGCCCAGGCTGACTTGGAATTCACTATGGCGTCTCAGGGTGGCCTCAAACTCATGGAGATCCTCCTACTCTGCCTCCCAAGTGCTGTGATTAAAGGCATGTGCCACCACGCACGGCTTAAAAGATATTTTTTAAAAGATAGTCGGGAGGCAGAGGTAGGAGGATTGCCGAAAGTTCGAGGCCACCCTGAGACTACATAGTGAATTCCAGGTCAGCCTGAGCCAAAGTGAGACCCTACCTCAAAAAACCAAAAAAAAAAAAAAAAAAAAAAAAAAAAGATAAATATGGCACTAAATATGAACATGTCTAGAAAAAAATTCTAACTCCAAAATTATTATTACTTGCACTAGAAAATCATTTTTTGAATAATATAAGCATGGTACTTCAGAATGATAAGACAAAGAATAATGATGATTTAAAATGTCCCATGATTTAATCTAACATAATAGAAATATAACACGATTAAGAGTCACATAAATACCAAATAATAATACATATAATTTTAAGACCCATAGTCTTCTTTCATAAATCTGATTTATAATTGACATAAAACTTTGATTATCAGGCTAGAGAGATAGCTCAACAGTTAAAGACACTTGCTTGCAAAGCCTTCCAACTCAGGTTTGATTCCCCAGTATACATGTAAAGGTGGCACATGTGTCTAAAGTTCATTTGCAGTGGCAAGAATCTCTGGCATTTCCATACATACATAGTCTTTCAAGTAAATAATTTATTAATATTTTTTAAAACCTTAGATTTTGCTGGGCATGGACGCACACACCTTTAATCCCAGCACTCAGAAGGCAGAGGTAGGAGGACTGCCGAGAGTTCAAGGCCACCCTGAGACTACATTGTAAATTCCAGGTCAGCATGGGCTAGACTGAAACCCTACATTTAAAAAAAAAAAGGGGGGGGAGACTTTCATAAAAATAGTATAGTATTACTTTAATCAATATATGCAACAATTAGAAGAACAAAGTCAATAGCAGTTGGTTTATATATAATTCTTTTTTCAAGGGAACATTGTAAGAGCTGGTAATCATGCCACTTTTAGAGCGATCTTTCATTTTTGGTTGTTTCTAGGTATTCAGAAAGACATTATCAGCAAATAAAAGTAAAATGTAAATTTCAGAATTTAAATAGGACTTCAATTTTATCAACTGATTATTGCACACTGTTTAAACTTTGATGATAAAATTTCCAACTCTCAGTATCAAACAACAACATTTTTTTTTTCCTGGTTTTCTGAGGTAGGATTTCACTCTAGCTCAGACTGACCTGGAATTCACTAGGTAGTCTCAGGGTGGCCTCAAATTCACAGCAATCTTCCTACCTGTGCCTCCCAAGTTCTGCGATTAGTGGCGTGTGCCATCATGCCCAGCTTAAACATCAACAATTTTTAAGGGCGGAGGAAATGGAAATGTCAGTATTTTCTTTTGCCAAAATAAGCATGATCATATATGTAATAACAAAATTAAAAATCAAACTAAACACATATAAAAGTTTTTAAAATCTGTGGTTTAATATTCATTTATGAAATGGTTCTCATCTCTCTGTCTTTTATAAATCCTGATAATAAGATATTATTTCTCATCTAAGTTTGTGGGTGAAAATGTAAGTATATGGTATGTAACTACTAAGGTGAGCTATCAGTTATGTAAAATTAATTCATAAGGAAATTGTGTAAAGGTCTTATATTAACTTCTACATATGTGCTAATATAATAAACTAAAATTAGTAAAGGGTGTAAAACTCAAAAGCACACACTTTATGTTTTAAATATTTTTTTAAAACCTTAGATTTGCATAAAAATAGCATACTATTATTTTGATCAACATATGTAACAATTATGTGAAACAGTGTGAAGTTATCAATTTTCATAAAAATGTGACTGTGAAGAACAAAAAGAGGTCATAATTAAAGCAGAAGTCCTTTGTATGGCACTCCCTTACCAGCATTTCAAAACTACTTAAAACCTACAATGGGGCTGGAGAGATGGCCAAGTGGTTAAGGTACTTGCCTGCAAAGCCTACAATCCCATGTTTGGTTCCCCAGTAACCATGTAAACCAGATGCACAAGGTGGCACATGAATCTGGAGTTTGTCTGCAGTGGCTAGAGGCCCTGGTAAACCCATTCCCCACCCTCTCTCTCAAATTAATTAGTGAATTAACTAATTAAAAACTACCCACAATATTTCAAAAATTGCAAGAAAGGGAGGTTATAAATTTAAAAACTTTCCTTGATTGGAGTCCTACCTTCAATGACCACATCTTGCAAATCACTACTCTGTACTCACTTTAACAAAGTAATGCTTTAAGAAAGAAACTCTTAATTGAAAGTATCACAGGAAAATAGAACTTACGCATGCGACACAGCTGCCTCCTTGCATTCTCTTATGTCGTTAATACGTTTATTATAACTAGATGTAAGAAAAATTGAACGATATCAATCTTAATTTGAAAAACAGCAGCCAAAAAGAGTATGTGAAATACTGAAAGTCAAATTAAAATTACTTATTAACAACAAAAACTCCTCAAATAAAATGTCTATCATCTATTTCAAACATCTTTTCCTAGTACCTTAGATACGCAAATAAAATCTTCCTAGAAAACATTCATGATACAAAAACAATATGAAACGTCACAATGCAGATTTTTATTTTATTAAATTATATTACTTCATTAAAATCCAGTAGATATTAAAAGTACACTTCCAAATCAATTAACAGTGGTTTCCAAATACCTAAAGTACTCACAAAACTATCACATCTGACTTTATCAAGTCCACTCCTAAGCATAGAGAAATTCTACAAGGAAATATATGAAAGGTGGCTCTGAATGTAGGGATTTTTATGATGAGAAAAAAATGAGGATTACTTTAAGTTATTGTAAGAGACAGAATTGTGGATTATTGTTACCTTCTAGTAAAAAGACTTTGTTTTTCAAACTAAGAAAAGAAAATACCAATAGGACTGAAGAATCTGTTAGTGGTTAAGGCACTTGCCTGCAAAATCAAAGGACTGGCCTCCCACCAGCCCAGGTTCAATTCCTCAGGACCCACATAAGCCAGATGCAGAAGTTTGGAATTCGTCTGCAGCAGCTGAAGGCCCTGACAACACACCCATTCTCTCTATATCTGTTTCTTTCTCTCTCTCTCTAATAAATAAATAAATTTAAAATACAAAAAAAAAAAAAAAAAGGCCAGAGCATGGTGACACACACTTTTTAAAAAAAAATTGGCATATATTTGTGATATAAACTCATATTCCTAAAATGTTAAGGAAACAATAAAAATTTTTCTACACTCTCCCTAAACAACTTATACCAAATAAACTCCAACTGCTGTACAGAAGTACTCACAGGCTCCACCTGTTCTCTGAACAAATGTTCAAAGCACATATAATCATGGGTCTCTGTAACTAATAAGCTTCTATAATTATGGTTTGACATGCTAATTCCTCTTTTAAACTAGATTGATCACTCAAAAGAAAGAATAAGCTAAAGATAAGATAATTAAACATGATTTGTTTTGTGCTATGTCTAGACTTACTTAAACCATACATAAGCTCACTAGGTAGGTAGGTAGGTAGGTAGGTAGGTAGGTAGGTAGGTAGGTAGGTAGGTAGGTAGGTAGATAGATAGATAGATAGATAGATAGATAGATAGATAGATAGATAGATAGATAGGAACTACAAGATTTTAAATGTCTAATATATTTAAATAATTCCACAAAGGTGGTCAATATATTAAGACATAAGTTTCATGATTTTCAATCTCAAACACAGAAAAGCACACTGGCAATATTTCTCATATTATGATTTGATAGATCCTCTGTATTTTAGTAATAGAATCAATTACAATAACAAAAGTCATTACTTGAGACAAAAACAGCAGAAAGAAGTAGGAAGAATGGCAGGAAGGATCACATACATACAAACAAACACACACACACACACACATTGAGAGAGAGAGAGAAAGAGACGTGGAGTAACAGATGATACCCAGAAATTGAATTTTAATTTGTACCTCAGGGTAATTCATATGCCTACCAATACTCACAAAGATATACACTGGCTCAAAATTTTAATGATAATACATTTTTATATTTTAGTAATGAAGTAATAAAAGCTTCATTTTTATTTCACCTTCATGAGAAATAAATGTATGCAAATAATATTTTTATCTGAAGTTACCAAGCCTAGCATAATGACTCAACATAAGCAGGAAATCCCAGGGTATTTTATTGGTTCCTTATTTCACATAATTTTATAGTACTACTAAGTGCCATCTCAACTTCACTTTTCAATACTGGCTACAGGATCTCAAATGAAGAGAAACTAATGTATTAAACTTTTTTTTAAGTAAATAATTTCAAAGCTAGAGAAATGGCTCAGTAATTAAAGTTGCTTGCAGCAAAGCCTGATGGCCTGAGTTGGATTCCCCAGTGATGCATTAAGTGGTTCATGCACTCACAAGAGGCCCTGACAAGCACATTCTCATTTTTTCTCTCTCTCTCTCCTTGAAAATAGGTAAATAAAATATTTTTAAAATAAATAATTTCAGAAGTATTTGCTTTACAGGGAATGAGCAAAAATAAATCACTTGGGATATATCCTATTATCAGAAAATGTGATTTTGTATATGTAATAATGGTCTGACCTACAATTTCTGATTAACCTAATGAAGTATTTTTGATTGTTTCAAATACTTTAAAATATTATGTTTATTTATTTATATGAGAGACAGCAAATCAGGCAGAAAGAGAGAATGGGTGCATACAAGGACCTCCAGCCATTACAAATGAACTCCAGATGCATGCGTCACTTTGTGCACCTGGCTTATGTGGGTCCTGGACAATCAAACCAGGGTCCATTGGCTTTGCAGACAAGTGTCCTAACCACTAAGCCATCTCTCCAGCCCTTCAAACATTTATAAAATACATTCTATTATTAAATAACACTTCTAAACATTTCAAAACTCTACAACAGTGTTTTCTGTAAGTTATTTATAAAACTATGTTGTAGTTGAAAATGCAAAAATCTAGAGATTTTTAATACATTAAGAAACTTTTGAAAGTTGTATTAGTATTAGTATTGTTAAAAGCATTTTGCTAGGACCAAAGTAAGATAGTTATAGACTATATCTTCCTAAATTCTGTGACCACTGCGGTGTCCCTAAAACCTATGTCACTAGAGATAATCCAGTTGTCACCCTTCTCCCCCCCCCAAAAAAAAATAGAGAGAGAGAGAGAGAGAGAGAGAGCAATTGAAACACCATACCCTCGTATGTTTACAAATAAGTCTTCTGCTGCTTTGTGAATGTGGAAAACTTCGTCTCGAAAGAGAGAGAGGCAAGAACTACTCTGAAGAGCAAGCTTCCAAAGATTCAGTGCTGTGGCATCAGTATTTAGGATCCCATGGCATAAAATAAAGCCAACTTGAAATAAAAAGAAAGGGAAATACATATGTAAAAGTATTCCAAAGTCAACTGTAACTTCTTTTGGTTACAGTGTAATTTTCTACAGATACAGAAACATAAAAAGAATCACAAAACTGAGGTTAAGTGATTGGTAATATAATAAAGTTATATGTAAGAAACAGTATTTTTCTTTTCCAATTATAATTTATCAACTACCAAACATGACATTTATTAGATATACCAAAGTAAATTAAAACCAAAAATCTTAACTGAACACAGAAGTTAAAACAAATATGTAGTTTTAAAAATTACACAGAAAAAGCAAGGCAATGTAGCTCTGCAGTTAGCCTAAGCCTTTCTTTCACCTATAACTAATTCCATTCTGTCAGGGCCTATATGAGGAATGAATAAGGTAAGCCATCTATGTGTTTACCACATCTGTGCCAGCCCAAAATGAAGCACAGAGCTAAGACATATCACCAGGTACTATTCTCTAAAACCCAAAATCCAATTAGCAATCCTGTAACTAAACAATTTTACTTACAGATAATCCATTTTTCCATTGCATCCAAAGACAAATATTCACAAGGCATCTTAAAAAAAAAATATAAACATTTGTGCTTTAAAGAAATTCTTTAAAGAATTCCATATTTAGTCACTCTCCTGTCTTCCTCCTAAGAATCCTTACTATACATTTCTTGGTTCAAATACTACAAGAAATTTGAAAAGTTGGACAAGTGTTTAGTAACCTGTATTTAAATTTGCAGTCAACAGTAAGAGCTAAGCCCACTCACACTTGCACACTCTCAACTTCTTGTCTTCTGATGAATAACAACTTTCCAGTTCTCAAGCCTATTTCAAGCATTTACATTATTCTAAGAAATAAAACTTTAATCAAGTGAAAAGGGGAAGATGCCTGTCTCCACCAAACCACTGAACTGTCAAGTGTGCATCCTCCATAGTGTCTATGCTCACATAAAGAAAATACAATAGAATGCTTTTCTCTTATTGCTATGATGTTTACGTTTTCTTTATGTCTCTTTAATTTTTCTACCCTAACAAAGCAAACTTTTTAAATTTCAAAGTACAATGCTCATATAATTATTTAATTATATTATATATATTATTTAATTAATTGTATTAATTTAATGTTAAATTTTTATATATAAAAACAAATCATCTGGTATGACTTAACTAGTGAGAATTTCACAATAAATCTCACTGACAAATGAACGTTAATGTTGCTATATCCTAAAAACCACTTATTTTGCCCCAAAAGGTAAAAGAGAACCATACAGTGTCAGACTGTGCAGGATTAAGCATTGTACTGGGTGCACTGATGAGACTCAACAATTGAGCATTTCTCCACTGGTCAGCTGAAAGGTTCCTTCGAGGGTATACCATCTGAAGGGAAATTAGTGCATCTGAAAGAGACTAATTAAAATAGGAAAAAGAAAGTTGAAGGATAAGAACTTGCCTATTTAAATTCAGTTACAAGGGCCGTGCATTTATAACTATACCATCACAAAAACAACAGAACCTAATTACAACCACACTATCCAAGCTGGTCACTGACTCCCCTCCATGTTGGTTTGTTTTGTTTTCAATGCTACAAAAGTTACAGCAATTCCACATTCTTGGGCAAGAACTTTACCCAGGAAATCATGTTATTTTTTAAAGATTAAAATGAGTGGAAACCTTGAGATGCAAAAAGGAGCAGAGATCAAGGACCATCCCTTTAAAAATGTTTGTATGCTGATCGTGCTTACTAAGAGAAAAGAACTTTGTTTTATTATAAATCGGGCTAACTCCCAGGCTATTCTTGAACTCCCTACATAGCAGAGGATGACTCTGAACTTCTGACTTGCCTGCCACTACCCCTCAGTGCTGAGACTACAGGTGTGCACCACCATGACTGGGTTTTGGGGTGATGAGGATTTATGACTAAGTTTTTTTTTTTAAATTTATTTATTTGGGAGCAACAGGACAGACAGAGAGAGAGAGAGAAAGAGAGAGAGAGAGAGAGAGAGAGAGAGAGAGAGAGAGAGAGAGAGAGAGAGAGGGAGGGAGGGAGGGAGGGAGGATGGGCGTGCCAGGGCCTCCAGCCACTGAAAACAAACTCCAGACATGTGTAGCCCCTTGTGCATCTGGCTAACATGGGTCCTTGGGGAATCAAGCCTTGAACCACGGTCCTTAGGCTTCACAGGCAAGTGCTTAACTGTGAAGCCATCTCTCCAGCCCAAAGTTTTAGATAGCTTAAAGTATTTTACATTTCTCCAAAGAAGGCCTTATGAAAAAAAAAATCTATTTTAACAAATAGCTTCTATTGGTTAATGACAGCTTTGTCATCAAAATATTTAATATTTATCTGATCTGCTTCTTGCTTTTTATAGGTAATGAAACTTAGTAATAAATCTTTCTTTCTCAAAAATTCTGTACAAAGGCCTATGAGATTGCTCAGACGTTTAAGGTATTTGCTTACAAAGCCTAGAGTTCCAGGTTTAATCCCCAGGACCTACATAGAGCCAGACGTAAAATGGCAAAAGCATTCGTGATTTCCAGAGTGCCTGTGAAAATGGGAGGCAGATTCAAGAGAATTCTAACCTGGAAGACTTAGCTAACAAGAGCTATCTCAAAAGGGGGTAAAGCACACACCTGAAGTAGTTCTCCGACTTTCACAAATGTGCCATGTGTAAAAAACACACAAAACCACACACAAATAAATGAATAAAATTAAACAAAAGTCTAAACTGGGGAAATGACTCAGCAGTTAAAGTCATTTGCTTACAAAGCCTGGCAAGCCTGGGTTCAATTCCTCCCATATTCATATAAAGCCAGATCCACAAAGTGGCACATGTGTCTAGGGGTGTCTAGGGTTCATTTGCAGTAGCAAGAGGCCCAGGCATACCCATACACTCACTTTTACTCTCTCATGACCCCCCCCCAAATAAAAATGTGTAAAAATATAAGAACACAGCAATTCTTTAATCTGTCTACACATTAAGTGTTTGAGGAGCCAGGACTCTTAAAATTCCACAAGCTTGGATCTCTGGCAGTAGAAATCTACTATTGTAACTTTAGTGATTCTAATGCAAGCAACTAAAAATGTTTCAAAGACTAAGTTATATGAACTATTTTTTTAAAATACCATGCCAAATGTATAAGAGCCTTTCTATCAAAACTCTTTTAGAATATCAAAATAAATCAAGATTAGGAATAACTGATCCAAGTCAAATGAATTCTAAGTAATGTCTAATCTATTAACTGTTGAAACCTGTGCCATGGCTACTGCAGCCTGCATCTGTGATTTTCTTCCTTTTTTTTTCTTTTAAAGAGGCAATTCCTGACAGAACTTTAAAAGATTAAAAACCTACTCAAGAAATTTTCATCACTCACAGGAAAAAAAAAAAAATGAATTAGCAGCTGGAGAGATGGCTTAGCAGTTAACATGCTTGCTGCAAGGCCTAATGATGCAAGTTCGATTGCCCAGTACCACATAAAGCCAAGTTCAGTATGAAGTGTGCACTCTGTCTCTCTGCTGCCTGCCTGCCTCTTTCTCTCTCTCTCTCTCTCTCTCTCTCTCTCTCTCCCTCTCTCTCTCCCTCTCTCTCTCTCTCCCTCTCTCTGCTTGCAAATAAATAAATAAAACATTTTTAAATTGAATCAAATAAACACAAAGCCACACAGGAGTAGTGAAAAATCAAAACTGGAATAAAAGAAATCACAAAGCTTTTGTACAGCAAAGGACACTCTGAAGAGAGCAAAGAGGCAACCTACAGAATGGGAGAAAATCTTTGCCAACTTTTTATCTGAGAGAGGATTAATATCCAGGATATACAAAGTACTCAGAAAACTAAATAAGAAATCAACCCAATTAAAAAATGGGCTATGGAATTAAATAACAGAGTTCTCAAAAGAAGAAATACAGATGGCATATAAACATCTAAAAACTGTTCTATGTCCCTAGCCATTAGGGAAATGCAAATTAAAACTACTTTAAGATTCCATCTCACTCCTGTCAGAATGGTTACGATCATGAAAACAAATGGCAATAAATGCTGGCCAGGATGTGGAAAAAGAAGAACCCTTCTACACTGTTGGTGGGAATGCATCTGGTCCAGCCATTGTAGAAATCAGTGTGGAGGTTCTTTGAGACAGCTAAAAGTAGATTTACCCTATGACCCAGCTATACCACTCCTAGGCATATATCCTAAGGGCTCATCTCACTACATTAGAGATACTTACTCAACCATGTTTACTGCCATTCTATTCACAACAGCTAAGAAATGGAACCAGCCAAGATGTCCCTCAATTGATAAGTGGATAATGGATGTGGCACATTTATACAATGGAGTTCTACTTAGCAGTAAAGAAATATGAAATTTGTGGGAAAATGGATGAATCTGGAAAGGATTATACTTAGTGAGGTAACCCAGGCCCAGAAAGCCAAATGTCACATGTTTCCTTTCATATGTGTATCCTCTGGTGTGCCCATTCTATCTGCCTTTTCCTCTCTCTCTCTCTCTCTAATAAATAAAATAAAAAATGATAAGCTGTTGAAAGAATAAAATTACTTCAGTAAAAATTTAGGAAATTCAGACTAGAAATGCATGACCTATAAAATATAATCAGCAAAGAAATTAAATTGTAAAAATAAAATTTTCATGAGAGAAGAAACTGAAAGAAAACTTCTGGTAATAATTGTACGTCATGAAAAACTGCATCTAGGGAGATGGCTCAGCAGCTTAAGGTGCCTGCTTGCAAAGCCTGATAGCCTGGATTCATTTCCCCAGCCACCCATGTAAAGCTGGGTGGCCATTTGTTTGCACTGGTAAGAGACCCTGGCATACCTACACACCTCTCTCTGTCTCTGTTTCTGTCTCTCTTTCTCTGTCTCTCTCTCCTGGTCTGGATTCATTTCCCCAGACACATGCATAAAGACTAGAGGCAAAAAGTGGGATAAGCATCTGAAATTCTGTTTGCAGTGTCAACAGGCCCTGGCATTCCAGATGCAAATAAGTAAATAAATAAATACTTATTTAAAAAAGGAAAAATTATACAGCTTATACAATGTGAGGGTTTTTTAAGTTCAATAAATTCCACAAACTGAATAAAAAAATATTCTGGACACTCAGTTTTGGCACTACTGTTGCCAAGTGGCTGTACTTTGTCCCACTTCTCCAGAATCTGTGGATGACCAGTTGCATGAGGTACCTAAACACATTCTAGAAGTACTCATGAATGCATAGTTCTGACTGGCCCTGCTGCAGAGAAGACATAATGCCAAGACTCCTTACAGTCAGAATTACAGTTTTAAAAATATTTTATTTATTTGTAAGCAGAGACAGAGAGAGAGAATGAGAGAGAGGGAAGGAATGGGCATGTCAGGGCCTCCTGCCACTGCAAATAAATTCCAAATGCATGTGCTACTTTATGCAACTGGCTTTATGTGGGTACTGGGGAATTGAACCCAGGCCATCACGCTTTGTACGCAAGTACCTTTAACAACTGAGCAATCTCCCCAGCTTCAGAATTACATTTTTAATGTATCTTAAAAGAAAAAATATTTCAGGGCTGGAGAGATGGGTCAGTGATTAAAGTGATTGTCTACAAAGCCTAAGGATCCAGGTGTGATACCCCAGTACCCTCGTAAATCCAGCTGCACAAGGTGGCACATGCATTTTTTAACACACTATACTGAATTTAATCTAAGTCTCTTTATTCTACAGTGGACCAAATCAGTTCTCTCCTTTACAAGTAGATGAAACCACAATTATCCATATCCCGTTATAATTATTTTTCCAAAAGACATATATCACTTTATTATCTAGCCATGTGTAAATAATCTCTTATATCTGTTTTTGCACATCTAAAAGCCAGTTCTTACCTTGCTATGGGGTACAAATTCTTCCATCATCTTTTTTAAAGGGTTTTCATAATCCACAATCATTTGACCAAGGCGTGGGTATTCTCGGTCACTTAAAATACACATATCAAATTTCAATGAGTTGTAAGCCATCAAATTAAGAATTGTAGAAAAAAATTTTATAACATGAGTGTACCTTGCTCCATGGGTCATCTCATGTGCATAGTTGTATAATCCAATGATTGCCTTTCTTTCTTCAATTCGAGAGAGCAGTATCATTAATGTTGTATAGGTTATAATCAAATCTAAGTAGTTTTTTGTTAAATCAAAGTTCACAGTCTAAAAAAGAAATCATTAAGTTTAATACCTTCTGATATTATCTTTCATAACAGCTACTTTTGAAATCCTAATACTTTCATTCTCATTTCTGAAATTTTTTAATTTATTTCTCTAAGCATATTTAAAATTTCAATTATAGATAACAGTTTTGAGTTTGTGATATAATTTAGTGAGTAAAAGGACTTGTTAGCACTTTATGCAAACTCATAATAGTTATAAAGGACAAAAATTATAAATAAAAATCATGGACACCAATGTCACAAAAGAAACAGGAGTATTATTTTTTTAATATTTCTCATCTTAACTGCTTATATTTTAAAAATGTTATGAAGAAAAGTTCTACCAGATATGTGTTTTACAGAAAAAAAATATTGTCCAGTTTCCTTAACTGGACATCCTGAAAATGCTAAAATTAGCAATTATTTCAATAACAATACAAAAATAATTATGCATTTTTACTTTTCTTTACATTTTTGTTGCTTATTTATTTATTTGAGATGAAAGCGACAGAGAAATAGGCAGATAGACAATGGGCGCAGCAGGGCTTCCAACCACTGCAAATGAACTCCAGACGCATGCGCCCCCTAGTGCATGTGGCTAACATGGGTTCTGGGGAATCGAGCCTAGAACCGGAGTCCTTAGGCTTCACAAGCAAGCACTTAACTGCTAAGCCATCTCTCTAGCCCGCATTTTTACTTTTTAAAAAAGCTACTATAGCTGGGTGTGGTGGCACACGCCTTTACCAGCACTTGTGAGGCAGAGGTAGAAGGATACCATCAGTTCGAGGCCACCCTGAGACTACTTAGAGAATTCCAGGTCAGCTTTGGCTAGAGCGAGACCCTATTTCAAAAAACAAACAAACAAAAAAGGTACTATGTCAAATTCACAATGCTAAAGCTTTATATTCTCAGTTATATAAACTTTCTCTCAAGAAACTGGATCTATGAGTTCTTTGGAAACAGAATTAGAAATTTTCCTGAAAATGATACTTACAATATCAAAGAAAACTTGGCAAACATCAATAGTATTCAGCAATTCACAGACATGGTCCTGAAAGAAAAGTTTATTTAATCTTATCAGCATAAAATAGTTTTTGAGAGAAACTGAGAACTGAACCCAGATCCCCCACAAGCTTAGCAAACTTTCTACCCCTGGGTAACATACTCAACCCCATATAAACAATTTTAAACTCAGAAAACATAAAACACATCAAATATATTTTAGATGTCAGTTCTGGAGGAATTCTAATTTCTTTATGTAAATGCCAAAGCAATTTATGCATTTAACAAATATTAAATTTATTCTGAAATGTAATTTTTGTTAAATTACATACCTTAAATTCCATCACATCTACAAATGTAAAGTAATATAATGCCAGATTTTTCAGAATCTCTGATTTTTCTTTCTGTAGTTGTGCAAGCTGTTGCTGTAAAAACAAAATAAGAACGTATTTTCAGAAAGAACAGAACTATCAAATGTTGCTATGAACTATCTTTCTTAGATTGCTGTATAGAAGCGTAACTTTTAGAATAATATTTCTAAATTATTAAAGCTTTTCAAAAAGCCAAAATACTTCAGAGTACAACTCTGAATAGTGATCAGCAACTGACAGTGTGAGGCTATTTAAAAAAAAAAAAATCAAGCAGATTAGTACCAAACTACACTACTATAAAGGAAAATTGGAAAATGTTAGGAGAAAACACTTATCAAATTAACTCTTAAAAAAAACTCAAAACAAATCATGATTATGATCACTAGAAGTGAAAGAAAAGAAGGTGAAAAATGTTACAACTTACACTACAAAAAAACAATATGCTAGATAAATTTGGAACTTACCAAAAAGAACATCCAGGCAAAGCCACGTTACGCATGCAAAATAAAATGTAGATACAAACATAAAATACAGTAACGGTTCCCTGACCAGACCCACAAAACACAATAATATATTAAACAAAAGGGGGGAAAAAAAAACCACAAGAACAAAAAGAAATGAAAAAGACTAGAGTTCAGACATAAGAGAGAAATGTGAAAACCAAGTACTTCAGTCACATTAATTAAATTTACAAGCCCTAATATTTCTTTTCAAACCCATTATTTCTAAAATAATCTAGTCATTTTTAATGCCCTAAGTAATAAGCTGGCCAAAATTCCAATGAACCAGAACGCTGACATTCTGAGTGGGGACTACTGCCTCCCTATCAATTAGTACCTCATCAGAAAAGCAGAACTGTGGGGCTGGGGAAATGGCTTAGCCAAGGTGTTTGCCTGTGAAGACTAAGGACCCAGGTTCGATTTCCCAGGACCCATGTAAGCCAGATGCACAAGAGGGCGCATGCGTCTGGAATTTGTTTTCAGTGGCTAGAGGCCCTGGCGGGCCCATTCTCTCTTTCTCTCTATCTGCCTTTTCTCTCTCTCTTTCTTAAATAGATAAATAAAATATATTTTAAAAAATTTTTAAAAAGAAAAGCAGAACTGCGGCCCATCTCAGACCTGCTGAATGAGAATGTGTCTTTTAAACAAGATATGTCCAAGTGATCTAAATACATATAAAATATCTGAGAAGCACTTAAAACACTAGAAAATATGAGAAACCATTTCAAAATATCAAACATGCTGTCAAAACCCATACAACTTTGAGACCCTCATATAGTCTCATATAGTTATTTA
Organism: Jaculus jaculus; assembly: GCF_020740685.1. NCBI lineage: Eukaryota > Metazoa > Chordata > Mammalia > Rodentia > Dipodidae > Jaculus > Jaculus jaculus. The sequence continues at coordinate 56,193,807 of NC_059105.1, read as the reverse complement.
GTACTTAGACGGGACAATTGAGGAAGATACCTCTACACATAATTATATCGAGCCTCTATAAGTAGAAATTTGACAGCAGTGAACCTACATAAAAAGATTCTTTTGAAATTACAAAATGCCAATTCAAAGCAGCAAAAGCATTCACAGTAGTTGTGTGGACTCAACTACTACAGGAAAACAACCATGGATACTGAAATATCTATCTAAAGAAATTTAAACAAGTATTTGAAAAACATCCATGAATGAATTATCTCATTTTCTCCCTGTAAATGCCAGGAAACTTCAGGTATGTACCTGCAGTGGTATGTAACAGTTTCCATCTCCCTCTATGAGAGTAGCTATTTTGCACAAATCTGTTTGCAAAACAATATGTTTCTATGAATTTTTAAATATTATTCTAGTAGCATCAAGCGAATATTTACAATGATCTTCTTTCCTCAGATTACATCTTTTATTGTGTTCAATAACTTTATTAAACATTTCTGACTAATGTCTCAACCTTTCTCCTATTTTTCAGTTCTCTAAATCTGACCAATGAAAACAAGATATAAAGCATAATTTGTCTGTCATGGAGCTTACTAATTTGTTTCTTTCGTTTGCCCCAGGCTACCTAACAGTGCCTGACCCCTTTCAACTCCAGCATCCTACTCTGCACAATTAATGAGAACCAAAATCTTGTTATTGACCTTAGTGATCTTTTATATACAACTCTCATTTTATATATCAATAAAGGGTGTGTTACTGAGAAAACTTAAAAGAGAACATTTTGAAAATTAGGTTAACTACTTAATAACAGAACCCAAAGGAGAAATTTCACCTTTTCTTCTAAAGTGTTCTTTCTACTCTACTCTTCAAAAACTATTTGGTTTAAATTCTGCAAACTTATTTTCTCCAAAAGCATTTATTACTAGACTCTAAATAAGTTAGAATTACTAGATGCCTAAGTTTAAAATAACTAACTTTTTAATATCCTTTACAATCTGGTCCTAACTTATCCTCACAGTGTGTATTTGTGCTACATCCATTCATACACTATATTAGCAAAGAAACTATTAACCATTTTCTATACACATTCAATGCTTACTCTTTTCCCCCATTACTTATATCTTCCCAACACTTACATCTACACCCTCCTATCCTGAGCCACTAAGTTTTACAAGCCAACCTCATTTTCCAGAAACCATCCCTGACAGACTTCTGTGAATGCAAATATTTCCCTCCTCCAATGTATAAATTTTTTTAATTTCTTTTTTTTTTAGTTATCCAGTTTGAGAAGGGGGGGCGCAGATATAGAGAGAAAATGGGCATGCCAGAGCATCTGTTCATGAAAACATTTTAACAAAATTTTTGTAAAATGCTTCACTAAACTTTCTAGCTAAGAACTGGTATTATTTGTATGGGGAGAGGTGGTGTTTACACATGTGAGTGTGCAGATACATGCATCCTGTGCGCATGTGTGTGGAGACCAGAGCATAATATTGGGTATCTTCCTCTACTGTTCATGTGCATTGTTTCCTTGAGACAGAGTTTCTCCCTGAACCTGGATCAACTGTTTACAAGGAGACTAGCTGACCAGCGATCCTCAGTGATTCATTTCTCCTATCTTTACTCTTGAAAAGCCTGGAGTTGTAGGGGCACAACATGGCCATGCCCTGCTGTTTTACATGTGTGCTTAGGTAAAATCAGACCCTCTCGGGCCTTTGAGCTTATCCAGCAAGCACTCTTACCCACGGAACCATCCCTCCAGCCCTAGTACCATCCTTCTTAACAAAGTAAGATGTGTAAAAACTGAAATTAACAAGGGTACACATAATGTAAATCATATACCTCTATGCTAAAAACACACAGCAATTAATCTTAAGAAGCCTTTTCCACATTAAAAAGTGTGAATTGAAAGTGAGTATTTACTACTTTTCATTTTTGCAAAGAAAAGCTATTGACAAATTACAGTAAGGGAACAAATGTCCAGCAGAGTATGGTGGTTTTAATGGAACATGACCCCAAAGATTCTTGAGTTTGAATACTTAGCTTCCGTTTGCTGGCACTATTTGGGAAAGTTGTAGAACCTTAGTGAGGTAGAGTCTTACTGAAGGAAGTGTGTCAGTAAGGGCGGGGTATCTTAGGTATTACAACCACTTCACATTCTATGCTACTCTCTGTTTCCGGTCTGCTTGTAGCAAGGTAACACAGGCTTCCTATTCCTACCATGATGGACTCTACTCTTGAAACTATGTCTTGAACTATACCCTTTTGATTCCATAAGCTGCTTCTGGTTAGGTATTTTTTCACAGAAATGAGAAAGCAACTGAAGAAGAGCTAATTCACTAATCTTCAACACAAAGGAATGTGACTAGAGTTGTAAATTTTCACTACTGAAGCTACTTTTGTGTAACTTTTTTCTTGATCTTAATTCTTGTTCTTTAAGGAAAAAAAAAATATCTGGGTATAATTATGGCATATGCCTTTATCCCAGCACTCAAAAGGCTACATACAGTTGGAGGGTTGTGAGTTTCTGAAAAGCCTGGACTACATAGCTACAATAATTGAAGAAAAAAGGGACAACTCTGGTTGTATTTTATTTTGATTTGCTGGGGGGAGGAGGAGGGAGAGAAAGTGGGCACACCAAGGTCTCTTGCCACTGCAAACAAACTCCATGTAGATGCTCTACTTTGAGCATCTGGCCTTACATGGGTACTGGGGAATGGAACACAGGCCATCAAGCTTTGCATGCAAGCATTTTTAACAGTTGAGCCATCTCTCCAAACCCACGACTCTGATTTTAGAAAATCTTTGTCCATTCTGTTAATATGAGCCAGACCTTAAGAAATACTAAGATAATGATCTGTCACAGCTACCACACTGGTTACTGATGTTCATCTAGGCTACTACAATAGCCTCCTAAATTGGTCTCTGAGCTTCTGCTCCTGCCTCATCAACCTTCACATAGCAGGAAGAGTGGGTATATACAGGCACCCATGACTCTACCTTGAAATAAGTGATTCCAGTGGTGGTTATGCAGTGTGGTAATACTGGTTGAAGAATAATACATGGGAACTCTGTGTTTTTGAAAAAATTATGTAAGTCTAACATCTCAAAATAAAGTTTAATTCCAGTAGTTTTCTGCCATACTTAGAACAAAACATAATCTCCTTACCATTTCCTCAGTCTAAATAGGAGTCTTCCATTTCTCTCTTAGAACTCACCTTCTTTCATAATTCTTCACTTTCAGTAGTTGTTAACACTGCCCTTCCTGCAGGTTCTCAACCTCAGACATTGTACACCTGCTCTTACTCCCTCCCATTTGGTAGTTCCATGCCATTTGTAGCATAGAAGTGCTTTTTACCTCACTTCTCTTCAGGGAAGTACTCCATTCTACTCTCAGAATTCCTTATCTTGCTTCCTATGTCTTCCTCCTACTTTTCTCTAAATGAACACACATACTTGTTCACTTTACTTCTTATTGAACATCCTGTGGGAATTTAAATTTCAGGAGTTTTTAGTATTTGCTACTCTATCTCTAGCATCTAGAACACTGGCACAATGAATATACTATAAACAAATAAATGTTAATTATTTATTGAACTTAATTCAAAATAACCATCTAGCTCTTAAGAGGAACTAAAGGACATAACATAAAGTTGTAAAAGTATGACAATATCTCATTGAAAGAAAGTTTTATTACACCTTCTGGTAAGAGGTCTAATCCATTTCTCCATCCTTTCAATCTTGTGTCTTGCAGAAGCAGCCCAGGGTCATTTAAAAAGTTAAGAGATTAGTTTGACAGAACCTATAGCTTCTGATTTGGCTCTTTTGAAACAATGCCCTTATGAGACATGTGTGGAGAACCCTGAGATATCCTATCAAAGAAAGAAGTCCAGTAATTGCTGCAAACCATGCTGGGCCCACTCAGGAGCACACCTACTAGCTTAATACATCTGTAACCTTAGAGCTTGTGAGGTATAAAGAAACTGTATAGTAAACCCACAGAATCATTAGAAAATTAACTGTTGCTGGTCTTCAGCCACTAAGTTTTGGAATGGTAACTTATATGGCAGTGAGTAACTGAAACAATGAAAAGTTATTAATTTCTTTTATTTTTCTATTTTGTTACATTGTAGTCCAGGCTGGCCTGAATTCACAGCAATATTCCTGTCTCAGCCTCCCAGTACTGGGATTGGGGTGTGTAGTCACAGCATCACAGTAATTATAATAATTTCTATTTCAATGTCTGAGTACACATAAATTTGTCTCAAAAATCTTAGAAATTTATGATTCTGGTGACAAGACTGTTAAACTAAAGCAAGCTGAAAAACAGCAGTGGTACACATGCCTGTAAGTCCCAGAACTTAAAAGATAAATGCAGGTAGATTAGGAGTTCAAGGCCAACCTCAGTTATATAATGAGCTTGAGACTAACCTGGGCAACAGGAGACCCTGTATCCAAAAAAAAAAAAAAAAGAAAGAAAGAAAAAGAAAGAAAGAAAGAAAGAAAGAAAGAAAGAAAGAAAGAAAGAAAGAAAGAAAAAGAAAACTGAAAAGTTTGATAAAAATTTTAGAAATTTAAAATTTTGGTTATAAAATGGATCAAGCAAACTGATAGATTTAATTATAAGGGCTAGAAAAATCATTAATTGCAGGTGTAGTAGCACACACCTTTAATCCCAGCACTCAGGAGTCTGAGGTAGGAGGATCACTGTGAGTTTGAGGCCAGCCTGAGACTACATAGGTAAATGCAGGTCAGCCTGGGCTAAAGTAAGACCCTATCTCGGAGGAAAAAAAAAAATCAATTATACACCCTGATGTAGGTATCAGGTATAACATTTCTATATGTAAGACTTCATGCTGTATTAGGGATAATAACTTACCTCATTTGATGGCAGTGTTTTCCATTTATTATAAATAGAGTGCTAATCCTTTACACTCATGGTCATGGGTAAACTTGTACTTGTGAAACCACCAAAACTCTTCAGCATTAGAGTATCTCCATAGCCCCCCCAAATTCCCCTGTGCTTATCTGAGATAAATCCTGCTCTGATTCTCAGTTCTAGACAAATACTATTCTGCTTTCTATCTCTAGAACTTCCTACATAACAGAATCACACCAAATGTATTGCCATGGGTACCAAGGTTTAAACACTTAGCCTAATGTCTCAGATGGTCAACTGTGCTATGTGTCAACAGTTTGTTGCTCTGAGCTGCTGAATAAGTTAAATGTGCATATACATGTACACACATATACGTGTATATCACATTGTGTTTGTTCATTTCTCTGAACTGTTTCCAGTTTGGGAATATTATAAATAATGAATAATGCTGTTACAACCATGTCTTTAGATGACACATTTTCATTTTGGGAAGATTTCTAGAGCTAAAATTGCTTCCTTCCCTAGTTCTCAGCTTGTTAATCCACACAAGCAAATGAATGAAGTGTTGATCTCTAAATAATAAATTACTGGTATTTGTGAACAACAAATATGACAAACGTTGGGCATTGTGAAAGATGTTGAGGAAAACTATGAATAAAACACTATTCTAAAAGAGATCATACTCTAGTGAGGGGTATACATATAAATACATAAGGCACTTTCACTTTTGATTTATTTATTTTTAAATATTTTATTCAAGTAATTATTTGAGAGGGGAGAGAAGGCACAGAGAGAGACGAGAATGGATGTGTCAGGGCCTCTAGCCACTGCAAACAAACCCAGATGTAAGCAACTTGTGCAACTGGCTTATGTGGGTACTGAGGAAATTGAAGCTGGGTCCTCAGACTTCACAGGGAAGCACCTTAGCCCCTAAAAGCCATCTCTCCAGCCCCTATTTAGTTTTTGGGTTTTTTGTTGTTGTTGTTTTTTGGTTTTTGGGTTTTTTTTGCTTAAAGTAAATACATAAGTTTTAGAAGCCAGTTTCACAACTACATCTAAGCACAAAAATGGTGGAAAAACTACAATTCTCACATTCCCTTCAAGACTAGAACTGGCATTAGCAGGACAGGAACAAAACATCCATATAACAATATCAAGCCAACAACAAGCAATGCCATACTTTCTAAGGATGGTGAGGGCAGTGAGCTACATGGAGATAATTAAAGATGTGCCTAGAATTTAGACAGCACCACTGGGTTACTTGGGTATGCATTTTGAGTATATGTTGTCAAAGGGATGTTAGCTTACATTCATTTTCCTTGACTGGCAAATCTGAAAATAGGAAAAAAGTTTGTCTTTAAACTAGCTTGGCTTCTTTTCAGGTCTGTCTGTCTGTCTTTTTTTTTTTTTTTGACATTTGCTGTTCATATGAGAAAAGGTGAGATGGAATTAGTGTGAGAGTAATTTCCACTTAAAAACCTCTAATATCAAGCCAGGTGTGGTGGTTGCATGCCTTTAATCCCAGCACTCAGGAGGCAGAGATAGGAGGATCTCCGTGAGTTCAAGGCCACCCTGAGACTACATAGTGAATTCCAGGTCAGCCTGGGCCAGAGTGAGACCCTACCTCGAAAAACCAAAAACCGGGGGGGGGGGGGGGGGGGGACGGGGGACCCTCTAATATCAGATCTCCACCAATTCTCTGAATTTAAGGATTCCTTTAACTATGTACCATACCATCTTTTCATTGTCACTCACCATCTAGCCTACTTCATTTCTTACCCACCTTAATTTTAATTGGCTTGTCATTACTACTTCTTGCCCTCCTTTCTCTCTATTACAACTTCCTGATAAAATCTACAGTGAGAAGCCACTGTGGTGGCACATGTGTTTAATCCCAGCACTTGAGAGACAGAGGTAGTAGAACTGCCATGAATTCGAGACCATCCTGAGACTACACAGTGAATTCCAGGTCAGTGTGGGCTAGACCCTAACCTTGAAAAAAACCAAAAGAAAAGAAACTTATATGTATATATATATATAAAACTAGATATTGGGGCTGGAGAGATGGCTTAGCGGTTAAGCGCTTGCCTGTGAAGCCTAAGGACCCCCGTTCGAGGCTCGGTTCCCCAGGTCCCACGTTAGCCAGATGCACAAGGGGGCGCACGCGTCTGGAGTTTGTTTGCAGAGGCTGGAAGCCCTGGCACGCCCATTCTCTCTCTCTCTACCTGTCTTTCTCTCTGTGTCTGTCGCTCTCAAATAAATAAATTAATTAATTAAAAAAAAAAAAACAGGGCTGGAGAGAAGGCTTAGCGGTTAAGCGCTTGCCTGTGAAGCCTAAGGACCCCGGTTGGAGGCTCGGTTCCCCAGGTCCCACGTTAGCCAGATGCACAAGGGGGCGCACACGTCTGGAGTTCGTTTGCAGAGGCTGGAAGCCCTGGCGCGCCCATTCTCTCTCTCTCCCTCTGTCTTCCTCTCTGTGTCTGTTGCTCTCAAATAAATAAATAACTAGATATTGTTGGTCAGTACATTGTCAATTTACTCTCTCATGTTCCTCAAAGATTATTTCACTCCTATCTCTTAAAAACCAACAATTTTTCAGTTAGACTCTCAGCTTAAACTTAGCTTGACCTCTAGATAAATACAACTGGCTCAATGTCTCCACTCAGATTTCTAATGGGTCTCTCAAGCCTATTGCACGTAATTCTAAACTGCTGGGTACATTCACCATTGCAACCCCTAGCCCAACCTATTCCTTTTGGTTCCTCACCCCAATAACTATTGGTACACTTTCAGATCTTAGCCCTCATTGTCATTTCAAAATACACTGTTACTTGCATACTTACTCATTTTAGTAAAATTGTTTAAATTTTATAAAGTGCAAGTTTAACTTAGTCAGAAACAAATATTCCTTTAAGTTCCCGCTAGTCTCTAAATACAGACATATCTATTCATAATGAAGTACAACCCACAGCATTGTGCACTGTAATGGCTCCTTTTAAACCAACACTTACTTGTTGGTCTACATCTCTTAACAGAGATTCAGACAGTGTATATTCCACAAAGACAGATGTATGAGGTGTCAAAGAAAACTACTAGCTTGGTTTTGCTCTGCTTCCCCTGCTAGAGACTAGAAAGAAGAAGGGAGAACAAGTCGAGATTGGGAGATGAAAAATCAAATGTTTGGAAAACAATGGCATTTGTCTCAGCAGACAATATATACCTGAAGAGGGTAAACTCATGAGACACTGTAGGATGAAAATGATGGACTCTAGATGACCAGTGTGATGCTTTATAAAGGACAAAAGAAGATTCTCTAAGTTTTAGTTTAAGCAATTAAGTAGATGATGATAGCTAAGGGAGGAGAGAAGAAAAGGGACCACAAGAGAAACAAAAGGACAATTGTGTTCAATATTAGAAATAACGCTTGCCGTTTAGTAGAAACACCAGAACTCAAATACTGTTCTTTCTCTGCTTTCCCTCTAACTCATCAAACCTCAGTGAGTGAGCACACTGATGGTATTCCTATCTCTGCCCCTAATTCTACCACCCCCATCATAAAAATCAATTATGTTTTAAGAGCTGGTAGTTTTGTTCTTTTCCAGGGTTACTTTCAGGAACATCATCAATGAGACTTGTACCGTTTTAGTGAATCGTACTATGATTTTTTTTTTTTCTTTTTAGCTAAAATTAAGCAAAAAGAAAAAAGTATAAACAGGTATCAGTAAGTTTGGGTGCTGATATAAGTCCAAGTCAGTCTTTAAATACACTTCCAACTTGACTAAGTTAAAGTGAACCAAATCGGTTCATTCTTTCATTGAACATTCATGTAGTCTCATATATGTCAGGCACTAAGAATAAAGATGGGGCCTAGAAACAATGAAGCTATGCTTCTGAACCAACTTAACTGCTGACTGTGCCCTTTAGAGTTCTGTTGTCTTTCCTTGAGTGACTTGACTTTGTAACCCCTTACATAGAAAATATGTTGTTACATAGTATAACACTGCTCAAGAGAAGAGACATGATGTTTGTAAGACACAACATACTTTTCTTAGATTGAAAACATAATTTTCTATTTATTTTGACAATGACAAATTTCCCAGTCTAGAATCCCTTGTGGCACTGTACTGACCAACAATATCTTAGAGACCCCAATACGTAATTTAGCATACATAGGATGGTGATTTATTTTACCGTTACTTTGTGAATCAAATCCAAAATTTTATGCTAAAACATATAAAAGGCAAGTTTTGTAATAGCAGATTTTTTTTCATTTTGACATAGGGTCTCATATAGCCCAGGCTGGTCTCCAGCTTGCTATATATAGTAAGGATAACCTGGAACTCCTGATCTTCCTGCCTCTACCTACCAAGTGCTGAGATCACAGGTTAATATTTTCATTGTTTTAAAAATGAAAACTAGGCTGGGGAAATGGCTTAGCAGTTAAGCACTAGCCTGTGAAGCATAAGGACCCTGGTCCAATTCCCCAGGATCCACATAAACCAGATGCACAAGGGGGCACACGCATCTGGAGTTCATTTGCAGTGGCTACAAGCCCTAGCATGCCCATTCTCTTTCTTGCTATCTGCCTCTTCCTCTCTCTCAAATAAAGAAATAAAGTATTTTTTTAAAAAACTACACACTAGATTTTAAATATAAGCACAAAGAAAGTTTTTTTTTAATTTTGGAAAAAACTTAGTAAGTTTTAACATACAACTGAACATTTTAAGGCTTTTTAAATTTTCCTGTGCAAAATAATTTTGATTTGATTAAAAAAATGAGTTTCTGTTACTTTCCACATCTGTGGAAATAAACAGATTCCTCTTTCCATACATGAAAGAGACCTATGAAAACCATGAAAAGCAAATTCTACTCCAAAGTTACACCTTTAAGATAACGGAAAATAAGAATTTAGTAATTTGGGTAATCTGAAATTAAAAGTTCAAGAAATCTTCAAAGTACACAAGCACATACTAGGTACAAAATAAATGGCTACTAAAGTTATAAAACTGGAATGGCCTTTATTTCTTTGGAATTTCATCTTATCAGACTATCTTGAAGCATGAGGCATTTAACTGAACATCACGCCCTGGGGGTGGGGATACACTCATTTCTTAGTACAGAATTTTCTCTAAATTCAGAATTGAAGATCAAAAACTCCACGAATGGTCACAATGGCTTAAATACACCAGGCTCCAACTCAACAGTATCACAGCATCACACATGGTCTAAATAAGATAACAGAACCCACCCCAACAGTTACTGCTAGAGCACATTAGCTACCAATCTTGCCACCAGCAGCAGTGCCTTCTGATGCACACTGGGCACCAGGACCCTCATGGTGTCTAACAAAATAAAAAGCATGGAAATGAGTGCAGTCACTACAGATGCTGCCAAAAACCAGTGTCTTCATTGACTGTCATGTAAGTTAACTTTGTAGGAACCTATTTAGAAATTATAAAATACATTGATGAATATTTACTAAAATAAACCCTTCATGAGTGTCTTTTGAAACCAGAAACAGGTAGTATTTGTAAGACATGAATCAAAGTAAAAATCATGCTAATCTTGATTCTTGAGATGAAAATAAGCCTTCCCTGTAGCACATATAGACTGCAACATCAGTACTGCTCTAGTACTTGAAGCCAGAAATCTGTCACATCCGCCAACCCCAGATACTTTATTGTTCCCAGTCTTTAAAGCTTGCATTAGTTAATTCTACTGAGTTAAAAAAAAAAAAAAAAAAAAAAGCTCAGCCAGGCGTGGTGGCTCACACTTTTAATCCCAGCACTTGGGAAGCAGAGGTGGGAGGACTGCTGTGAGTTTGAGGCCACCCTGAGACTCCACAGTGAATTCCAGGTCAGCCTGGGCTACAGTGAGACCCTACCTCGAGAAACCAAAAGAAGAAAAAGCTCAATTTATCTCCTATCTCAAGCTACTTGGGAGTCTCTCAACAATACTTTAGCAGGCTCAGATCAAAACTGAGACCATTAAGACTTCTCATGGGATTTTTTTTATAATCATGGGAAATGTTAATAAAAATTTTAAAAATTAGGGCTGGAGAGATGGCTTAGCAGTTAAGCGCTTGCCTGTGAAGCCTAAGGACCCTGGTTCGAGGCTCGGTTCCCCAGGTCCCACGTTAGCCAGATGCACGAGGGGGCGCACCCGTCTGGAGTTCGTTTGCAGAGGCTGGAAGCCCTGGTGCGCCCATTCTCTCTCTCTCCCTCTATCTGTCTTTCTCTCTGTGTCTGTCACTCTCAAATAAGTAAATAAAAAAATAAAAATTGTTTAAAAAATTTTTTTTAATTAAAAAAAAAAGACTTCCCAAATATCAACTGCACAATACATTACTAGGAAAAAGCAAAATAAATAGGATACCATAAGATGCCATATATAGAATAATGTTTTGTAAATACAGATGACAGAATTCAGGGTTCACAAACACAGTAAATTCTACAAATAGCAGTAACAGTTAACACTATGTAATCAATTTATAAGTTGAACAGAGTGCCATATAACCATGCAATTATGCTAATACATACATATGCAAAAAAATAAAATACACACACCAATGTTCATAGCACCATTAGAACAGCCAAGAAAAGTAAAAGCCTAAATTTCTACCAACTCAGTGAATATAAATGAGATGTCACAGATCCACACAGAAAGAATATGTATGAAGTATAGCCTGGATAAACCTAGAAAACATTATGCTAAATGATAGAAGCCACTGACAAAGGCTCACGTATTACAAAGAAAGTAGACTGGCATCAATCATTTCTCTGGGGGAGGTGGTCTTGGCAAGAAATCGGGGATGGATGCCACAAAAACAACCTTTCTCTGGTGGTGATTAGTATGTGCTAAAACTGGCTAGAATACTGACCATACTAAAAACTAGTATACTTCAAGTGGGCTAACTGTATGGTACATGTATTATATCTTGACACAACTCTGAATATACTTAAAAAAAAAAAAAACATGAGATACTACACTTCAAAGAGGGTAAAACACAGGGCAGGTGAGTCTCAGTAAAGCATTCTACTTTGTGCATCTAAGGTTGAAAAGGGAAGGGAAACTATTAAACGGCAAAGATTAACAGTATTATTATCATCAAGTTTACCAGGCATATTAGGAAGAGCAAAAATTCTTAGTTAGTCCTTTAACAAAATTACTTGTTTAATCAGCTCTTGTTTTTCTAACAGCTCATATTCAGGATCTATATTGTATGAAAAATTTACATACATTAAATTTAAAAGGTTTTCTGAAGTACTTATGTTACAGATTTTATGAGTCATAAGAAACAATGGTACACAAATCAAATGTCAACTTTTCATTAAAAATTTATCATTTAAAATATATAGTCTCTCAGATAAAGTAGCTAATACCCATAACCAAATAACAACTTATCTATTTAGAATATATAAACATTGTCTGACACTTTTCTAATTAGTTTTTACTTTAAATTTTGATTGTACAAAAATTATATATTGAAATACAATCATGATGTTTTAAAAAAAGAGAATTCTCCACAGAAATAACTGTTTTCAAGAAGCATGTGCTTGGGGTGGAGAGATGGCTTAGCAGTTAAGGTGTTTGCCTGCAACGTCAAAGGGCACACTTTTGATTCCCCAGAACCCACATTAGCCAGATGCACAAGAAGGCGCATGCATCCAGAGTCTGTTTGCAGTGGCTGGAGGCCCATTCTCATTCTCTCTCTCTCTCTCTCTCCCTCTTTCTCTGTCAAATAAATACCTAAAAATAAAATATTTTTTAAAAAATAAGCATGTGCTTTAAACCACCTATTTTTTAATCAGGAACTCTTTGTGATGCCTTAACACACTAATTGTAAATATAATTATATATAAACCCAAGATCTGTACTACCATGTACTCCAAAAAAGCCCAGAAATTTGTAAAGTTCCTCAAAAATCACTTTACCTGATTTATTTTTTTAATCAACTTGGACTAACATATCCTTCAACATTAAAATGTCTTTCATTTTTCTAAGGCTATATGTGTGCATGGATGGATATGATGTGTGTCTATATGCATGCATGGGTGCAGGCATGCCTTTGCTCATGCATGGAGGTGCGAGGATGACCTCAGAGTGTTTATCCTCTCTTTCCACCTTGCTTGATTATTGCTGCTTGCTTTTGCTGCTGCATGTACTCCAGTCTAGCTGGCCCACAAATTTCTGGATTCCTTTGGCTCTGCCTCTCATTACCATAGATGCTTTGGAATGACAGATGGAATATCATTTTGCACCTGACTTTACATGGGTGCTAGGGAATTGAACTTGGGCTAGCAAGCTTGCAAGTAAGTACTTTAAACTCTGCTGAGCCATCTCCCCAATCCCTGGTAAAGCAAAAATGATTTTCTAAAATTAGCTATTCTAAATGTTCTAAAATTTAAAAAAGTAACTAGAAAGTATTAATGAAACATGTAAATTCACTAGGAGACCATAAATATAACCCTATTTCATACAGTTAGAAAAAAATCCACATAAAAATACGGTTCACTATATACCTCGCTCTCAAAATAAATAAATATTTTTTTTCAAATAAATAAATATTTTTTAAAAAGGGCTGGAGAGGGCTGGAGGGGTGGCTTAGCAGTTAAGGCATTTGCCTAGAACCCAGGTTCAATTCCCCAAAACTCAAGTTAGCCAGATGCACGAGGGGGCACATACATCTGCAGCTCATTTGCAGTGGTTGGAGGCCCTGGTATGCCCTTTGTCTGTCTGTCTCTCTCTGCCTCTCTGCCTCTCTCTCGCTCTCTCAAATAAATAAAATTAAATCATTGCTTTTTTTTTTTTTTTTAAAGGGCTGGAGAGATGGCTTAGCAATTAAGGCACTTGCTAGCGAAAGCAAAGGACCCAGGATCAATTCTCCAGTACTCAGATAAACCAGACAGATGCACAAGGTGGCAGATGCTTCTGGAATTGGATTGCAGTGTTAGCTAGAGGACCTGGTGTGCCCATTCTCTTTCTCAATATACCTCTCTCTCTCCAATAAATTTTTAAAAAATTACAAATTAATATGGGGGCCTGGAGAGATGGCTCAGTGGTAAAAGATGCTTGCTGGCAAAGCCTGAAGACCTGGGTTTGGTCCCCCAGTACCCACATAAAGCCAGATGCACAGATGCTTCTGGAGTCTGTTTGCAGTGGCAGGAGGCCCTGGTGTGCCCATTCTCTTTCTGCCTCCCTCCCCCCACCTTTCTCTTTCAAATAAATAAAAATAATTTTTAAAAATTAATGTGGGGGACACTGAAGAGATGGCTTAGTGGTTGAGGCGCTTGCCTGTGAAGCCTAGGACTCAGGTTCAATTTCCCAGAATCAATATAAGCCAGATGTACAAGGTGGCACATGCATCTGAAGTTCAGATGATGCAACTGGAGGACCTGATGAGCCCACTTTCTCTCTCTCTCTCTCTCTCTCTCTCTCTCTCTCTCTCTCTCTCTTTCTCATTCAAATAAATAAAAATATTTTTAAAAATTAATGTGGAAATAATAAAATAATAATAATCCTGACACCATAATATGACTATTTACTTTTCAGAAATGTTTTTATAAATTATGAAAATATTAGTCAAATATATTTTAATTCTAAAGGCAGCTAATTTGTAAAAGCAACAAAAGTTCTGTGAAGTCATTTACTAACTTCAAAAGAAAATTAAAAAGGACAAAAGAAGATACTCCATTTACATAAATACTTGGGGACTATCTACCTATCTTATTCTTGTAACTCTAGAATAGTTTAAGAAATTAAGATCTATGTTTACCATAATAAAATGATAATATGGCTAGAACTTTTTCCAGTTTCAGAGACAAAAATATTGACTTTAAAAGCCTTTTCAAAGGGGACAGTGTCAGGGGGGAGGGAGGGAATTACCATGAAAATGTTAATAAAAATTTTTTAAAAAAAGAGTACTGGAAAGATGGCTCAATGGTTAAAAAAAAAAAGTGCTTGCCTGCAATGTCTGATGGCCTAGGTTCAATTTCCCAGTACCTACATAAAGCCAGATGCACAATGTAGCAATGTGTCTGTAGTTCATTTGCACTGGCAGGAGACCCTAGCATGCCCATTCTCTCTCTATCCCCCAAATAAGTATTTTTTTTAAAGAAATAAATAATAAATAATAGCCATTAAGAAGTGTTTAAAATCTATACATTAAACTATAAAGAACTAGATAAATAAGAGATACCACAGTACTAACCACTGCTAGCATCAAGTTACTAGAGAAACACAGATGACTTACATTGTTGTTGCGGGTTTCTACGGCAGGAAATTTTCTGACTATGAATTTCACAGCAGATTCCAGGTTTTTGTCAATAAGGTAGGATGGTTTCGCCTTGGGATCTCCACATGCCTATAAAACAATAGTAATGACACAAAGTGAAATGCACCTTCCTAAAATCAAGGAAGAATAGCACATCTGCAATCAGAAGTTAGGTATTTGTTGTTTTTGGTGAGCAGGTGATAAAATGAATAGGCAAAGTGCAGGGATTGTCACAGCTGAAATATGCAATGGGAGACAGTACAGAGATGTTCTTCTACTGAAAAAAAAATGCATGGAAAGTTTCAAAGCAGTTAGCGCAGAACAGCAGTGAAGGAAAAAGCTCAAACCTAAAAGAAAAGAAAGAAAACAAAACAAAACAAAACAAAAATCTTTGATTTGAGGTAGGATTGTATTCATCTGAAGCTAATAAAATATTACGAAATTAAATATTAAAT
Source organism: Jaculus jaculus (assembly GCF_020740685.1). Classification (NCBI taxonomy): domain Eukaryota; kingdom Metazoa; phylum Chordata; class Mammalia; order Rodentia; family Dipodidae; genus Jaculus; species Jaculus jaculus. The sequence goes on along the minus strand of NC_059105.1, from coordinate 56,178,215 downwards.
AGCATCCTGGACATGTTTCTTTCTAAGTGTTATAAAAGCTTATGTTTTAAATGACTTCTTCCAAAATGTTTTCCTCATTTACTTTGAACATCTTAATACAAGAGCCCTAGTTCAAAAGAATTGGAAGCTACTAAAATTGTCTCTAGAGCCAACATGTATTGCCTGTTCCCCTGAACTCCAGTTACAACATTGTTTTCCATCCTCCCAGCAGCAGTTTGAACAATGCATCTACATCTGTTCTCTATCTCATAAGCACAGAACAAATGGAAATGTTTACAACTGAACACATCAGCAGTGCAACATTCTCTGGAAAGCACTATGCAAAGGACTTTAACCTAAGTACTAATGATACATATAATCTTAAATATTGTTCTGTTTCATCATGTGACAGTTAACTGTTTCTTAGTGAGATGTTATCTCTTTGGGAAATATTAAAAATATACCATTTCTATTTAATTTTTTATTCCATTTTTAAAGGATGCATCCTTGGAGAAGTGATGTCAGTCATGTGTGAGGAAATGCAGTACAATCATTTATATTTATATTTACTATGGCTATGTTGTGGATTACAGAAAGAGAAGTTATGAAACATGAAACTGATCTGAAAGCGGGCAAGCGGGCAGAGGGAAGGTGAAAAGCTTTGCAAACCTTCCAAACTTGTCCTTGCTGGGGAAGCATTGTAATAAAAAGAGAGAGAATCACGTGTAAACAATGATTGTCAAACTATGACATACTTTTCAGAAGAAAACTTATGCACTGCAGACTATGAATAACAAAACAAGACTAGAGCTGTATGGTGCTACCATTTTAAGGTACTCCAAGTAGCAAGTTTTAGTATACAATAGTTTAATAGTTTATACTATTCATATATATTAAATACTACTGTGTAAGTGTTCAACCAATGTCAGGATTTTGGTGTTCTTTCTAAACCAACTTAAAATACTAGGAAGAAGGAAAGATAAAGGCTACATGCAGCTATCAACAGGAGCAAAACCATCAGTGAAATTTTACATACCTTAAAAAGAAACTGTAGCCAAGAATAAAAATAAATTGTTATTTGATAAATTTTGCACTTCAGCTCAAAGCGAAACCATTTTCAAGTATTACCTAGCTTCCTCCCAAGCCAAAATATAAGATGAAATTAGTGAAAACATTCCTATGTTTTATCGATGGAAATAGGAATGCAGTTAAAAAAATTTAACTTTCAAACAGAATTCGATAAGGCTACTAAATTAACCCATTTCAATACAATATTAACATAATCTGACTTTTCCTCAGACTGTTATTTCTTTGAAATACTGCTTATTATAAATAAGTCGTCCAATTTTTTTCTCCAGTTATAATAAAATAACTAAGACTCATATTCAACAGCATAATGAAAATCAAGCTTCATAAGCATGACTAGATAGTACAGAATCCTAAAGTGATTTCAAATGTTGTTCTTTCATATGTTAATGAAAACATTCAGCTATCCATTCTAACAGTACTAATGACTATCAAATAACAAAAAGACTTGCAATACCCATTTCTCATGATCACAAATGGAAATGTGTATGTATATATACAGCTCTTCTAACAAAAATATATAGAATTTCATTTCAAAGAAAAGGTTAGAACCTGTTTTGGAATTGGTTACCTTTCTCCATACTACTTAGAGGGTTTGATCTAAACATACTACCCTGGAAGGCAGCACGGCAGAAAGGTTAAAAGTAGAGTCTAGTAAAACCAGCTTGTTTCAATCTTCACCACTTACTACCTAGGGAACCTTCAATATATAATACTGCCTAGTCTCAGTTTCTTCATCTGTAAATGGAGAAGGATACTTACCTCACAGTGTCATTATGAGGATTTGTAGAGGGAAGATAATCCATGTAAAGTATTTAGCAAAGTGACTAGCATGTAAGTGCTAAAAATGTAAGCTGTTGTCAAAGTAATTATAATAAAGAAGATAATAACTACCTAAAGCTAATATAGGTAATTATCTAGCAGTAGTAATCTTTGTCATGGTATATAGAACTAGCAAATTTCATGGAAACTTCCTTATACAATTATGCTATCTTTTCATCATATTACTTCCTTCACTAACCTATGTCTAAACAAACTACATTTGTTTTACTTATGGAAAGAATTTAGCTTTATACATAAGAACACAAGCTTTTTGGGTTTTGATATAACTGAATGCAGGGCTTTACATTAAGAATATACTCTACTATTGAGCTACATCTTCAGCCTCAAGAACATGAGTTTTTCAGATGGGATGTCACTTTAGAGCTGTGTAATCATGAGCAAGTAATTTGTGCCTTGGTTCTTCATTTATTAAACTTCAGATAATAATTGCAACCTGTCCTAATAAATTTTGTATTCACTATAAGAATGTGGTGTATTTGTGGGTGTCCAGAATTTACAAATGTATTTGGATACAATGACCACTCAAAAAATACAGTAAGATTTATATAAAGTTTCCTGTAGTTACATGTTTCATTTACTTTTTTAGCAATCAACTTACTTGATTTAATTAATTCATAATAAGACAGACACTTGTACCAAAAAAAAAAAATGCTCAGGCAAAATAGAAAAAAAGACAAGAAAAGTCAGTAATGATCTAAATTATCATCAAGGGTGGACCTAGCAAAGAGCTGTGACTGTAACCCAGCAGTAGAGAAAGTTCTAATTAAATAATCAGACGTCTGTTTATAAGAATTAGTTGTCCTCACTCTGATAAAAAAATTTTATTATGAGGACAAAAAGAAAACAGGAAGACAACAATTCACTTTTATAAAAAACATAGCCTGTCATTAACATACCTGAAACCATATCACTTGCTACCAGTTATAAGTGTAAATTATATTGTAAAAATCAACAAATTACTGGTTAAATTAAGTAATAGTTTTGAGCATTTTTATACCTTCTCAATAAAAAAGAAAAAAATAGAGTTAAAAATTATATCTAAGTCCCCTGATTTTATAGTACTACTGATTTTCTTTTTCCAATGACCTGAATAAAAGAGCTAATTTCACTACACAGAAAACACATTATATGTGAACTACAGTATTTTAAGAGACCTTTCTAATACCTGATGTTTCACTTTTTCTTGATTCAATATATTTTCACAATACATAAAATACTGTAATTTCAAATTCTAGAACTAAAATTAATCTAACTACACAAGTTTATTGTTTTTGCAAGTGGAACTTTCTCCATAGATAAGCTAACTATGACCTTTAAACTTAAAAGGTTCAGGACTGTTGGGCATGGTGGCACACGCCTTTAATATCAGCACTCGGGAGGCCGAGGTAAGAGAATCGCCGTGAGTTCGAGGCCACCCTGAGACTACATAGTGAATTCCAGGCCAGCCTGGGCTAGAGTGAGACTCTGCCTCGAAAAACCAAAAAAAAAGAAAAAAGAAAAAAGTTCAGAACCATTTAATGTGGCAAATAAAATTATAGTATTGCTAAGGAAAATACTTAAATACAGTAATTAAAAACCATCTCTAACTGGGTAGAGATATAACTCAGTGACAGAATGCTTGCATATTGTGCATGAAGCCCTATTAAAAAAAAAAAAAAAGGTCCATTTTTTGATTCAGGTGGTCAAACCCAAAGTCCACTTGTTTAACCTTCAGCCTCAGTTACCAAAATACATCAACCGAAGCCACTATTACAACCTAAGGTAGACAAGGTTTTATATATACATAATGTATGTATTTCAGTGCCTACCACCTAAATATTTAGTAAGTTCTAAACCATTATGCTCTCTTAAAGTAAACCTTTTCAATACATGATTCTCTATAGTGATGTTGCAGTCCGGTTCGCATTGCTGGTAGAAATCACCCAACCAAGAGCAGCTTCTGGGAAAAAGAGATTTATTTTGGCTCACAGGCTCGAGGGGAAGCTCCACGATGGCAGGGGAAAACGATGGCATGAGCAGAGGGTGGACATCACCCCCTGGCCAACAGAAGGTGGACCACAGCAACAGGAGGGTGTGCCAAACACTGGCAAGGGGAAACTGGCTTTAATATCCATAAGCCGGCCCCCAACAATACACTCCCTCCAGGAGGCATTAATTCCCAAATATCCATCAGCTGGGAACCTAGCATTCAGAACACCTAAGTTTATGGGGGACACCTGAATCAAACCACCACATTCCACCCCTGGCCCCCATAAACTGATGTCCATACATGATGTAAAATACAATGCATTCAGTCTGACTTTAAAAGTCCCCATAGTTTTTTATCAATTCCAATGATGTTCATACATCCCCATAGTTCAAGATCTTTTAACTGAGCCATAATACCAAAATATAACCTCAAAAAAACCCAGAATGGCACAGAATAAATACTCACACTGCAATAGATGGCATTGGGCATAGCAAAGAAACATTCAACCAATACAAGATTTAAAACAACCAGGGCAAACATCAAACTCTGTAGCTTCAAGTCCAGCAACTCTAGCCAGTGACAAATCTTCAAGTCCGATAATTCTAACCAGCAACAAGTCTCTGGCATTCCAATTCCGCCCCTCCAGCTAGGCTACTCACGGTCCTGGAAAACTTCATCAGGGCCGGCAGCTCCTCGGCAGCCATCTCATGGTCCCGGCATCTCCACTGGGTCTCTACTGCAAGCCATGGTTCATCCTCATGGCCCCATGGGGTCTCTATGCAGGCAACCAGCAAACCCGCTTCACACTGCCCATGGCCATTTCCAAAACACAAGACCGTGTTGCAAACTCAATGACCCTCTTTCCAGCATTTCTTATACTCCACGATACCAAGTAGGGTGCCAATTTGTTAATCCAGGGGGGAATAAAGCAGACTTTGAAGAACAGGACACTCCTTGAGCACTCAGGCCCCTTCAAAAGAGTCTACATTTTTCTTGTTGCCCCAGCGCAGGTCAGCTAGCCCAGTCTCAAAGGTTGTAATCTCTCAGTTGCAGCTGAACGGGCAGCAGTTCACCCAAAGATTTTTCTTTCTGTGCCATCTCCCACTGCTCACACCAGTTCATTTCTACGCAAAGCAACCCTGCACAACTTCTCAGGACATGGGCATAAGAGCAAGCTTCTCACACAAACTGCTAGCCCAGTCCAAGCAAAGCTCTTTCTCGCCCTCATAAGCCAAACCTCACAGTCCATAGTTCTTACTGCCTTCAGGTGTTTCAGCTCTGACCAGGATAGACCATCAAGCTGTACTTACAGCACTGCAAAGCATCTCTTAGGCCAAGGTTTCAAATCCTCCCACATTCCTCTTGAAAATCAGCTCCAAAAGGCCAGAGCCACACAGTCAGGTGTCTAGCAGCAATCCCACTCCTCGGTACCACTTTACTGTTGCAGTCTGGGTCGCATTGCTGTTAGAAATCACCCAACCAAGAGCAGCTTCTGGGAAAAAAGAGATTTATTTTGGCTTACAGGCTCGAGGGGAAGCTCCACGATGGCAGGGGAAAACGATGGCATGAGCAGAGGGTGGACATCACCCCCTGGCCAACAGAAGGTGGACCACAGCAACAGGAGGGTGTGCCAAACACTGGCAAGGGGAAACTGGCTTTAATACCCATAAGCCGGCCCCCAACAATACACTCCCTCCAGGAGGCATTAATTCCCAAATATCCATCAGCTGGGAACCTAGCATTCAGAACACCTAAGTTTATGGGGGACACCTGAATCAAACCACCACAAGTGAGTTACCAATAATCAAGATAAAATGTTCCATAAAACCAATCATACATTAATAGTTTTGTCAATGCAATATAACCAAGTTTATTTTCTCACAAAACCCCAATCTAATGTCTTTACCAATAATAAGAACAAAGCTGGCCTGGAGGGATAGCTGAGCAGTTAAGGCATTTGCCTGCAAAGCCAAAGTATCCTGGATTGATGACCCAGGACTGATGTAAACAGGAGGCGCATGTGTCTGGAGTTCGTTTGCAGTGGCTGGAGGCCCTGGCGTGCCCATTCTCTTTCTTTCTCTGCCTCTTTCTCTCTCTCAAATAAAATAAATAAATATTTTTAAATGTTTTAAAAAAACATTTTTTTAAAAAAAGCATGTTTACCTAAGTTCTGGAAACCATCAGAGTTCAAATCTCCAAAACTCAGGTAAACAGCTGGGTGTGTGGTCATGCACATCTGCAACCCTAGTCTTGTGGAGCACAAACTGGAGAATCACTGGGGCTTGCAAACACTGTGTTCCAGAATCAGTAAGCGACTCTACTGCAAGAACAAACAGGAAATGAGCAACAGAGGGAACACTCAATGTTTTCTCCCAACTGCAGCAGCAGCACATACACACCACCATATACACACTATGCACACACAAATTTAAAAAATGGAGTAGAAACAATATTTATCAGGTAACACTTGGTAGAAAAATACTTATGTTCTAGAAATTGCTTAAACAGAGAAGGAACTTCAAAGAAACTAAGTGACTTGCTCAAAGTTTGCAGTTAATAATTGGCAGGCCCAATTTGGCAAATACAAACTCATACTTGATTCTAAAACATTAGAAAAGTATCTCTCTAAACTATGTCCTCAAGATTACGTATAAAAGCATGATATATCTTTCCATATCTCAACTGCTTAAACTTTCATAGAAGAATTATTACAAAGATAAAAATCTAATGAATTTGGGCTGGAGAGATGGCTTAGCAGTTAAGCACTTGCCTGTGAAGCCTAAGGACACCGGTTTGAGGCTCGATTCCCCAGGACCCATGTTAGCCAGATGCCCAAGGGGGCACACACATCTGGAGTTCATTTGCAGTGGCTAGAAGCCCTCACGTGCCCATTCTCTATCTGCCTCTCTGTCACTCTCAAATAAATAAAAATGAACAAAACAAATCTAATGAGTTTGATCAGTTTTAATCTTTAAATTCTAGTCTAACTCAGCAGCAAAACACATTTCTTTGCCCAAATACTGAAGAACACAATGATCTAATAGTTAACTCAACAAACTGACTGGCTTAGTGGTTAAGGGGCTTGCCTGCAAAGCCCCAGGACCCATGTAAGCCAGATGCACAATGTGGTGCATGCATCTGGAGTTCATTTTCAGCGGCTGGAGGCCCTGGCATACCCATTCCCTTTCTTTCTCACTCACTCTGCCTCTTTCTGTCAAATAAATAAATAAAATATTTTTATAAAAAAACTTAGTGACTCAAGGCAGGCATGGTGCATGCCTTTATTCCCAGCACTCCAAAGGCAGATGTAGGAGGAACACCTTAATTTCAAAGCCAGCCTGAGCTACAGAGTGAGATCCAGGTCAGCCTAGCTAGAGTGAGACCCTACCTCAGGGGGGAAAAAAAAGAGAGAGAAAGAAAAATAAAGAAGTGATTCAAAGAAAAGTTACCAACCACTATTTAATTCTCAACAAACAGCAATATTACTCTAGTCCACCAAACATTTCTGCGCTTCCAATATATAGGAAAATCTGTTTATGAAACAACAAGAGGTTAGGTAGAAAACTGTCACAGTTTTATTCAATATTAACTTGTTCTTTAAAGAATTACTATATGCTGTATGAATAAATAAATGCTAACCCTATTTCCTAAAGGCAGATCTGAACTTGATTAATGGGAGTAAAATGAACATTCCCATCCTGGGGTTTACACGCCCAAGAACTTCACTTGATTTATTCCTTCTTGCCAGATACCATACCAACACTACACATAAAATAACTTGCTTAATGCTCAATATAAGAGGTTAATAACAATAACGCACAATGTGGAAGAACTAGAAAATCTACTTAAGACTCTATGAACTATAATCAATTGTTCTAAGGGCTGAGAATGTTGAGAGCAATAGTACATCAGTGGCCTAAAATCCATAAAATTAACAAGACTTAAAAAGCCATATGCTGGAGGGATGGCTCTGCAGTTAAAGCACTTGCCTGTGAAGCCTAAGGACCCAGGTTCAGTTCCCCAGGACCCACGTAAGCCAGATGTACAAGGTGGCACATGCATGTGTAATTTGTTTACAGTAGCTGGATGCCCTGGTGTGTCATCTCACTCTCTCTCTCTCTCTCTCTCTAATAAATAAATAAATAATTTTTTAAGCCAAAGAAGGGTGGAGAAATGGCTTAGTGGTTAAGCGCTTGTCTGTGAAGCCTAAGGATCCCGGTTCAAGGCTCAATTCCCCAGGACTCACATAAGCCAGATGCACAAGGGGGCACATGCATCTGGAGTTCATCTGCAGTGGCTGAAAGCCTTGGCATGCCCATTCTCTCCCTATGTATCTATCTCTCTATCTATGTACATGCCTCTTTCTGTCTCTCTGTCACTCTCAAATAAATAAATAAAAGTAAACAAAAAACTATTTAAAAAAAATTTTTTAAGCCAAAAGAGAGCTGGAGAGATGCCTCAGCAGTTAAGGCACTTGCCTACAAAGCTTAATAACCTGGGTGCAAGTCCCCAGTACCCACATAAGCCAGATGCACAAACTGGCACATGCATCTGGAGACTGCAGCAGCTAGAGGCCCTAGCACTCCCATTTTCTCTGTAGCCAGACGTGACGGTGCACACCTTTAATCCCAGCACTCAGGAGGCAGAGGTAGAAGAATCGCAGTGAGTTCAAGCCACCCTCAGACCACAAAGTAAATTCCATGTAATCTTGGGCTAGAGCAAGACTCTCCCTCAAAAACTAAATAAATAAATAAGCCAAAGAATACAGCTTACAACATAACAGGTGCCAAGAGCAGGTAAGCACCACACAACTGCTCTGCCACATAAGAGTCTGTGCACAATTTCCCACCATTTATATAAAGTTATAACCCAGACAACAAAACTGGATTCCTGAGTGTGAGCAAAGATCAGAAAAGGACATCAGAGATACTGAGGATTTTGTTATAATTTACTTGTTTCAGCTGTTCTTAGTATCAGAAGTATTTCTGGGGGCTTTTTGGACTCATTAGGTTCAGGCCAAGATCCAGATATAGGAAATTTTAAGTCTCTTCCATGACAAATAGAATGTGTGTTGTCAAAAGATAAGTCAATTGTAGGTAAGAACTACTTGTCTCATTTTATAAATGAATTATAACCCAGAAAGATAAATAACTTGTTCAAAGTTGCTGTGGTCCCCATAGGCTTATGAGTTTGAACACTTGGTTTTCAGCTGGTAGTGCTGTTTGGGAAGGTGGTAGAAACTTTAGGAGATGGAGACTTTACAGGAGTGGGTCACTGAGGTAGGCCTTGAGGTGTTACAGCCCAACTCCACTTGCTGTTCATCTTCTGCTTCTTGATAGTGGATGAAATGTGAGCAGCCAGTTACTGCTGTCTTGACTTCCCCACCATGGGTCCCCTAGAATAGTAAGCCTAAAGAAACTCATTCTTCCTTTAGCAGTTTCTTATCAGGTATTTGGTCACAGCAACAAGAAAAATAAATAATATAATAATACACCTATGAAAATAGATCACTATTAGAACTTTACCAAGAATATAGCTCTCAACCCACTAGTATGGGAAAAACTTCAACAAGTATAAAAAATTTAGAGTTTGTGTGAGAGAAATATTAACTAGGGTATTTCATAACAAATAGTCTGCATCTTTTCTATTCTACTAAACAAAGCCTCTGGAATTCATTATTTGTCAAAGTTTGGCAGAAGCTCCTACTCATATTTCAAAACCAGTACATAAGTACCTATCCCTCCTGCCTGTCTCTCCCAGACTGCAATGGAATCTCTTAGCTCCCAGCTTAAGACTCCCACACTCTTACTTATATATTGCATTTGGTTAAATATCTCTGTTTCTTGGAACTGGACTTGATTTACCTGTTTCTCTAATGCCAAAGAAATCAGTAAATCCATGTCAAAAAGTATGGTTTTAAAGACACAGTTTTAGCCAGGCATGATGGTACACACCTTTAATCCCAGCACTTAGGAGGTAGAGGTAGGAGGATCACCATGAGTTCAAGGCTACCATGAGACTACATAGTGAATCCCAAGTCATCTTGAGCTAGAGAAACCCTAACTCAAAAAACAGTTTTAGTACAGACAGGTGTTTAACCATAATTAATCATGCAATATACAATAAAAGGAAGCATTTCACTGCTTGGCATGATAGCACATGTCTTTAATCCCAGCACTTGGGAGGCAGAGGTAGGAGGACCACCATGAGTTTGAGGCCACCCTGAGACTACACAGTGAATTACAGGTCAGCCTGGGCTACAGTTGAGATTGTATCTTGAAAAAAAAAAGAAAGAAAGAATTTCAGCGCTAAGAAGATGCAATGCCTACTAGTCTGTGTTCAACTCTCCACTAATGCAAGATGTACAAAGTGGTACACACATCTGGAGCTCACACGGCCCACCCATATTCCCTCCATTACTCCCCCTCCCCCTCTCAATTTGTGCTTACAAATAAAAATATATTTAATGATTTTTTGTATGAGAGAGAGAAAATTGGCACGGTAGGACCTTAGCCACTGCAAATGAACTCCAGACGCATATGCCACCTGTGTGCATGCACCACCTTGTGCACGTGGCTTACATGGGTTCTGGGGAGTCGAATCTGAGTCCTTAGGTTTCACAGGCAAGCATCTTAGTCAGTAAGCCATCTCTCCAGCTCTTTTAACAATTTTTTAAAATATTTGTTTATTTGCAAGCAGAGATAGATAAAAGACAGAGAGAATAGAATGGCCATGCCAGGATAAGTGCTGGGTGAATGAAATAAGGATGACTTCTGCGTGAGAATGAAAATACTTAGTAGCAGAGGCCAGTAAGTTAAAGAGGAGACAGAAAGGAAAGGAGGAGGGTACTTAATAGGTTGATATTGTATATATGTAAGTACAATGATTGTGATGGGGAGGTAATATGATGGAGAATGGAATTTCAAAGGAGAAAGTGTGGGGGGAGGGAATTAACATGGGATATTTTTTATAATCATGGAAAATGCTAATAAAAATTTAAAAAAATAAAAATAAAAAATTTTTAAAAAAAGAACCATAGCTAATTTCACTTACCTATCTGTAAAATGGAACATGCTGGTTCTCTAATGTTTTGGTAAAGAACCTTCCTAATTTAGTCATAATATAATAAAATATGTAGGCACATATGTTAGCATTGGTACAGTAGAAGTACATATAGCTTATTTGTAAAGTGGGAGATGAACAGTGAATGTTTTAAGTGACAGACTTCTGTTATGGACAGAGATTTTTCTAATAAGTATCTATCCCTTTGTAGTCACTAGTTTTAAAAAATATTTAACAATTCTACAAAGGAAACAAATGGATAATCACTGCCACATAAAAATTAAAAATGAATCACTTTTCTTCAGAATTTTCCAGTGACTTTATTTTCTTTCGAGACAAGATTTTGTTCTATAGGCCCATGCTAGACTTGAACTCTGGAACTCAGCCTCCCTACAGTGATCTAGTACACCAGGCTAAGCCCTCAGTGACCTTTGTTTTACCACTTTAACCTACTTTAACATAAAAAGAAAAAGAACAAGCCAATCCTCATGCAGCTTCCTTAAAAAATAAAACTACAAGCAGACATAACAGGATTTAAATAAAGTTACATTATTAAATTTTGCTTTACTGAAGGAAAATGTTTTCTTCTTAACATGTTTAAGGCTCTTAGTGAAACAAGAAAAGAAGACTCCCATATTAATAACATTTATTACTATGAAATTGCCACAATCCGATCTTGGAACAAGACTGACCTGATTTCTTTGCTCCAGACAGATCAACAGAGAAAACAGTGCCCTAAATACAGACAAATACAATTCTGAAAGGAGGCTAAAGCCAATTCTCTTCCTTAACCCTGCACAGTACCCTTCACAAATACTTTCCCCATTCATTACACAAACACAGCTATAGTCTTTCAATTTTACAATAAACACTCAAAATCATGGGAAAAGAAGTACAGTGGGGAAAACATTCCTCTAATCAAAAAACAATTTTAATGATAAAAAGAATTTGAAGGGCTGAAGAGATGGCTCAGAGGTTAAGGCACTTGCCTACAAAGCCCAATGACCAGAGTTTGGCAGGCAGGTGCACATGCATCTGGAGTTCATTTGCAGTGGCTGGAGGACCTGGTAAACCCAGTAATATTCATTCATTCATTCATAAATCTCTCTCTCTCTCTGCTCTGCAAATAAAACTTTAAAAAAAAAGAATTTGAAATTCCTCCAACAGTTGACAAATTGTTTTAAGGGTTTATTTTTCCTGTCTTTTAGAGTTCAGGCAATAATTTAGCAATACCGTCCCTACATTACTACAGAAAATGACACTAAGCTCAGTTAGCATTTAAAGTGGACCATAGCCTATACCTATTTATTTACAATGAACAAGGACAATAATTAGAGCAAGAAGAGACTTCTGTGTTCCTTTTACAGTAAATTTTTTATGTTGCAGATGAGAAAAAAGTAGGTTCAGGGAAAGCAAGTTGCCTGCTTGAGGCTGAATAACTCTCAGTAACAGAATGAATGGAGTGCAGGTCTTCTAACATTTGGGCCAATGCTCTTAATTCAACCATACTGCCTGCCATGATACAATAGGAACAGACAGAAAGGTAGCCTTAAAAATGTTTTAAAAGGGCTGGAGAGATGGCTTAGTGGTTAAGCGCTTGCCTGTGAAGCCTAAGAACCCCGGTTCGAGGCTCGGTTCCCCAGGTCCCACGTTAGCCAGATGCACAAGGGGGCGCACGCGTCTGGAGTTCGTTTGCAGAGGCTGGAAGCCCTGGCGCGCCCATTCTCTCTCTCTCCCTCTATCTGTCTTTCTCTCTGTGTCTGTCGCTCTCAAATAAATAAATAAAAAATTAAAAAACAAATGTTTTAAAAGTCAGGCGTGGTGGCACACGCCTTGAATCCCAACACTGGGGAGGCAGAAGTAGGAGCTTGCCGTGAGTTCAAGGCCACCTTGAAACTAGAGTGAATTCCAGGTCAGCCTGAGCCAGAGTGAGACCATACCTCGAAAAACCAAAACAAAAAAAAAAAAAGGTTTTAAAGCTTGGCATGGTAGTATCTGCCTTTAATCTCAGTACTCAGGTGGCAGAAGTAGGAAGATGGCTAAGAGTTCAAGGCTACCTTCCAGGTCAGCCTGGGCTAAAGTGAAACCCTATCTCACAAAAACAAAAACAAACAAACAAAAAAAAAGGTTTGAAAAAATCAGTATGTAAGTCAATAAGCACTATTATAGAAAGGGAAGATGTTATTTTTATTTTCAGTAAAAATTAAAACATTAAGGGAGGGCTGGAGAGATGGCTTAGCGGTTAAATGCTTGCCTGTGAAGCCGAAGGACCCCGGTTCGAGGCTCGGTTCCCCAGGTCCCACGTTAGCCAGATGCACAAGGGGGCGCACGCGTCTGGAGTTCGTTTGCAGAGGCTGGAAGCCCTGGTGCGCCCATTCTCTCTCTCTCCCTCTATCTGTCCTTCTCTTTGTGTCTGTCACTCTCAAATAAATAAATAAAAATTTAAAAAAAAAAAAAAAACATTAAGGGATAAATTTAAACGAAACCACCTATCATGTTCACATGTTTACATAAAATCATTGCCCATGAGCTGGGAAATAGGTACTTGCTTGTAAAGCCGGCCAGCTTGTGTTCAATTTTCCAGTACCTGTGTAAAGCCAGATGCAAAAAGCGGTACAAGTGTCTTGACATTCCTTTGCAGCCACATGAGGCTCTGATGAACATACATAAATAATGTATTTTTTTAAAAAACCCAAAACCTAGTAGGGTGAGGTGGTGCGGCCTTTAATCCCAGCCATTGGGAGGCAGAGGTAGGAAGATCATTATGAGTCGAGGCCACCCAGAGACCACGTAGTAAATTCCAGGTCAGCTTGAGCTAAAGTGAGACCCTATCTTGAAAACCCCCCCCCAAAAAAAAAAAAAAAACAGACCTTGTGTAAAAATCCAAAATATGAAACACTCCAAAATGCAAGCCTTTTTCAATGTCTAGGGCAGGCTTGTACAACCTGTGTTCCACAGACCACTTGAGTTCCAGGATAGCAATAAATGTAGCACAACACATTTGTAGATGACCTTCATGTCACAAAGACAAAATGTTGAACATTCCTAATCTAGAGGATGCCACAAGTGGAAAAGTCCACCTCACCTGACCTCATATGACAGGTGATGGTCAAACTGAGAGCTACACTGAAAAATTGTGAATAATTATTTTCAGACTATGAGAATAAAATGAACATGAAACATTCATATTTAGTCAAGGTATGTATCTATCTATGTAAACATTCCAGTATCTGAAAAAAATCCATATATTTCTGCTCCAAAGCATTTCAGATATTCACCTGTACTTCCAAATGTAATAGACCAGAAAATCGAATGCACATATTCATTACTAAAAATGTGGTAACTGGTTGGCATACCAGTATTTTGAGATGGAAGGGGTTTTTCTGAGCACTGTGAAAGACTGGAATTGAAAAGATTATGTGGCCGGGCGTGGTGGCGCACAGGTTTAATCCCAGCACTCGGGAGGCAGAGGTAGGAGGATTGCCATGAGTTCAAGGCCACCCTGAGATGACAGAGTTAATTCCAGCTCAGCCTGGACCAGAGTGAGACCCTACTTCTAAAAAACAAAAAAAAAAAAAAAAAGAAAGAAAAGAAAAGATTATGTGGTTTATACTGCCATAAGATTGCAGACAACATGAACCTTAAAAACACATGGTGAACAGATTTGACTTCTTTAGCAACATAGTTACACAAATGTTTCACTCTTCAGTCAGATATAGCAGTCTTGTGGACAATTCCATAGGCTGAAAGATTCAAATTCTCTGATGAATTTTTATACAAATTTACACAAGGGAGCAGACCAAAACTATAACTTGAGTAAAACACGCTTACACAAATCATTTCAGCAGGCCCTAATCAAGGGCCTCATATGCGAAATAGTAAATACTAGCACTTCAAAATTACTTTCTTGGGTTGGGAAGGTATGTTCAGTGGTCACAGGCACCAGCTTGTACTGCCTGCCAGGGAGTTCAATTCCCTAGCATCCACCTAAAGTGGGATGTAAAGTGATGTGTGCATCTGACAATCACTTCAGTGATAAGTGACCCTGGCACACCTAAACACACACACATACACACAAATAAACTTTTTTTGTAGAAGAAATTAATAAAGTTAAACAAAATAGTACTCAATTCTAGTATATGGCAAATGATAAAATTCAGTAATAACTCAAAATAATGATTTATTTTCAATTTCTGTAGTTAATACAAGAGCCTGAAGTATCTTAAAACAGGAAGTGAAAGCCAGGCGTGGTGGCATATGCCTTTAATCCCAGCACTCGGGAAGCAGAGGTCGGAGGATCGCCATGAGTTTTGAGCCCACCCTGAGACTACATAGTGGTGTATTCCAGGTCAGCCTGGGCTACAGCAGACCCTATCTCAAAAAAAAAAAAAAAAAAAAAGGAAGTGAAATAAAACATGCCTTGAGAAAAGGCAGTAAATTGGAATTCTAAGAGTTTAAATGCTTGGAATTTAATTTAATCTTACCTATGAAAGGGGAATGTTAAAGTTTGGTTACATTTACACTATCAGTATACTTAATGTCTGCATTAAAGAGGGTATCTTGCCCAAATACTCAAATCACTTTTGATGTTACTCTTACTTCCTCTTCTAAAAACCATCATAACCATTTCCTTTAACCACAAAACCACAGGCCTAGTAACTTTTAGTAACATTTGATTTGCTTGGGTATTTTTTTTAAAGCAAAGTTCACACACAAACCAATTTCCAAATTTCTTAAACTGCATAATCATACTCAAAAGTTCTGGTCAACATAATTTATGATACTATATAAAATTACATTATCTAACCCACATAAATTTACAATCAAAGCTCCTTAGTAAATGCAGAGGGCAGCCGGGTGTGGAAGGGCATGCTTTCTAATCCCAGCACTTGGGAGGCAGAGAGAGGAGGATCGCAGTGAGTTAAGAAGCCACCCTGAGACTACATAGTGAATTCCAGATCAGACGCGACCTCGGAAAAACAAAAAGAGACATACAAAAAATGCAGAGGGCTTCCTTGTAATGACAATGAGCTCCTGCCATGTAACAAGTAACAATCGGAATAGGCATGTTACAGGTTGCACTGAGTTTAGAGCCAATCAATCCTTGCGATAAGGTGAGTAACCTGGAACAACGTAGCTATCCTTTCCTAAAGCTTACTATTCACTCAAGTGGGATTTGGAAGCAGTATCTAAATCAAATTGTAGCGATAAAAGTAATGTTCTACTGGAAAATTTTGATATAATTCTCCCCCACTTTCCCCCCAAAATACTTTAACAGCCCTAACTCACAACCTACAATCTAGTACTGTGATTGTGAACACAGGACATATTAAAATGCCAACAAAAAGAATTATGACCGACATCCCTTCAAACACACACTGGAC
This sequence comes from Jaculus jaculus, assembly GCF_020740685.1. Lineage (NCBI taxonomy): Eukaryota > Metazoa > Chordata > Mammalia > Rodentia > Dipodidae > Jaculus > Jaculus jaculus. Next base: position 56,161,892 of record NC_059105.1, on the reverse strand, counting down.
ACCCACAGGGCTGTACCAAAGGAAAACTTTTTCTATCCAGCTCATAGACACATCAACCCCATCTTAAAATAAAGGAATGTGCATATGCTCTTCTTAAGATACAGTGCCAAGTTTTTCTATCTTTATATCTACTTGACTCCAATAGCCTTCCACTCCTTAATAAAAAGATAGGCAGGTTTCAATGGGCCTATTGGCTGTTTACTCAAATTTTTAAAAATTATGAGAAATAGGAATACATTTCGTTTTAATTTTGAGTATTAGTTTCAGAAATGGAGCTCTGGAACTATCAAGATAGGGCTGGGAAAATTCAGATGAGGAGGAGTAACTAGGGAAGGTTGTTATTCCTGTTCTAGTGACTCACAGCCTAGAAGTATTTCAGAAGAAAATTGGTTCCACCCTCACTTTCCCCCTCCTCTCCACCTTCAAAATGAAATAATCCCAAACGTCAACACGCTCTCCCTGGCTTTTATTTAGCTATGAAGAATTAAAAAGTGGCGAAGGGGGAGGATTTTCAGGTTCCGTCGATGAGCCATTTCTCCTCCACATTCCCACACTTAACACAGCAGAACGGGGAGCGTCGGGCGGTACTGAAGCCCCGTCCCACCTCGCCGAGGAGCAGCCAAGTTCCGGGGCGCCGACCCGGGAAGCCGCCCGCGGCTCTCCTCTCCCGGGGCGGCGGGCCAGGGCGCCCAGGAGCGGGTGGCCGGGCCCGCGGCAGCCGCCGAGCCCCGTCCCCGCCGGCTGCTGGGAAATGGCTTCTTCCCCGGGCTGCGGCCGGCCCGCGACCCCCGCGGGAGAAGCGCCCGGGACTGGGCTGTAGGCCGCGGCGCATCCCGGGGAGCCGAGGCTGGGCCCGGGGCGAGGAGGCCGAGATTTCCGCCGAGGGCACCGCCCGCCCGCCCCTCTCCCCCGCCGCGGCCTGCCCTCCGGCCCCGTCCCGTCCCGTCCCGTCCCGTCCCCCCGCCGCGGCCTCGCCGGCCCGTGCGCACCTTCTTGATGTTGTAGAGGCGGGTGAGCATGCCGACGCCCCGGTCGTTGAGGATGGTGAGCTTCTCCGCCAGCTTCTGCTGACTGGGCTGCAGCACGGAGCGCGACATGGTGGGGCCGCCGCCGCCGCCGGGCCGCCTGGCGTCCAGTCACCGGCTCGCGGCCTCCGCGCTCGGGCCTGCTCCCCGGCCGCCCGCCCGCCCGCGCCCTCCGCCTCAGGGCAGCGCGCCCATGGCCCTCGCGCCGCGAGCCCGCGCCCGGTGACACAGCCTCCGGGCCCCTTCCTCCCCTCCGCGGCCGCCTGCGCCCCGCAGCCCTCCTCCTGCCTTCCGCCCGCCGCCCTTCCGTCTCCACCCCCTCCCGGCGCTCCCCGCCCCAGCCCCCAGCGGGCCGCCTTCCCCGGCTCCGCCACTAGGTGTGGCGGCGGCGGCAGTGGTGGCGGCGGCGGCGGCGGCTGAGAACGAGGCCGCTTCCCGCAGCCCGGGACCGGCGCGCTCGGTCACCTGATCGGACGCGCCGGCGCCCCCTCCAGGCCGCTCGGGGAACAGCGGCCCCCGCCCGCCCGACCGCCGGGACGGCCGGCCCTCGCGGCCCTCGACCCGCAGCCGCGCTCAGCCGCCGGCACCCGCGCGCGGGTCCCTCCGGGGTCACGTCTCCCCGGGAGCCTCGCGCCCCCGCCCCCAGCCCGGCAGAAACCCTGGCGGAGGGCGCGTGCTTTGCAGGCGACTTCGGGCTGAGTGGGCCGCCGGGTGCGAGCGCGTGTTCCTCCCACCCACCGCCCGCCTGGCAGAAGCTGCGCGCGGAACAGCCGATGCGCGGGCGGGCCCGGGCCCGCATCGCCGCCGCGCCGCCCGCCGCACTCCCCCGCCGGCCACCCGCTCGTGACCTAGGAGGAGGTCGGAAGTGTGGGACAGCTCGAGTTCCGGAGATAATCAGAATCAGGAATTGATCAACGACGAGCACCCGTCCGGAGGAGACACTAATATAGGACTCTGGCGTGTGGGAGGCAGATAAATAAATACATACATAAATAAATGTTGGTTCAGAGAACAGATGTGTTTGTTCCAACCTCCAGCCTAAATCCCGATCCTTCCTAGAAACATTCTGATCTCTTGCCGCCCCCCCCCCCATCGATTTCTACCCATCAACACTCCAAGCCTACTCCCTCTGATCATATACACCAGACATGGTTCCAAAAGTGAACAAATGACCCAATGGATTGGACCAGAGTGGGAGATTCATCACTTCCCGGCCCTTTGGTTAAGACCAAATGTAGAGTGAAAAGTTCCACTGGAGGACTCGGGCCACTTCGATATTTCTGTATTTATCTTTTGTTATATTCATTAACTCAATCATAAAATGACCTGCCACCTTTAACAAAAAGGATTCTGAATTATCATTAAACTAATAAAAATAGTTCATGAGGGCTAGAGAGATGGCGTAGTGGTTAAGAAGCTTGCCTGCGAAGCCCAAGGATCTAGGTTCGATTCTCCAGGTCCCACATAAGCCAGATGCACAAGGTGGCGCATGTGTCTGAAGTTCCTTTGCAGAGGCTACAGGCTCTGGCATGCACATTCTATCTGACCCACCCGCTCTCAAAGAAATAAATATTATTTTAAATAATTCATGAAAAGGAAATTGTAACAAATACTTTTTAGTATATTTTTAATGCTATTCTTACTGAAACCTGCCTTTTAATAGCTCAGCAAAGGAGTGGGTGCAGCTGGGCGTGGTGGCACACGCCTTTAATATCAGCACTTGGGAGGCAGAGGTAGAAGGATGGCTATGAGTTGAGGCCACCCTGAGACTACATAGTGAATTCCAGGTCAGCCTGATCTAGAGTGAGACCTTACCTTGAAAAAAAAAAAAAAAGAGTGGATGTAGACAATGGATTTTCCTTACAGGATATTCAAAAGAGTTCTATTTCCAACAATAGCAGCAACAATAACAAAAAGTCATGATCACATTTGTGACAGTTGTGTACTGAAGGTACAGACCTTGAATGAATTCTTGGTATGCATAGCCCTTTAAAAAAAAATACACTTCAGAGACATCACCTAATTATTGTGCTATTTACTGTGACATTAAATAGTTGAGGAATTTATCTGTTTGTCAAGGTGGTAGCTAACATTTTAACTTAGAAGAGTTTAAGTAAGAGTCTAGAGCCTAGGATATTTTAAGAGCAGACCTGGGAAGGGGGGAAGCAGTGTGAGGCAGGGAGATAAGAAAATGTACTGGATGTTGAGAAAAATCTGTCTACTTTCAAGGAAAACACAAGCCCATTCTATAAGTTAAATTGTAGGATTTTACCAGTGAAATTTTACCTTGAGTTTACACTTTTGAAAAAGTCCTTGCATAAACAAAATAAGAAAAAGATACATTATAAGCTGGAACACAACCTTTATTCTACAAGAAAAAACTATCATGCTTCCATATGAACATTGTTTTGTTCCCCCCCCCTCTGTGTGTGTGTGTGTGTGTGTGTGTGTGTGTGTGTGTATGTGTCTGTCTGTGTGGTTTTTCGAGTTAGGGTCTCACTCTAGCCCAGGCTGTAACCCAGGCTGACCTGGAATTTACTATGGAGTCTTATGGTGGCCTCGAACTCACAGCGATCCTCCTACCTCTGCTTCCCAAGTGCTGGGATTAAAGCTCTGTGCCACCATGCCCAGCTTTTGTTTCTGTTTTTTTAAAAAAATATTTTTATTTTATTTATTTGAGAATGAGAGAGGAGAGAAAGGCAGATAGAGAGAGAGAATGGGTGTACCAGGGCATCTAGCTGCTGCAAATAAACTCAACACATGTGCCACCTTGTGCATCTGTCTTACGTGGGAACTGGGGAATCAAACCTGGGTTCTCAGGCCTCACAGGCAAACACCTTAATCTTTAAGCTATCTTTCCAGCCCTTGTTTCTGCTTTTTTACAGAAGGGTGGCTGTTTTGCCTTGTTTGGATTTGAGACAAGGTCATGCTATGTAAGCCCAGGCTGTTGGCAATCCTCTTTATTATTATTATTAATCATTTCTTGACCTCCTTCTTGCCTTTCCCCCAAAGTGCTGGCATCACAGGCATGATATCACCTGGCTTCCATATGAATTTGAATACTTGTACTCCTTTATAATTCAGAGTAGCCAGCAGGAGTATTCTGTAGATACTAATCTTATTTCATTTTTTTCTTTTTTCTTTTTTCTTTTTTTTTTTTTTTTTTGAGGTAGGGTCTCTCCCAGACTAACCTGGAATTCACTATGTAGTCTCAGACTGGCCTCAAATTTACAGCAATCCTCCTACCTCAGCTTTCCTGGTGCTGGGATTAAAGGCGTGCACCATGACACTGGGCCTCTTATTTCATTACAACTAATTTTTAAACTACTAGCCCTAGATTGTAATAAACCAAATCTATTTGGATAAAAGATAAGGTACAAGGGGTGGAGAGATTGCTTAGTGGTTAAGGCACTTGCCTGCAAAGCCTCACGACCCAGTACCCACATAAAACCAAATACACAAAGTGACACGTGTCTGGAGTTCATTTGTAGGGGGTAGAGGCCCCGTTGTGTCCATTTTCTCTCTCTTCTATCTCTCTCTGCTTGACAATAAATAAATATATATATTTTTTTAAAGAGATGAGGTGCAAAAGAAGTATTTTCATGGTTTTCCATTTCCCAACGTTTGCATCAAAAGGAATTTTGTCTCTAAGATAATGAATATGTATATTAGTCTCTTTCTTCCTTAAAGACTACATTTCCCAGGTGCCCTTGCAGGTTAGTATGGCCCTACAACTGATATTCTGCCCAATAGAATAAAAGCTTTCAAGAACCTTCCTTTTAAGAGATGCTGCTTTTCCTCTTTTGCTTTCTTCCACATATAATGAGAATGCAACAATCACTATCTTGGACCCTGAAAGTAACAACCACTCAGTGAGGATGGCAGAACATCTGGGTGGAAGGTATACATGGACTTCTTAAAGGAGAACTGGCCTATCACATCTGGCCCATCTAGATCTGCATTTTATATGAAAGGAAAAAGTTATCCCTCATCCATTTGAGGGAGTCTATTATAAAAAAAAATATTAGTTTTGTGGCTGGTGAAATGGCTTAGCAGTTAAGGTGTTTGCCTGAGAAGCCTAAGGACCCTGGTTCGATTCCCCAGGACCCATATAAGCCAGTGCACAAGGGTACATGAATCTGGAGTTTGTTTGCAGTGGCTAAAGGCCCTGGTGCACCCTCACTCTCAAATAAATAAGTACATAAAATATTTTTTTTAATTAATTTTAAATTTAAATGATAATGACAATTTTATTTAACAAATGAAGAAAATGAAATAAGATGGTTAATTTTTAATTGCTAAAGGACCACATCCCTAGAGCATGATAAAGATGGTATTGGACTCATGCATGACTTTTATTGTGATGGTACTAAAGACCAGTGGCAGGCATTACTTGTTTTGTGCATTTGGTGACAGGATGCCACATTTTCCTTTAGAGGCCCTCAACCCTGCCCAATCATCATAAACATTCCCTTCCAGTAACTTTCTTCAGTTCACAGCTGAAGTCTGCCATGGATTTTCCTGATTCGCACACCAGATGTTTAAAGTCACTTTCTTTGACTTTGCTTTCCTTAGAAACTAAAAAGAGAATTGTTTCTGCAATGTTCTTTGCTAATCATGAAGAATGCTTTACTTTGCTTTTGGACAACACTTAGCTGAACTGTTGTTGTTCTATATAACATAAGAAGATAGAAATATTGATGATGCACATTCCCATGGATTCTTTGATCTGAATGTCTTCTATCAAAAGTGATATTCCCTGTTCTTAAAGATAAATGCAACATTTTTCTGCCATAAGACTTAAAGTCATGTGCTACTAGTTAGAAGTTATGCACAAATTTCTGTTCAATAAAGCCTAAGATGACATTAGTAGACATATTAGTAGTTTTATCTGTCCTCTATCCTTTCTTTTGAGGAGATGCTACATTCTAACAAATTAAAATACAGAGAGTAAAGAGTGGGTCAAACAGGAAAGGGTCAAGCAAAGTAAATAGATCAAGTTTTTAAAAAAATTACTATTTCAAAATTATGTTAAAGACCATATATAGGGAGACCCTAATGAAAATAAAGAAATTAATTCACAGAGAATATAGGTGGAAAAGGATGGTAGTTTTTATTGTAGTCTAACACTCATTATAGGAAGGGTATAGTAAAATGCATGTTCAGTCAGTATTTAAGATCTGTTTTCCAACATGGCAAGGACCCTACAGTATGAAATTTGCTCCACTCAAACTAGATAAGAAAGAGAAAGAAGAAAAGATGAAGCAACAGAATCCCAGTATTTGTAGTAAGTGAAGTAAAGAGTGAAGATTTGGACAGAGATTGCAACTTGGTATGGCCTAAGAGTAACCCAGAAAGGTCTAAATGAAACATAAGATGTCTCCAGTAGTCTGTGGAAGAGATGCCAGAGAACTGATCCGAAAGTTCAAAAAGAAAACAATGAAAATTTAATTACAGCCTTGATTGTGAACCTTCACACTCAAGTAAATTCACCTTATAGCTTGCAAGATCTTTGATAATGCAACTCACCTGTTTGTTTGCTTCTCTGCAAACTAATGATTGATTTCACTTTTTTTTGAAAGACATTTAGGGCTCGGCTATAAAAGGCACACTTGCTCAGCAAGACTGCTGACCTGAGTTAGCTCCTCAGCATCCACATACAGCCAGAAAAAAATGTAATGCACTTGTTTATAATACCAATGTGTCAATGGCAATGAGAGATGGAGGCAGGAGAATCACGAAGCTCTTGGTGAGCTAGCCTGGCTATCTCAACAGCAAAAACAACAAGACCTTGTCTCAAAACCACCCTATCCACTGACTTTCATTGTCCAGCACACATACATTAAAAACAAATAAATAAAACCTTTAGAGCTGGAGGAATGGCTCAGTGGTTAAAGGTGCTTGAAAGCCCAACAGCCTGGGCTCCATTTCCTAGCACCTACTTAAAAACCAGATGCACAAAGTGGCTCCTGTGTCCATATATCAAGTATAGCTGCAGGTGACTCTGGCACACCCATTCTCATTCTCTCTCCCTCTCCCTCTTCCTCTCCCTCTCTCTTTCTCTCTCTCTCATATTAATAAATAAGAATCTTTTAAAATTTTTATTTATTTGAGAGAGAAAGAGAGAAGCTGGAAAAGGGAGAGAGAGAGAGAGAGAGAGAGAGAGAGAGAGAGAGAATGGGGATGTCAGGGCCTCCTGCCACTGCAAACCAACTCCACACATGAGCCACTTTGCGCATCTGGCTTTTCATGGGTACTGGGAAATTGAACTTGGGTGCATCTGGCTTTGCAAGCAAGTGCCTCTTCAAACAAACTCCTCATGCCACCTTGTACAACTGTTTGAGCCATCTCTCCAGCCCAAGAATATTGTTTGTCTTTTAAAGTAAGAAGATATTTTTATTTACTTATAATTTAAATTTGAATTTTTGAGACTATGCTTTTTTATTTCTTTTCATTAGATATTTAATATGTAAGTAACATATGTTTGTACCATCCTTTCTCTCATCCCTGCCTCTTTTCTGAAGAGGACTTCTCATTGGGGATGCAGATCAACCCCATGGGGATTGTGGGTCATGCGTTATGGGGGCAGCAGTCAGTTATGGGGGAGAGGCAATGTCTCTGTGCAAAATGTCCCAACTTGTGGCTCTAACAATCTTTCCCACACCTCTTCAGAAAAATTCCCTGAGCCATGTTGGGTACATTTTAAGTCTACTTCAGTGATGGGTTCTTAGGAGCCTTTGTATCTCTGTTTTGGTGGATGTTCTGTGTCCTCAATGTCTATCTCCTTCACCCTTGTGTTGATATCAGGTTCATGGAAAAAGTAGCACTCTTGCTCATTTCCCCAATTCCTCTGTGGTTTCAGCAGGGGTCGGGGTAGAGTGCACTGGGTCCTTTATCTCCTCAGCTCCTGCTCCCATCTGAAAAAAAGAAGCAGAATCTCCATCAGAGTGAAGTCAACACTGGTTAAATGGGATAACCATTATTAATTTAGAGAGAATTTAAAGGGTGTAGACCCTCTTATATGCCAAGATTAGTGGGAACTTGACATTGGGAAGCAAAATTGTTATCTGGATATGGTTCTGACTTGTTTCCCAGTCCTAGATATGGTTTCTTGCCACTGAGCAGATCTGTTAGCCAATCCAAGAGCAGTTGGTTGCCCACTATGGCTGTGTGCCACTATTGCACTTATGTGAGCATCACATCAAGTTGTTTGCTTCTGAGTAGCTTAGACTTTGAGTTGCTCAGACCGATGTTGGCCACACTCCCCTGGAAGCTCATGTAGCACTTTCCAGCACTAGATGGGCTAATTGTCTGGGGACTGGCTTTCTTTCAGATTCCAACCAGGTCTCTCCATTGTCTGTGCAGATAGCATATGGTGTCTTCAGCAGTAGGGTCTTACCATTAACCTCTGGTGGGTAATCAAGTGCTCTGACAGAAGTCTGACTTGTTTGTTTTGGGAGATCTAGTAGGTCTCTCTGATTAACAGCTCATTGCGGATGTAAACCACATTCAGTACAGGGAATTACAGGCCAGCACCAAGGAAAAAGAACAAAGAAAAAAAGACATAGAAGAAAGAGAAACAGGAGAAATTTCAGGTTAGGTTTCATTTCATACTCTCCAGGACACTTCAATTCAGGTGCTTCCCCTCAAGTCCTCTTGAGGGTTCCACCTTTTAGTCTAACTTCCAGGATATAGGATTCTATGATACCAGTTCAAGTTGGGTTCAGTTTTGCCCACCCCCCTACTTTTCCCTCCCCCCCCACCCTAACCTCCCTATTGTACAATCCTTGAGATGCCATTCAGATATGTCAGCAACTCGGGCTGATCCAGGTTAGGAACCACAGATGAGCAAGATCATATATACAGTGTGAGTTCACTTGGAATGATCTGTTCCATGTTCGGCCATTTTTCTACAAATTTCACTGTGTCATTCTAGCCGGCTTGGTGGCACATGCTTTTTGTAATCCCAGCACTCAGGAGGCAGAGGTAGGTAGGAGGATCACCATGAGTTCGAGGCCACCCTGAGACTACATAGTGAATTCCAGGTCAGCCTGGACTAGAGTGAAACTCTGCCCCCCCCCAAAAAAAAATTATTGTGTCATTTTTTTTCTTACTGCTGAGTAGAATTCCATCGTGTATATATACCACATCATGATTATCCATTCATCCAGTGGTGGGCATCTGGTTTGATTCCGGTTTTTAGCTATTATGAATTGAGCAGCTATAAACATGGTTGAGCAAATATTTCTGAACTGAGATCTGAAGCTTTTAATGTAAATGCCCAATATGGGAATAACAAGTCTGTTGGTAGCTCTATATTTATCATTTTCAGGAGTCTCATATTGCTTTCCATAGTGGTTGTACTGGTCTTCAACTAAACTGACTACTACTAAGAAGTTGGATTTCTGTTTTATTTTTGCTGAGGTGTTGCTGATTCAATCCAGGGTATCTCACACTTGGTAGGTAGGTGTTTCACTATTGAGAGACAACCCCAAATCACTGAGAAGTTGAAAACTAAGAGAAAACTAAGCAGAAAAATACTCATTAAACTTGGAAGTCTTGGACTGGAGAGATTGCTCAGTGGTTAAAGGTGTTTGCTTGAAAAGCCTGATGGCCAGGGTTTAATTCCCCAGAATCCACATAAAGCCAGATGCATAAAGTGACCCATGCATCTGGAGTTAGTTTATAGCAACAAGATGTCCTGGCTCACTCTCTGTCTCTGTCTCTGTCTCTCTCCTCCCTTTCTCCCCTTGAAACTTATGATTGTGAAGAGAAGTAGAGAATGGGGAGCACCTAGAGCAGTGCCTAGAGAATGAAAGTGAAAGGCCCAAGAATTCAGAAGCCCAGAAATACTATCATGCTCCAAAGGGAGCTTAAGCGGGCCCCTGCATACCTCAAACTCCAGGCTTTACTCTCTGTTGAAAGCAAATAAAGAATCCCTCTTCTCATTATATCAGAGCCCGCTCCTAATATAAAACTAGGTAAAAAGGGCATGAGACAGCCCTCAAGGATGGGAAATGAGTAATGAAGTGAACCACTTATTTGGTTTCTGTAAATAGCCTGCACCTTAAGCCTTACTAGCCCACACTGTAAGCCTTAGTAGCCTGCACCGTAAGCTGTAACAGCCTGCCTCAGTCCACCAAGGTCATAGGAGACTGATACCACACTCTGCTACTCCCACCCAAGGACCTGCGCAAATGCTGACCACCAAGGTCATAAGAGACTGATTGGTCCACGAGGGGCTTGAACAAATTAAACTAATTGGCTTAGAAACTATAGAGTGACACAAACTGACTGGCTCGCACCCCGTGGGCTCCTGATATTAAAAAAATAATTGGTCTAATACACAGGCTTTGTTAGAAACCCTATAAAAACTGTCCTGTTCCTGCATTCGGGGCTCTGCAGTCCTCTACCCCTGTGAGGTGTACGACTGTGGGCCCCACCGCGCTTGGAATAAAATCCTCTTACAGTTTGCATCAAGACCACTTCTCGTGAGTGATTTGGGGTGTTGCCATATCCGGGCAGAGCGTGGGGTCCTCGTTTTGGGGGTCTTACAAAAGAACTTTACAATTTATCGAGTAGAAAGGGAAGGCTCACGGTTCAGTAGAAAAAGGGAATCATCATTAGCAGAAGGCTCGATATGAAAAGATGGAGAAAGAGATGATATAAGGCCAAGTTAACCTTTTGTTTGGGGTAGAAAGTAAAAGGATATCTGCTCATAAACACTTGCAATGTGTCATTTCTTATTTCACTGTTTTACATGTATTAATATGTTTCATCTTTGTAATGAATTCTAGAAGCTTTACTTTGCAGTTCCTATCAAACAAGTAAGCAAGTTTTGCCTAACTTCACACCTGTAGGAGGCAGAGCTCTCACTCTTCACCCATACTGTGTACACTGATGTAGATCAGTATAATTTGTTTGTAAATCATGAGAAAGTTTTATCGCATCTTTTAGTTTCTCAATGAAATTAAAATATTTTATCTTCCTGAAGAGGAAGGTATATGTCAGGAAGTGTTCAGAGCATGGGGGAATAACTCAATGGTAGCACACTTGCCCACCATGTGAATACTCCTGAGTTCTATCCCAAGCACAGTCAAACATCAACAGCAACAACCAAAAAATTACATGTTCATGTGACCTTGGATGCATAGCTGAAGCTCTCCAATCCCCTATTTTTTACATTCAATAGAGATCACTGTGCCCAACTCACTAGATTATTGTGAGGAATGTAAGAGACCACTCTAGCAAATGTATTTTGGACAGTAAAATGAGCTGTAGTGTTACTTGTTACCGTTATTGTGGTTACTCTTATTATTATCCATCCCCCTGTTTGCACAGTTTGTGTTCTCTTATACTGGTACATTGATTCATATTAAAAAAAATGTGGGGGGAAGGTGGTGAGAAGAAAGCAGAAAAGGAGTAGCATTGGGTATGGAATAATAGAGCCTTCTTGATATACCTAGTACATTGTGTTTTAGCATTCAACCAAAAAAATAAGATCTTACCTAATTATATTAAATAGCTTTGCTTGACAAACTACTATTTCAAAGTAATAATTTCTGAAAATGATATTTTCACTACTTTATGTTAGGCACACACCATAATCACTATAATTCTAAGTGTTGATTATGGGTAAATGTTAAGGACATTAAATTTTTCCTTATTATAAAATATACATTATGCTAAATTATCACAAGCTCATTATAAGATAATTTTTCTCATTAAACCATTATTGAACTCTAAATGTTTATGATAAGTCAGGTGTTCACTGGTACTTAAACTCAGCTTTGTCTTCTCACCTAAATAATCAAAATCCACTGTTACTTGACCATTGTCATACACACTAAGTGGCTGCTGTCAAGTTCTGCTTTTCTGCTTAAAACCATGAAGAGAAAAAAAAAAAAAGCAAGGCAGGGTAGTGCATGCCTTTTGTACCAGCACTTGGGAAGCAAAGGTAGGAGGATTGCCATGAGTTTGAGGCCACCCTGAGACTACATAGTGAATTCAAGGTGAGCCTGGGCTAGAGCAAGACCCTACCTAAAAAGGAAAAAAAAATGAAGATATATTGTATTACTTAGAATTTTTGCACATGTAAGCTCTAGCATTTCTTACATTATTATTTTTTGTTTGTTTTAGAGAGAGAGAAAAAGAGAGAGGAAATTGGCACACCAGGGCCTCAGCCACCTCAATCAAACTTCAGATGCTTGTGCCACCTCATTGGCAGGTGCAACCTTGAGCTTGCCTCACCTTTGTGCATTTGGCTTCTGTGGGTCCTTACACTTTACAGGCAAGCTCCTTAACTGCTAAGCCAACTCTTGGGCCCTATTACAATATTTAATTCATTCAACTTATTGTTGCTTTTTAAATGAGAATTTACTCATATTTTTTTACAATTAATTTTTGCATTTTTCTCATTTTATGATCTCAATGTGTTCCATGTTTGAAATGAAAAGATGAACAAGTTATTTTTAGCTTGTAAAGACCAAAAAGTCAAATTTCTACTATCCAACCTATTTACTTATTTCATATAGTTGATATGGTAATTTGAATTGATGGCCCCAATATATTCAGGATTTTATTAAAGTTTGTAATTTAGATCTACAGCCACCTAGCTGAAGGAGGTGTCACTGGGCAGATCGTAGGGTCTAGCCCTAAGATGTGAGAGTGGATATGGAAATCCAGTCTAAAAATATGCACAAGCCAGACGTGGTGGCGCATACCTTTAATCCCAGCACTTGGGAGGCATAGGTAGGAGGATTGCCAAGAGTTCAAGGCCATGCTGAGAATACATAGTGAATTCCAGTTCAGCCTGAGCTAGACTAAGACCCTCCCTCAAAAAAAAAACAAAAATAGACTTCCGGTTAAGATGGCGGCATAGATACCACGCCAAAGCAGCCTAAGAGGGAAAAAGACCAAAAAACAAACTCAGCAAAATACACACTTTTTTTTTTTTTTTTTTTTTTGGTTTTTCGAGGTAGGGTCTCACTCTAGCCCAGGCTGACCTGGAATTCACTATGGAGTCTCAGGGTGGCCTCGAACTCACGGCAATCCTCCTACCTCTGCCTCCCGAGTGCTGGGATTAAAGGCGTGCGCCACCACGCCCGGCAAAATACACACTTTTATTAAAAAGTGAGGTATATAGGAAATTGAAGCGGCAACGGAGAAGTAGAAGAGATCCAGAGCATCCAGAGCCTGCACAGGCTGGCAAAAGTGGCCCCAGCAGCTCTGCCAACCGCGGCAGCAGTGGCACACCAGAAAGCTGCCAGGCTCACCTCGAGCCGCAGGAAAAGCCAGGTGCAGGAGTTTCCCCTCACACCGCGCTCTCCGCAACTCAGGAAACGTGAAGGGAGAGCGGCAGTGAGCAACGGAGGAGCAGACCAAGAGGTAGAAGAACACGTGGAACAGCGAGAGAACTAGAGCAGCTCAGCTCCCTCCACTCCCCCTCCAGCGAACAGAGCAGTGGTCCTGGGACCCAGACACACCAACTTGAGCCAACAGTGGGACCCAAGCTGGAGCAGAGTCCCACAGCAACATCAGCGGCTCCAGCACCAGTAAGAAGGGCCCCAGCAGCAGCAGATCCAGTAGCAGCGGCAGCTTCAGAGGCAGCAGCGGCAAATCCAGTGGCAGCAGCAGTGGTGGACCCAGCAGCAGCTACAGCGACAGATTAAAACTACATTGAGATTCCATGTCACTCCTTTCTGATTGGCCACCATCATGAAAACAAATGATCATAAATGTTGGCGGGGATGTGGAAAAAGAGGAACCCTCCTACGCTGCTGGTGGGAATGCAATCTGGTCCAGCCATTGTGGGAATCAGTGTGGAGGTTCCTAAAACAGCTAAAGATTGATCTACCATATGACCCAGCTATAGCACTCCTAGGCATATATCTGAAGGACTCATCTCATTTCCTCAGAAGTACATGCTTACCCATGTTTATTGCTGTTCAATTTATAATAGCTGGGAAATGGAACCCGCCTAGATGTCCCTCAACTGATGAGTGGATAGTGAAGATATGGCACATTTATACAATGGAGTTTTACTCAGCGGTAAAGAAAAATGAAGTTATGAAATTTGCAGAAAAATGGATGGATCTTGAAAGGATTATACTAAGTGAGGTAACCCAGGCCCAGAAAGCCAAGCGCCACATGTTCTCCCTCATATGTGGATCCTAGCTACAGATGATTGGGCTTCTGCATGAGAAGGAAAATACTTAGTAGCAGAGGCCAGTAAGTTAAAAAGGAGATATAAAGGGAAGAGAAAGGAAGGGAGGAGGGTACTTAATAGGTTGGTATTGTATATATGTAAGTACAATGATTGAGATGGGAGGTAATATGATGGAGAATGGAATTTCAAAGGGGAAAGTGCGGGGGGGGGGAAAGGAGGGTATTACCATGGGATATTTTTTATAATCATGGAAAATGTTAATAAAAATTGTGAAAAGAAAAAAATAATAAAAATTAAAATTAAATTAAAAAAAATAAAATAAAATTGTGCTGGGCCAGGAATGTAATTCACATGTGTGAAGATGTAGGTTTAATGCTCAGAATTAAAAATAAAAAAAAACACAAAACAAACAAACAAAAAACAACTAAACAAAAACAACAACAAAATGAGTGACAAATCTCTCTCTCTCTCTTCCTTTCTCTCTCTTTCCTGTTTTTTGCAATGCTAGTGATAAAAAGTAGGACCTTGGGCTGGAGAGATGGCTTAGCGGTTAAGCGCTTGCCTGTGAAGCCTAAGGACCCCAGTTCGAGGCTCGGTTCCCCAGGTCCCACGTTAGCCAGATGCACAAGGGGGCGCACGCGTCTGGAGTTCGTTTGCAGAGGCTGGAAGCCCTGGCGCGCCCATTCTCTCTCTCTCCCTCTATCTGTCTTTCTCTCTGTGTCTGTCGCTCTCAAATAAATAAATAAAAATTAAAAAAAAAAAAAAAAAAGTAGGACCTTCTACCTGGCATGGTGGCACATGCCTTTAATCCCAGCACTCAGGAGACAGAAGTAGGAGGATCACCATGAGTTCAAGGCCACCCTAAAACTACGTAGTGAATTCCAGGTCAGCCTGGACTAGAGTGAAATCCTACCTTGAGAAACAAAACAAAACAAAAGCAGGACCTTCTATGTGCTAACCAAGTGATCTAGTAAACCATACATGTGAACTTGCTTACTTTTAAGGACAGGATACATAGCTTCATTGAATTTCTACAGAGGTCTTTGACTGAAAGCTCATTAGAAATCTTGTTCCAAGAATTAATTTGGTCTACGTATCAAGAAAGAGAGAAAGAGACAGAGAGAGAGAAAAGGGTGGGAAGAAGGAAGAAAGAAAGGGAGAAAATAAGAAAGTGCAATCATGGCAGTGATTGTCCATAGTTTGTTTGCTTTACAATTTGCTTTAAAATGGAGTGTTGTTTCGTGTACATTTCTGCTTTGAGTCCTCAGAGGAAATGAGTAAAGATGAGTTTCTCACTTCATTCCTGTTTTCTGATTCATTCCATGGGATTTAAATTGACCTCACCCTTCTTTTAAAGCAAAACACTTAGATGAATTCTGTCATTTCAGAGTCAGTTGTGTTTGCCCAAGTTTCTTTTCTAGTATTTGGGGTTTCTATAGTTTGCAACCAATAAGTTGCATTGTAAAAATAAAAATTAAAAAATTAAGAAAAGAAGTTGCATTATTGTCTAATATAGTCCATCACAACTACTAGAATTTGCATTTAACAATTGAGTATTAAAATCTAAGAGAAGGGCTGGAGAGATGGCTTAGCGGTTAAGCGCTTGCCTGTGAAGCCTGAGGACCCCTGTTTGAGGCTCGATTCTCCAGGACCCACTTTAGCCAGATGCACAAGGGGGCACACGTGTCTGGAGTTTGGTTTGCAGTGTCTGGAGGTCCTGGCGCACCCATTCTCTCTATCTGCCTCTTTCTCTCTCTCTCTCTCTGTTGCTCTCAAATAAGTGAACAACAACAAAAAAAAATATTTTAAATCTAAGAGAAGGACCGGGCATGGTGGCACACGCCTTTAATCCCAGCACGTGGGAGGCAGAGGTAGGAGGATTGGCATGAGTTCGAGGCCACCCTGAGACTCCAAGTGAATTCCAGGTCAGCCTGGGCTAGAGTGAGACCCTACCTCGAAAAAAAAAAAAAGAAAAAAAATCTAAGAGAAGGGCTGGAGAGATGGCTTAGCCATTAAGCGCTTGCCTGTGAAGCCTAAAGATCCCGGTTCAAGGCTCAGTTCCCCAGCACCCACGTTAGCCAGATGCAGAAGGGGGCACACGCCTCTGGAGTTCATTTGCAGTGGCTGGAGGCCCTGGCGCACCCATTCTCTCTCTCCCCACAGTACATGTGAAAGTTTGCTTTGATATGCTCCTAATGTTTTAACTGTAAAGTCAATTATAGCAGACAGCTTCAGGTCACTGAGGTGAACTTCCAAACTAGGCACAGTTATGGAGGAAGGAAATTTATTTGTAGCCTACAGATCCAGGGGAAGTTCCATAATGACAGAAGAAGCTGGCCTGCTTTCACAGGTCCAAGCAGAGACAGAAAAGCCACCAGCCATGCCAGCACCACCACCAAGCACACTTAAGAACTCCAGGCAAAACTCAGGCACTCTGCCTATCTTTTTGTTTTATTTTATCTTTTTTATTTTTTATTTTTTTTATTAACATTTTCCATGATTATAAAAAAATATCCCATGGTAATTCCCCCCCCACTTTCCCCTTTGAAATTCCATTCTCCATCATATTACCTCCCATCTCAATCATTGTACTTACATATATACATTACATATGCATTTTCCTGATGACTAGTGACGTAGAACATTTTTTTAGATGCTTATATGCCATTTGTATTTCTACCTTTGAGAATGCTCCATTTAGCTCCATAGCCCATTTTTTGATTGGCTTGTTTATTTCCTTATTATTTAACTTTTTGAGTTCTTTGTATATCCTAGATATTAATCCTCTATCAGATGTATAGCTGGCGAAGATTTTTTCCCATTCTGTAGGTTGCCTCTTTGCTTTTTTATTTATTTATTTATTTATTTATTTGAGAGTGACAGACACAGAGAGAAAGACAGATAGAGGGAGAGAGAGAGAGAGAATGGGCGCACCAGGGCTTCCAGCCTCTGCAAATGAACTCCAGACGCGTGCGCCCCCTTGTGCATCTGGCTAACATGGGACCTGGGGAACCGAGCCTCGAACCGGGGTCCTTAGGCTTCACAGGCAAGCGCTTAACCACTAAGCCATCTCTCCAGCCCCTCTTTGCTTTTTTCACTGTGTCCTTTGCAGTGCAAAATCTTTGTAATTTCATGAGGTCCCAGTGATTAATCTGTGATTTTATTGTCTGAGCAATTGGGGTTGTATTCAGAAAGTCTTTGCCAAGACCAGTATGTTGATGGGTTTCCCCTACTTTTTCCTCTATCAGTTTCAGAGTTTCAGGTCTGATGTTAAGGTCTTTAATCCATTTGTACTTAATTCTTTTTTTTTTTTTTAACCTCAGTGAAGTTTTAATTTGCATTTGATAACAGAGTATATTTCTTTTTTCTTCTCTTCACAATTTTTATTAACATTTTCCATGATTATAAAAAATATCCCATGGTAATACCCTCCCTCCCCCGCTGACACTTTCCCCTTTGAAATTCCATTCTCCATCACATTACCTCCCCATCTCAATCATTGTAGTTACATATATACAATAGCAACCTATTAAGTAAACCACTTTAATCTGGTGTTCACATAATATTTTCTGACATTGCTGATTTCTGCTTGGGTTGATGGAATCAAAGAGTAATGATGAAATCTGAAATTATACACAATTATTTACTTTATGGAGATAAAAGTTGCTCTTTGTGATGTTATTCTTGTTTCCTTTCCAGACTGTAGAAACATGAATATATTGTTTCTAACATAATCTTGGTAAAGCAGAATGACATTTTTTTTCCAGTACCAGCACATTTTTAAAGAGGTCATAGTTGCACTAAATACACACACACACACACACACTCCAGAGACCCTGAATTCAGAACCACTCTCCCTTGTAATGTTTATCTAGAAGGCAGCATAGTCTGTGTGTAGTGGCCCACTCAGCAGTGTGAGGTGTGGGAGGCAGAGACAGAAAGATATGAAGTTTGAGGGCACCCTGGGCTACACAATGAGAGCTGTCAGAAAGAAAAGAGAGAGAGATAAAAGATAGGAGAAAGACAGAATAGGAGCAAGTAATTATATCTGAAGTGCCCAGGTTTAACCTGACGAAATGGCAGAAAGCACATTGTCTAGAGCTGTGAAAGGGTCTGTGTTCTGATCAGTTTGGTGTATCTCTGTAATAGGGTAGCTTCTGTAATCAACATGTTATCAGGACTAAATATGTCACTGTAGATCACATACTGGGGTTGTCTCTTATCTGGCTCTCTGGCTGCCAGACCTTTGGTACTTCTAACAGAAGGTGGGAAGGAGAACTGAAGACATGAAACTTAAGTTGTTTTGCTTTCAATTGAACACCTTGACTAACCTGTTTAGAAAGGAAGAAACAGAAACTGCTGTTTAATGCAAAGTATTTTAAATCGTCTGCAGGTTGTCATTGATCTGCATATCCCTTTCTCTTATTGCTGTAAACAACACAGGGTTGGCTGCTTCTTCAAAAATTAAACGCAATGTTTGATGAAAAGCCCGTGGCTTTTGCACATTATATAAACCATAGTTTGTCTCAGAATGACTGCAGAAACATTGTAAATTTAGTCAGAAGCCTGCTGCTGAAGTAGACCCAGCCAGCTTTTCGGCATTCAAAGTTGCTCTGTGTAAAGCAGCACATTTGGAAATCTGTTGCTGGAACACTCTCTTCATATCCTTTTCCTAACAAGACTTAACGTGAGGAAGAAGGAGACATGAGCAATGTGAAAAGATCGCAAGCAGAAAGAAACATTAATGAGGATAAGCAAACTAGTCCTGGGTAGATTTTCCAATGCTTAGACACTGCTGTGTCAGGGTTTAGTCTATTCTCTTGGTAGCAAAATACCTCCTCTTGATTTCCAGGCAGGTGGCGAACTTCCCACCCCCAAAATTGGCCTTTTGTGTTATACTGCTGCTATTGTGCTTTCAGCTAGGAGAAAAGTAAACATAAAGTAAAAATTAGCCATTATTATCTATTATCCATTAACCATTATTACCTATATCATTATTATATATAATGTTAAGGAGAAGCTTGACACAACAAGGAATACAAGGAATGTAGCTATCATTATCAGAGTTCAATAAACTCCCTCAATCCTTGATAGAACAAGGTGGCATAAAAAGATAATTCCTAGGAATAAGGATTTTTTTCCTTGTACAGAAAACAAAGTAACTTAATAGATGTAGAAGTTATCATTTTCGTTTTTGTTCTTTTCCTTTCAAGAAGTATTCATACATTTACTGGGAAGGTTGTGGCATTTTAAAACTTTTTTTTTTTTTGCTTGTGTATGTGTGGCATGCATTCATGTATGTGTGTTCATATGTGTGTGGGCACATGTGAAGGCAAGAGAAAAATCTGGGGTGTCCTCCTCAAGAATGCTGTCCACCTCTTTCTTGAGACAGAGTTTCTCATAGGTCTAGAGCTCGTCAGTTAGGCTACACTGGCTGGCTAGCGAACACTGCCTGTCTCTGTCTACCCAGTGCCAGGATTTCAGGTATGAGCCACCCTGACTGGCCTTTATATGAATGCTGAGAATCAAACGCAAGTCCTTGTGCTTGCAAGGCAGGTGCTCAACTGAGCTAATACCCCCAGCCTTTAAAAAACTTTTTATTATAAACATTTTCAAACATAAAAAAGGCATAATGGGGCTGGAGAGATGGCTTAGCGGCTGAGCGCTTGCCTGTGAAGCCTAAGGACCTGGGTTCAAGGCTTGATTCCCCAGGACCCACATAAACCAGATACACAAGAGGGAACATGCATCTGGAGTTCATTTGCAGTGGCTGGAGGCCCTGGCTTACCCATTCTCTATCTTCCTACCTCTTTCTCTCTCTGTCTGTTGCTCTCAAATAAATAAATAAGCTGGGCATGGTGGCGCATGCCTTTAATCCCAGTACTCGGGAGGCAGAGGTAAGAGGATTGCAGTGAGTTCGAGGCCACCCTGAGACTCCATAGTGAATTCCAGGTCAGCCTGCGCTAGAGTGAGACCTTACCTCAAAAAAACCTCAAAAATAAATAAATAAACAAGAATAATTTTTTAGGGGGTGGAGAGATGGCTTAGCCATTAAGGCATTTGCCTACAAAGCCAAAAGATCCCAGTTTCAATCTCCAAGACCCATGTAAGCCAGATACACAAGGGGGCACATGCATCTGGAGTTTGTTTGCAATGGCTGGTAGCCCTGGTTTGCCCATTCTCTCTCTTTCTCTCTCTCTTTCTTTCTCTCTCTCTCTCAAATAAATAAATAAATAAATAAATAAAATAGATTAAAAATATTTTTTTTTAAAAAAAGCATAAAGGAGCTGGATATGGTGGCACATGCCTTTAATCCCAGCACTCAGGAGGCAGAGGCAGGAGTTCAAGACCACCCTGAGACTACATAGTGAATTCCAGGTCAGCTTGGGCTAAAGTGAGACCCTACCTTGAGCTGCCCCCATTCAAGAAAAGGCATAAAGAAGAATGTATGTAGGTTAGGGGTTGGTGGAGTGCTTGCCTAGTTAATACAAGGACTGGGTTCAATGGTCAGTACTGAAAAAAATAGATGAGATGGAGGAGGGCAAAAAGGAGGAAGGGAAAGATAAAGAAAGAGAGAATAACTTTGAATTTACCTGCTAAATGCATATCTCTTTGTCATGTGGAACCCCAGCTAACAGCATATATCGTGACTGTATGAGCAGTGGTTTCTAATTTTTTTGAATCTTCAAGAATCAGATGAATCCAGACATAAAGTGGCCTGGATATCCATGACCTCATAGTGCCTGACACTACCTATATAAGACCATCATAAGAGGAGGAAAGGATCATGACATCAAAATAAAAGAGAGACTGATTGAGCTGGGGAGGGGATATGATGGAGAATGGAATTTCAAAGGGGCGAGTGGGGGGGGAGGGAGGGTATTACCATGGGATATTTTTTATAATCATGGAAAATATTAATAAAAATTGAGAAAAAAAAATTTTAAAAAAAGAAATCTATCATTGAAGCAAAAAAAAAAAGAAGAAGAGGAGGAGGAGGAGGAGGAGGAGGAAGAACACACGAGGTGCTGAGCCTCTGGAATAGAAAGGGAGAAACATAATCCACCTTCTGAATAATCGCTCTGCTTTCTTCTATGTACTTTGTTCTTTTAGAACTCACAGGAACAAGGCAACCAGGCTTGTGCTACCTGTTCTGTCTATAGTAATTCTTACTCATTGCTGTTCAATATTGATATTAGAAAACTGGATTATGAACTGTGAATTGAATTATATAAACAGCTGTCTGGCTGCTATGTGGGTGTAGGAAAAAACAACTGAAGAAAATCCAGTTAACCAAAAGAATGAAATTAAAACATTTTAAACTAAGATAGTATTCAGAATCATGGGATTTTAATGGCTATTTTTTTTCTCAGTATGAAACATTTGCTAGATATTTATACTAAATAACAAGAAAATTACAAAACTGAAATCATTTGATTCAACCAGTGTAAATGGTTTGTAATTCTCTCTCTCCTTCCTTCTGTCTTTTCCTTTTTTCCTCCCTTTCTTTCTGTCTCCCTCTCTCCTTCCCCTCCAAAAAAAGTTGTAAAAGAGATTTTATTTTGGGGGGGCTGGTAATATTTGCAGCAGCTTTGGAAAAATTTTACTGGTAAAAAGTTAACTAATATACTCTTCATGTATTTTGTATTCAGTAAATTTTTGATATGTTTAGTGTGCATGTATGTATGTGTTTGTATGTGAGCATAGGTGTGTGTGCAGGTATGCATGAACATGTATGTGAATGTATGTGGAGACCAGAGGTTAAAGTCAAGTGTCTTTCTCAGTTGCTTTCCACCTATTTTTAAAAAATATTTTATTTGGGCTGGAGCAATGGCTTAGTGGTTAAACGCATGCCTGTAAAGCCTAAAGACCCCGATTCGAGGCTCAATTCCCCAGGACCCATGTTAGCCAGATGCACAAGGGGGCACATGTGTCTGGAGTTTGTTTGCAGTGGCTGGAGGCCACTGATGTGCCCATTCTCTTGCTCTCTCTTTGTCTCTTTCCTTCTGTTGCTCTCAAATAAAGAAATAAATAAAATAAACAAAAAAAAAACCCCATGTATACCATATATTATTAAAACCTTGTTATATACCTATCTCTTTAAAAGTTCCAATATTTAGTAATTTAGACTAATTGTCCTTCTGAGAGGGGAACCTGTACTTTGTGGTCTGATAGTGGTCAGGACAAAACAAGAACAGTCATCTCAATCTGTTTATCCTATTGACAATAACTAAGTTAGACTTGTATGGTACAAAATCCAGACTAATTTATGGACATAAAAACAAAGGGTTGTTTTTTTTTTTGTTTTGTTTTACTTGGGATGATTTATGTCCTCAGTGGCATCTTTTATTTAGGTTGAAATTTTTCATACGTAAAGATACTATAATTTGATCATTCTCCCATTGCCTTCTGTTGTCCCCCCCTCCTGCACGCCAATTCCACTGAATCACTTCTTTCTAACTAGTCCCCCTTATATTTTTCCCTTTTTCCATCTCATTCATGTTGAAATGTCAATGGGCTCAATATTGTGCAGATATTGCAGAGGTAGCTATAGCCACTATGAGGTCATGTGTGGAAAATAGATCAAAAATACTCTTTCCTATCCTATGGTTCTAACATTCTTTCTGCCTCCTATTCCACAATGTTCCCTGAGCCTTGAATGGCATGCTAGAAATGTCTTTTTAATGCTGAGTACTCAACAGTCACTTGTTCTCAGCCCTTGGGTGAGTTCTGAGTTTCCCCAGTATCTACAGCCTACAGTAAAAAGAAATGTCTCCAAGCAAGGAAATGGTTATGCATTGGTGGTGCACGCCTTTAATCTCAGCACTCATGAAGCAGAGGATATGAGGATTGCCATGAGTTTGAGGCCACCCTGAGACTACATGGTGAATTTCAGGTCAGTGACACCTTACCTTGAAAAAGAAAAAAATGTCTCTGGCCAACGGTGAGGCACTGAACTACGGGCATAAACATGATATAAATTTTTAGGGAGTAGTTTATGAGCAGATCATATCCATTTAGTCAAACAACAGTAGTAGCTCCTTCTCATGGGCTCTGTGGCATCGTAATAGAAATCTATGGATGCCATTCCACATTTCATAGGCATTCATGACAATTCTATACCCTTTAAAAGTTCCCAACCTTCTTTATATCAGCCAAGGGATGTAGTAACAATGTCTTGCAAGGGAATGCTTTTTAAATGTATCTGCAGTAGTCTTCATCAGTCAATTTGACAGGATTTGA
Organism: Jaculus jaculus; assembly: GCF_020740685.1. Lineage (NCBI taxonomy): Eukaryota > Metazoa > Chordata > Mammalia > Rodentia > Dipodidae > Jaculus > Jaculus jaculus. The sequence continues at coordinate 56,138,456 of NC_059105.1, read as the reverse complement.
AACCACCCAGGAGACAAATTTCTGGGTGTATCTGTGTTTTTAGTATGAGGAAAAAAGTCACACCCTTAAATTTAGGGAATATCTCATCGCTGGAGTCTCAGGCTGCATAAAAGGAGAACACAAGCTGAGCGTTCATCTCTTTCTGCTCCCTGACAACAAATGCAACGTGACCAGCTGCCTCCTCGCCTTTCTTGCAGTCATGGACTGTTCCTTCAAATTGTGAATCAGAATAAATCCTTCTTTCCTTAACTTGCTTTTAGTCGGGTTCCTATGTCCAGAAGGTGGATGCAAATTTTCTGAAGCTTATCTTTAGGAAGTAGAAGACCTACCTCCTCCCTGTCCAAGTCTCAGAGCACAACTTTGATAGCCCTGGGGCTGGTGGGGTGACGGGGAGCCACAGGCTATTACACGAAAGGACTAGCTTCCCACTTTCCAGGCACTGAAGAGTGTCGAGTAGCATCAGTTCTGCATCCTGTGGACGCTTTTTTGACCATGTCCATTTAAGGGTCTCAGGGGCCTTTCTGATCCTGGATGCATCTGACATTGAAATCCCAGCAGAGGTGTGTACACATGTAGGGTATTTTTAAGTCTATAGAAAGTGGGGTCCTGATTTGAGAACCCTTCACCCTTTCAATCTGTCCTTATCTTGCAAAAACAAGATTGTAATGTTTAAGGAAATACAGCCAACTTTAATAGAAGAAAACAGACTAAAATATTTGGAATTTATAGTACTATGCAGTTGCTAAAGTAGTTTTAAATCTCTTCTTTGTCTAAACTAGCAGGAGGAAAGTTTGATTTAAGAATCAATTTATATTTATATTTCCCCTGCTTTTCTGTTCATAATTGTTCAACTGAGTGGAAATATAATAAATCATATGATTTTAGAGCTCAAAAAGGCCTGGGAGGATAGTTTTTTGCTCATTTTTTTTCAAGGTAGGGTCTCACTCTAGCCCAGGCTGGCCTGGAATTCACTATGGAGTCTCATGATGTGCTCATTCATGGCAATCCTCCTACCACTACCTCCTGAATACTGGGATTAAAGGCACGTGCCGCCATGCCCAGCTTGTTTTATGCTCATTTTATATACAAGAAATCTCAATACAGATAAAAAGCAAAATGTGAGAGGCAAAGAATTTAGAGAGAAGTGTAATAAATAAAATGACTGTATGAAATACTTAATTTATTGTATAAATTGTTAGCATACTTAGTCAGCTGGGCCTAATGGTACACACCTGTTGGTAATCTCAGCACCTGAGAGGCTGAGGCAGGAAGATTGTCAAGCTTTAGGTCCACCTGAGCTATGCAGTGAGTTGCAGGCTAAACAAAATGACTCTCCACCCAGAAAAAAAAAAAAAAAAAAATCCAAAGCACACTACACCATATTTTCTTTTCTTTGCAGGCTTAGATTTGTTTGTTGTCTCTGCTTTTGTAAGCTAAGGAATGAATTAAGGTTTTCTAAATATTTTTTGCTGCCACAATGGAAACCTACAAAATGGGTAATAGCCTATTACAGACTATTTTTCAGGAGTGCATTTATCTTAGAAATGGTTACTATGGAGATGAGCACAGTTGTGTGACTCTACAGCTGGCAAGTTAGAACCATCAATACTAGCAAGATGTAAATAGTTTTTCACATACAGACACACATAACACAGAGAGGCAACAACACATATGAACAACAACAATAGCACACAGAATACAAACAGAAGCTGTGTTCTTTCTTAAAAATTTTTTTGTTTATGTTTATTTATTTATTTGAAAGCAATGGATAGAGAAAGAAAGAGGAAGATAGAGAGAGAAAATGGGTGCGCCAGGGCCTCCAGCCACTGCAAACGAACTCCAGACGCGTGTGCCCCCTTGTGCATCTGGCTAACTGGGACCTGGGGAATCGAGCCTTGAACCAGGATCCTTAGGCTTCAAAGGCAAGCACTTAAACCACTAAGCCATTTCTCAGCCCTCCTTTCATTTTTGTGAAATAAAAATAAATTTTCTTTCAGTGCTGACCTCTGCTGGTAGAAGGGTCATCAAAATCTACACTTTACAAATATATAATGACATCAAAGTAATTAGTTCTAATTAGTTCATATATAACTAAATTTAAAAGAAGCCATCCATCATGATTTTGTTTTTTGTTTTTTATTTGTTTGTTTCTGAGGTAGGGTCTCACACTAGCCCAGGAAGATCTGGAACTCACTCTGTACTCCCAGGCTGGCTTCAAACGGATCTTCTCTTTGCTCCTTGTTCCCAGGACTTCAGACATGGACCAGAATCTGAACATCAGCTCATTGAATGAAGGTCCTTAGAACTGTACCACCACCCACTTTCCTGAGTCTCCAACTTTCAAACAACAGCTTATAGGACCTGCCTGCATAATTCTGTGAGCTGATACTTATAACAAATCTCCTGGCTGGGCATGGTGGTACACGCCTTTAATCCCAGAATTTGAGAGGCAGGAGGAAAACTATGAGTTCGAGGCCAGCCTCAGACTACATAGTGAATTCCAGGCCAGCCTGAGCTAGACTGAAACCCTGCCTCAAAAAAAAAAAAAAAAAAAAATCCCAAAATCAATTAACAGCTAGGCATAGTGGTGCATGCCTTTAATCCCAGCACTTGGGAGACAGAGGTAGGAAGATTGACATGAGCTCAAGGCCACCCTGAGACTACTGAGTGAATTCCTGAGCTAGAGTGAGACCCTACCTTGAAAAACCAAAACAACAACAACATATTTTTTATAATTTCATAAATATGCATAGTGTATTTTGAGTATAGTCACCTATAACTTCTTTTTATGTGGCATCTTTTAAATCTTTTCATTTATTTATCTACAGGAAAAGAAAGATAATGGGCATGCTAGGGCTCTTGCCCCTGCAAATGAATTCCAGATGCATACACTGCTTTGTGTATCTGGCTTTACATGGGTACTAGTGAATTGAACCTAGCCATTAGACTTTGCAAGCAAGCAATTTAACCATTGAGCAATCTCTCCAGCCCCCATGTAGTAGGCTTTTATGCTTCAGTATTTTCAAGCACCAAAGTTTTTTACTAGGGCATTGCCCTTTGCTAGATTTCTCTAAACTAGCTCCTTTAAGAAATTTTGTTCTCAAAGGGAAAGTGTGGGGGGGGGGTAGGGAGGGAATTACCATGGGATTTTTTTTTATAATCATGGAAAATGCTAATAAAAATTTAAAAAAGAAAAAGAAAAAGAAATTGTGTTCTCAACGATCACTTCTGTATGTGTTTGACAACTCAGAGATGAGTCATGGCTTCACTCTCGCATTCTTCCACCCATGGAATTGTGCTAAATAAGTAAGTTGGGCTCCTTCTTAGAAATGCATGTTTAATCTCGAACCATTTCTGTAACACTAGTGTCCATGATTCCCTAATGAATAATGGTCATCTTTAAAAAATATATATACTTATTGGAGGGAAGAGAGAGAAGGAGGGAGAGAATGGGTACACCAGGACCTGTAGCTACTGCAAACGAATTCCAGATGCATGCACCACCTTGTGCATCTGGCTTATGTGGTACTGGGGAATTGAACCTGGGTCTCTAGGCTAGCAGGCAAGTGCCTTAACTGCTAAGCCATCTCTCCAGCCCAAATCATCTTTGATTAGCATCTGCAATGTAGCTATTTTTTCAGGGCAAGACACAATCATTGTCATCTTGAAGCAGAGCAGCTATGATGACATGCAGACAACCCTCATGAAATCGGATCTACTAATATTCCCTAGTGGAAGAAGGGAAAAGGGCTATGAGACTCACGAGGCTCCTGTGATCCTTATGTGTTCACTCATCTCCCTAGGACTCCAGCCACGACTAAATAAGATGTAAACTACTGACTGAGGTAGGTCCTCTTGGTGTGGCTGCTTATGAGTCACCTATGTTCGTAAGAGTAACCCCAATAAACACTCAGGTTCAACCAGTGGACCTGGGTAGAATCCACTTTGGCCTGTTTGTGCTCTCTCTGTCTATGGTGAACAGACGTTACTCTACGTCTCCTCAAAAGTTCATGGAAGCTGGGCGTGGTGGCGGCAAGCCTTGTATCCCAGCACTCCTTAGGCAGAGGTAGGTGGATCAACATGAGTTGGAGGCCACCCTGAGACTGCATAGTGAATTCCAGCTTAGCCTGGGCTAGAGTGAGACCCTACCTTGAAAAAAAAGTTCATGGAACAGTTTCTTTTTTCAGTCCTTCAATTCATTTTTTCAGTAGCTTTCATGATTTTTTTTTCTAAAATGCCTTTTGAATAATCAGTTCTTCTTATGGGCTTAAACAAGATTAGTTTATCACTCCAGTTATATGTGGATTCATAGTTTAGTTCTTAATTGGTCCTCAAACAGTTTTGTCAGTCTGTGCACTATTTTATCATGGCATGCTCAATGTTCATAAACACTATGCACCAAACATCTCCATGTGGTTTTTTTTTTTTTTTTGAGGCTTATATAATCTAGATGTACCATATTATGAAAGTATTATTTTAAGCTTGTCTCTTGTTTGTAGTTAGGAAGCCTCCTCACAAATATATAATAGTTTTCACTTCTGTGATTTTAATAGGGGTTTTCTTATTCTTATAATTATTTTTTTGGTTTGCTTATCCCCTCTCCCATCTAATGGAGTTGTAGGCTCAGAATCTATTTTTAGTTCTTGAATGTTATCAATGATAAAATGTAGACTTTGGCCTGGAAAAATTGTTTAGTGGTTGAGGCAATTGCCTTCAAAACCTAATGACTAGAGGAGTTTGATTCCCCAGTACTTACGTAAACCCAGATGCACAAAAGGGGTGCATGCAACTGGAGATTGTTTGCAGTGGCTGGAGGCCCTGATACATCCATTCTCTCTCTCTCTCTCTCTCTCTCTCTCTGCTTACAAATCAGTAAACATGTATAAAATGCTGAGCTAGAGTGAGACCCTACCTTGAAAAACCAAAAAAAAAGTATACTCTTGGGCTGGAGAGATGACTTAGTGGTTAAGAGCTTGCCTGTGAAGCCTAATGACCCCGGTTCGAGGCTCGATTCTCCAGGACCCACGTTATCCAGATGCACAAGGGGGCGCACGCGTCTGGAGTTCGTTTGCAGTGGCTGGAAGCCCTGGCGCGCCCATTCTCTCTCTCTCTCTCTCTATCTGCCTCTTTCTGTCTCTGTCACTCTCAAAAAAAAAAAAAAAAAGTATACTCTCATATGTGGATCCTAGCTACAAATGATTGGACTTCTATGTGAGTAGGAATAAAACTCAGTAGCAGAAGCCAGCAAGATAGAAAGGGAGGGAGCTGGGCATGGTGGTGCATGCCTTTAATCCCAGCACTTGAGAGGCAGAGGTAGGAGGATTGCTGTGAGTTCGAGGCCACCCTGAGACTCCATAGTGAATTCCAGGTCAGCCTGGGCTAGAGTGAGACTCTACCTCGAAAAAAAAAAAAAAAAAGGAGTGTATTAATAGGGTGGTATTGTATATATGTAAGTAGAAAAGCAGATTAATTGGGGTGAAAAGGCCTAAGTGAGGTCAGGGGAAGATATAGAGTAAGGGAAAGGTGGAAGGAGGGCTAATCAAAATCGAAGAGGATATAGTCATATGGAAACCTACTTTTTTGGATAATGGAACACTCAGGAGCCATAGATTGTTACTAGAAAATTTTCAGTGCCAGAGATGGGATACCTTCCAATGAGTTGTTGGCCAGGGAGGTCCCCGATGCCCCCAAAACATTACAGGCCATTTCTGAGGCCCTTGGTTTCCCACCAGGAACAGATGATAAAACCCTATTGCTGAAGACACCACATACTTGAGCTGCAAGGTCACTGAGAAATCCTGCTGAAACTGTGCTGAAAACCTCCTTTATGTAGACCAGCTGACAGAAATCTGGAAAAAGCTACACTGCATGCATGCAGTTTAATGGGAGAGAGAAAGAAATCACCAGTGAAGATACTCAACAGTGGACACTGAAAACCTTAAATTTGGTCAGCTAGGCCGAATGCACCAATGGGTGCAATAGTGGCATGTCTGTTATGGGGAAAACCAACTGCTCTCAATGGACTGGAGGCCCACTCCATTGGTATTGGAAATGTACAACAGGGGTAGTCATGAGCCCTAGGGGGTGTAATGTCTGCTGGTGTCTGGCTAAATGTATATACTATGCTCATCAAACTTCCTAGTAAGCATTCTCTTAATGTTCTTACCCATATATTAATGCTACTCTTACTTTTCTTTAGAGAAGCTTCTCTTTTCAGATGGCAGTGACCTTGGGATGACTCAGAAGGCACCATAGTGCTAAGAAGAAGTGACAGAGGAATTCTTAGCACTGAAATATCTCTATGACACCTCCCAAGGCTCAGGGTCCATTGCAGAAGAGGTGGCAGAAAAAATGTAAGAGACAAAAGAAGGGTAAGACTCCTTACAATGTGCTCCTCCAGACACAAAATGGCCTGGATATCCATGACCTCACAGTGCCTGACAATATCTACACAAGACCATCATAATAGGAGGGAAATATGATAACATCAAAATAAAAGAGAGACTGATTGAGAGAGGGAGGGGATATGATGGAGAGTGGAATTTCCAAGGGGAAGGGGGGGGAGGGAATTACCATGGGATATTGTTTACAACTATGGAAGTTGTCCAATTGAAAAAGAAAGTATAAAGTGTATATTTTTCAGCTTATTAACTTTTCTGAAACCAAGAAGCATCTTAAAATCAATGATAGCTTACATATTGAAGATTATTTATTCAATTGGTGATATTACTTTTTGTTAGTACATGAAATAATAATATATCATGTAATTCATGTTATCTGAAATTCAGTGAAATCTTCTTTTTTAGGTATCGTCATAGCCTTTGAAGAGGCAGTATGCTCATTGTAGATACCAGAGCTGCTCACTGGTTGATTTCTCGGTCATACTGTTTGGAAGCCAGGTGCAGTAGTAAAGGTAACTCGTATATCTAACATATCACTAATTTAAAATGGAATTTTCAAAATGGTGTACTTTTTGAGGGGAGGTAGAAAAGATGAAAATGAATCTGAAAAAAAAAGTATATACTTATATAATGTATTTCCAAAGGATTGAATCCTAAATTATATCCTAAGCTCTATTTCTTATTTTTTATATTTTATTTTTTATTTATGAGAGAGAAAATGGGCATGCCAGGGCCTCTAGCTCCTGCAAATGAACTCCAGACACATTTGCCACCATGTGCATCTGGCTTATGTGGGAACTGGGGGATCAAACCTGGTTCCTTAGACTTCAAAAGCAAGTGACTTGGGCTGGAAAGATGGCTTAGCAGTTAAGCACTTGCCTGTGAAGCCTAAGGACCCCGGTTTGAGGCTTGATTCCCCAGGACCCACGTTAGCCAGATGCACAACGGGGCGCATGCATCTGGAGTTCATTTGCAGTGGCTGGAGGCCCTGGTGCACCCATTCTCTCCCTCTCTCCCTCTCTCTTTCTCTGTCTGTCTTTCTCTCTCTCTCTCTCTGCCTTTCCCTCTCTCTGTCTGTTGCTCTCAAATAAATAAATAAAAATAGACACAAAAATTTTTTTAAAAAAAAGCAAGTGACTTAAACTGCTAAACCATGTCTCCAGCCCCTAAGCTCTATTTCTGTAAGTTTTGAAAAGTTCTAAGTTTTCCCCCCCCCCAGGTAGGACCTCACTCTACCACAAGCTGACCTGGAATTCACCATGTTGTCTCAGGGTGGCCTTGAACTCATGGTGATCCTCTCCTATCTCTGCCTTCCAAGTGCTGGGATTAAAGGCATGTGCCACCACATCCAGTGAAAAGATCTAATTTTTAAAGGGATGTTAGGTACTTAAATAGCAATTAAAAAAAAAAGTTCTAGAAATAATGTCTGGAAAGAAAGGCAAATGGCTCAGGCTGACCTCGAACTCATGGCGATCCTCCTACCTCTGCCTCCCAAGTGCTGGGATTTCTTCTGGAATGTCTCATGCCGTCACTTGCTTTACTACCTGAGATAAGATAAAGATGCTGCTGCTCCTCTAGTCACTCCCAGCCCTCCCCACGACACTCCCTCTCAGCCAGAAGTAGCCAGAATGGATTTCTCATCCCCTTTCCATGTGTAAAAAGAGTCTGGAAATGAAGGAGCTAGCAGCAAACAGATCCAGAACAAACACCAAGGGATTTGCCCACAGATGGCAGACTTGCAGACAAACTCGAGCCACAGTCTCCCCAGAGGTGGGCACCTGAAACTGCTCACTGACTTGTCATCCTGGGAAATTAAAATAATTCCAGACAGCTTGCAGTTCCAAAAATAAATAAATAAATAAAAATTAAAATTAAAAAAAGAAAGGCAAATGGTTTCTGTTTTTATTATGTCCTTTTATGTTATTATTACAACATAAATAAATAAAACCAGGCATATTTGACCAAAATATATTGTGTAACCAGAATGTTCCATTAGAAAATTCATATGCATGGCATTATATTTATAAGGAAAATTGCACTCAAACTGGATTTAATTGAACTAATTTTTAAACTGTCTTTGAAAAGATCACACAGGAAGCAGGTGCCGTAATCATAAGAGGTATTTTTTCTTCTGAATTTATTTCAGCAGTGCATAGATTTTCCTAGTCAATTGCAGAATTAATATTACTAAGATCAGAAACTGTAATGCAAAGTGAAGGATTCTTGATCATAGTATTTATAAAAGTTTTTTTAGCCTGTAAGTTATATCTGAACTAATGAATTCTCATGGCAGATTTTATATTATAGTATATCAGTTTATGCAATGTAGCAAGACAAAAATAGGTCTTAAGGGCTGGGGAGATTGCTCAACGGTTAAGGTGCTTGCCTGCAAAGCCTGAGGACCAAGTTTCGATTCCCCAGTACCCATGTAAGCCAGATGTGCAAGGGGGCACACGCATCTGGAGTTCATTTACAGTGGCTAGAGGCCCTGGTGCACCCATTCTCTCTCTCTCTCTCACTCTGTCATTTCCCACTCTATCTCCTTACAAATAAAAATCAAGAAAAAAGAAGAGAGGAGAGGTGAGGAGAAGAGAAGAGAAAATAAAAGAAGAGAAGAGAAAATAAAAGAAAAACAAGCCCAGCGTGGTGGCATACACCTTTAATTCCAGCACTCAGGAGGCAGAGTTAGGAGGATTGCTGTGAGTTCAAGGTCACCCTGAGACTATATTGTGAATTCCAGCTCAGCTTGAAGTAGAGTGAGACCCTATCTCAAAAAAAAAAACAAAAATAGGGCTGGAGAGATGGCTTAGCGGTTAAGCGCTTGCCTGTGAAGCCTAAGGACCCCGGTTCGAGGCTCCGTTCCCCAGGTCCCACGTTAGCCAGATGCACAAGGGGGCGCACGCATCTGGAGTTCGTTTGCAGAGGCTGGAAGCCCTGGCGCGCCCATTCTCTCTCTCCCTCTATCTGTCTTTCTCTCTGTGTCTGTCGCTCTCAAATAAATAAATAAAATAAAATAAAAACAAAAATAAAGAAAAGAAAAAAACAAATGAATGAAATAGGTTTTGCTGGGTGTGGTAGCACAAACATTTTATCCCAGCGCTTGAGTGGTAGAGGTAGGAGGATTACCATGAGTTCAAGGTTACCCTGAGAATACAGAGTAAACTCCAGGTCAGCATGGGCTACAGTGAGTGAGACCCTACCTCAAAAAACTAAAAAATGATAATAATAATAATAATAATAATAATAATAATAATAATAATGGGTCTTAAAATCCAACAAACCAGCTGTGTGTGGTGGTGCACACCTTTAATCCCAGCACTCAAGAGGCAGAGGTAGGAGGATCACTGTGAGTTTGAGGCCAGCCTGGAACTACAGAGGCTAGAGTGAGACCCTACCTAGAAAGAAAGAAAGAAAGAAAGAAAGAAAGAAAGAAAGAAAGAAAGAAAGAAAGAAAGAAAGAAAGAAAGAAAGAAAGAAAGAAAGAAAGAAGGAAAGAAAGAGAGGGAGAGAGAAAGAAGGAGGGAGGGAGGGAGAGAGGGAGGAAGGAAGGAAGGAAGAAAGGAAGGAAGGAAGGAAGGAAGGAAGGAAGGAAGGAAGGAAGGAAGGAAGGAAGGAAGGAAGGAAGGAAGGAAGAAAGAAAGAAAGGAAGGAGAGGAAAGGGAGAAAACAACATCCCACAAACCTTAGACTGAACCTAAAACTCACTGCATACCTGTTGTTTGTGTTTCAGTTACACCATACAAAAATTAGATTATTTTTTTTTCCTTGTTATACTTTTAAAAAATTTGGTAGGGCTGGAGAGATGGCTCAGTAGTTAAGGGCTTGGCTGTTTAAGCCTAAGGACCCTGGTTCAAGGCTCCATTCCCCAGGACCCATGTAAGCCAGATGTGCAAGGGGGCGCATGCATCTGGAGTTCGTTTACAGTGGCTGGAGGCCCTGGTGCGCACATTCTCTCTTTCTCTCTCTTCCTCTATCTCTCTCTGTCACTCTCAAATAAATTTAAAAAAAAAACCAAAATTAAAAAAATTTATAACTTTTTATTGACAAGTCCCATACATTTATGCAATACACCATGATCTTAGCCACCTCCCAATGTCCTCCCTTTTTACATTCCTGAATCTCCACTCCACTGAATTCCTTCTTTCCAACTAATCTCTATTCTACTTTGATGTCAGCACTTTTTTCCCTCCTATTATGCAGGTCTTATATAGATAGCATCAGCCACTGTGAGGTCTTCCATTGCCACTTTGTGTCTGGAAGAGTAATGTGAGCACTCTTCCCCCTCCTTTGGCTCTTACATTTTCTCCACCACCTCTTCCACAATGGTCCCTGAGCCTTGAAGGGTGTGATAGAGATGTTTCACTTAGTGCAGAACACTCCACTGTCACTTCTTCTCAGCATAAAAGTGAGATTTTTAAATGAAGATTAGGGGTGATACTGGGAAAATGCTTAGCATACTACTTGGCATAGACATTCTAAATCTGTTAGGAAAGAGAAATTAAGCCAGGCTTGTGCCAGACATAGAATCCCATCTATTGAAGAAGACTGAAGCAGAAGGACACAAGCTTAAGGCCTGTGTGAGCTGCACAGTGAGTTCAAAGACAGCTTGGTCAACTTGGCAAGACTTTGTCTCAAAGTCATATGATGATATACATAGCCCAGTCATAGAGGTCTTACATTACATATGCAGGGTTTTGGGGTTAATCCTCTGTAACCACACACACACACACACACACACACACACACACACACACACACACACACATACACATGAGAAAAAAATAAGAGGAAAGAGAAGTTATGCTCCAGAGTATACTAACTTCTCACTGCCACTCTCCTCAGATCCAGGCTCCTCTTGATCCTTTATTATGTGGCATTTCTTTTTCTTTCTTTCTTCCTTTCTTTTTCTTTTTTTTTTTTTTTTGAGGGAGAAGATGCTACCAAAGTCTTTATTGATCCACCAACAGACAGTTGCAGGTACAACTCAAATATCCTGTTAGCTGAACATTTCTGCTGACAGCTGTCCTTTTGCCTGCTTTTTCTGAAGTTTCTTCCCAACTGTAGGGTAATGATCAGATGTGGGCCACATTTTACCGATTATACAGCTCTTGGTCTAAAATCCAGGAAACAGGGATGTTAGGCTCTTCAGACTTTTGCCAAGAAACTTGGGGACAACCTGTCTCAGGTGGCAGGCTTCCAGACAAGTCCTGTTGCTTTATAGGAAAGGCAAGTGGCAGCCACAAGTGCTGTGTTGACCTGAGCTGTCAAAGTCTCTTCAGGTTTCTCTAGCATGCAGTTGGAGATCTCATGACCATAAACAGCCACAGCAGTTGGAAACATGCTGTTTGGGGGCATTTCTTTTTTTTAAATTTTTTGTTTATTTTTATTTATTTGAGAGCGACAGAGAGAAAGAGGCAGATAGAGATAGAGAGAGAATGAATGGGCATGCCAGGGCTTCCAGCTACTGCAAACGAACTCCAGATGCATGAGCCCCCTTGTGCATCTGGCTAACGTGGGTCCTGAGGAATTGAGCCTTGAACCGGGATCCTTAGGCTTCACAGGCAAGAGCTTAACCGCTAAACCATCTCTCCAGCCCTGGGGCATATCTTGAGAAGATGTAAGATACAATCTTTTCTGAGCCACAGTAACTGACATTTACTCTCAGCAGTTTGACTGATTATTAGGCTCTGCAGTAACCACTGCCCAACACCAGCCTACCTTGACTCTTGCTAACAACAGCAATATCATATGGACATGAAATATGTAGAAAGCAATTTGTCAGGCACATCATACCTGTTTAACAAAACCATACCAGTGCTCTTCTCACTGGGCCCTATGATTTCCTCATTCACAGGGTCCCCCCCCCCCAGGCTTACAGTAGTAAACATGAATTCCCCCCTGTGTAGAGGGATTAAATCCAAGCAGAGAATAGTTGGTTGAATTCATAGCAGTCATGCCACTGTTGCACCAGAGGCCACATGTTGCCTGGCAATTTGATAATGTAACTATGGGATTCATAGCTGAGAAGAAATGTTGGTGACAATTGTCTACCAGCAGGCTACATAATGCCTTTAGGCATTATCAATACCAGCTATTGGAAGGGAGCTTCCAGATCATTCCTACACTGATTTCTCCATGTCCTACAAGGAAAGTATTTGGTGCTTTTAGCAATAGAGTCTTACCATCTAGTGTTAGCATGCAAACAACATCAATGGAAATAGACCACATTGTGTGTGGGGAGCCCTCAGGGGCTTCATTGGCGAACAGCTAATAGGGAAGTAGTCTACTCCTGGCATTGGCCTTTTTTTTTTAACTCAACTACCTTATGACATCTCAAAGTGCCATTTTCCCCCACACACAGGATGCCTTAGTTCATACTCTTTAAGTGTTCCACCATATAGCTTTTCCAAATCTGTAACACACTTAAGAGTTAGCATGATATAATGAAACCTTTCAAGAGAATAGGGGAGATATATATATATATATATATATATATATATATATATATATGTATATATATATATATATATGTATGTTATATGTAATTTTTATGTACTTATTTGAGAGAGACAGAAAGATATATACAAAAATAGGCAGGTAGAGAGAGAGAAAGAATGGGCATGCCAGGGCCTCCAGCCACTGCAAATGAACTCCAGATGTGTGTGCCTCCTTGTGCATCTAGCTTGTGTGAGTCCTGGGAAGTTGAACCTGGGTCCTTTGGCTTTGCAGGCAAATGTTTTAACAGCTAAGCCATCTCTCCAGCTTGGGTTGTATTTCTTTTCTTTTCTTTTTTTTAAATTTATTTATTTATTTATTTATTTATTTGAGAGCGACAGACACAGAGAGACAGATAGAGGGAGAGAGAGAGAATGGGCGTGCCAGGGCTTCCAGCCTCTGCAAACAAACTCCAGACGCGTGCGCCCCCTTGTGCATCTGGCTAACGTGGGACCTGGGGAACCGAGCCTTGAACCGGGGTCCTTAGGCTTCACAGGCAAGCGCTTAACCGCTAAGCCATCTCTCCAGCCCGGTTTGTATTTCTTAAGGTCCACTGTCATTCATTCCAAGAAATAGAAAATTGATCTTGGGACTCAGTAGCTAAGGAAATAATAATTTTTCTTTGTTTGTTTTTTGAAGTAGGGTCTTGCTCTAGTCAAGGCTAACCTGGAATTCACTCTGTAGTCTCAGGGTGGCCTCAAACTCACAGCAATCCTCCTACCTGACTGAGCCTGCCAAGTGCTGGGATTAAAGGTGTGTGCCAACACACCCAGCATAAAAAAAATTATTGAGGTCTAATACAGTAGAAAGTTCCAGGAAACCAGCTACATCTATGTTAAAGATTCTACAAAGATGATTGGCTGATCAGAATTTTGTGATATGAGAGTTGAAATGTTTTAGGTGTACAGCCAAAATTATCTAAACTGTCTTAGTTCTTTAGGAAGCCATTCATTGTCCACCTCTGTTTTAGAACAGCTGTTCTAAAACCTGCAACAGAGTTTCCACACAGCTGTAAACTGCCAAGCTGGTGAGCACCAATATAATGAGCAAATGAGTTGATTTATGGCTTTCCTTTGTTCTGTTACATAACTTTAAAAAGTTTATTGTAAGGCTAGGCATGGTGGCACATGCCTTTAATCCCAGCACTTAGGAAGCAGAGGTAGGGGGGTTGCAGTGAGTTTGAGGCCCCCCTGAGACTACAGAGTGAATTTCACATCAGCCTGAGCTAGAGTAAGACCCTACCTCAAAAAAAAAAAAAAAAAAAAAAAAGAAAGAAAGAAAGAAAGACAACAAAAAAAAGTTTATGTAACTGCTTTCATGATAGAACATATAGTTTAGGACAATTTGAATCTGTGTCCCCAGGTCACAGTCACTCCTATTTGGCTCAAAATAAAGTATCTTTTGCTCTCTCTGGTGGTTTGAATCATGCATTCTCCATAAACTTATGTGTTCTGAACGCTTGGTTCCCAGCTGGCGGCCATCTGGGAGGTGGAGCCTTGTGGGAGGAGGTGTTTTGTTGAGGGCAAGCTTAGGGGTATTATAGTCAGATCTACCTTTCTAGAGTTCATCTTATTCTTCTGCTACTGTTGTGCACCTAATATTGGAAATAAGGTAATGTCCAGCCTCTGCTCTACCATCTTTTCCTTGCCATCAAAAAACTTCTTTTCCAGGTTGTAAGCCAAAATAAATACTTTCCTCCCATCAGCAGCTTTTGGTTGGGTGCTTTATCCCAGCAATACAAAGGTAACTTCAACAGAAAATTGGTAACAGAGGAGTAGGGAGCTGCTAGAAATTTGACTGTGTGGTTTTGGTTGTTTGGAACTGATTTGTAGGAGGTATGTGGAGGGATTTAGAAACTTTGGACAAAAAGATAACTTAAAGTTGTAAGGAGAATTTGTTGGACTATTCTGATCAGAGTCTGAGAGCCCTAAATGCAGAAAGAATTGTGGTCTGTGTATGCTTGGCTTATGAAAGGAAAAATGAGCTTTGTCCAGATTGGGATAGAGGTAGTTTGTATCAGAGGCTAGCTGTGTTCTGCCCATGTCATGAGAACTTGAACAGTGCTGAGTTTAGAAGAAATGGATTGGTGTGAGCAGAAATATATAGCACAGGAAAAAAAAAGTTTAGGCAGGGGCTAGCAGCTCTGGTTCAGCTTCAATTGTTTGAGAGATCACCACCATTGAGATTGGACCAGCTATTCTACATTGGGACAGTAGGAAGAGTGCTGACTCTTGAAAGTAGGGGCCTCAGTGCTGAAGGAGTTCTCCTGTTCTTCTAAATTGGCTTTATTCCCCCTATAATTAACAATTTGGTAGCCTACATGTTACTATGGAAGTATAACAAATGCAGGAAAGAGGCTGGGCATGGTGGCAGATGTCTTTTATCCCAGTAACCGAGGCAAAAGTCAGGAGGATCACCAAGTATGAGGCCACTCTGAGATGACATAGTGAATTCTAGGTCAGCTTGGGATAGGTAAGACCCTGCCCGCTCCCCACACCCCCCAAAAAAATACAGGAAAGAAAAGGTCATTGGCAATGACCACTGAGCAATGTGAGGCATGGTTTTTGGAGTCTCTATATGGAGACCCAATGGAGCCATGAGGATACAACTATGGTTTACAGTGGAAACCCCAGGATGGTTTGGGAGATGCCAGGACTATGGGGTGGTTGTCAAGGTGAGCTGCTGGCTTATGTTGGAGATACCACTCCCAACTCCCAGCTGTAAGTATCCTAACTGGAGGGGAAGAATTGGAACCCCAGGGATTTCATCATTGATTCTAGATGTTAGGCTTAGAGCTACAGGATTTGATGTTGGCCCTGTTTGTTTCATATCTTACACTAGTTAAATGTTTCCTTGAAATGCCATCTTTTGCAGTGTGAATGTGAACTCTGTGCCATAATGTGTTTTTAGTTTTATAGGCTCACAGTTAAGAGAGCTTTGACTAAGGTGATGTTTGTTAGGATTGATCAAAACTATGGAGATTTTAAAAGTTGGATTGAATGCATATTACATCATGGGTGGACATCAGTTTATGGCAGCCAGGGGTGTAATGTGGTGCTCTGAATTAATTGTCCTCCATAAATTCGTGTGTTTTGAAGGCAAGGTCCCCAGCTGGTAGCAATCTGGGAAGTGGAGCCTTGCTGGAGGAGGTATATCATTAAGGGCAGACTTAGGGATACTATAGCAAGCATGAAAGATTTTTAAAAGCATGTTTTTGGGATAAACATTTATGGGTTGGAGAAAGAATCAAGACAGGGTTAATAGAGAAGTCAAATGCTTATGTAGAATTGATGGTTGCCTCTGCCAACCACATCTTGGCCTTTAGAGCTACAATGATCCCTTATAATTGTACCAAGTTGTGTTAAAATGGCCAGGCTTCTTAATCATTCATGAGTATGGTACATTCTCAGGAGGGTGTGGCACAGCCTTAGCAAGTAGCCTTCTCCTTCTGAGGCAGACCTTGAAGGGATTGTCTCTTGTGGACCAATAGTATTTTCCCACAGTGAAGATAAATGGCATTCCCTCTTGGGACTTCTGGTTAACACAGCTTGGTGTTTGCCACACCTCTACTCTCTGACTCACTCAGAATACAATCCAAAGTTTTTACTATTTCCCTGTGTCCTCATCTACAACTCTTCTATTAACTCATTCTCTAAAGCCACATTAGCTACCTGGCCATGTCTTGACCCTCCCTATTTCCTTTCTGCTACTTCCTCAAAGTGTATTCATGTGTTGCCATTTGGCAGTGCACATTACATAGACACTAACTAAATGCATTATAGACATCCATATTAAGTTCTTCCCCAGATGTCTACAAGGCTGGCTTCTGCACGTTAGTTAAGTCTATGCTTCAAATTCCTTTTAATCAGCCTTCTCTCACCAACCAATAGTAAAAAGCTCATCACCCTTTTGCTGTATTCCTTTCATTTTTCTTTTTAGCATATACTGACTCCATGTGGTTTTACACATACACATCTGTGTTTTGCCTGTCCATGTGTCCCTCTGCTTGAATATATGCTCCTTGAAAGAGGAGTTATTTTAATTTTATCTGCCAATCCATGAGTACAACAGTACCTGGCACATAGCTGGTGCTCAATAAATACAGTTATTGTTATTTCAGGGGTGGGCAGGGCAATATTCCATAATAAATGAAAAAGAACTAAGGCACCAAACTTAAGTAAGCCTAGATTTTACTTGTGGTTCTTAACTTATACGTTATGAAATACTCTCTCTGCATCCAAGTTTCCTCAGCTGTACAATGTAGATGACTATAATGGTAAGAATGCAACAGACTTGCTGTGAAGTCAAATGGGACAATAAAAAAAGTTTTAAAACGGGACATATGTCTAAAGTATTCTCAGGTGCATAACACTAAGAATGTAAACATTGTTAGAACAACCTCCAAGAGGTAGCAAGTGCTAAGTTTTTAAAAGTCATTTTTAAAAGTATATAGACTTATGGTTAGAATTTTGATGAATCTGTGATTGTTTAAATAATGCAAGTAATCTTCAGCTTTTCATTTTAGTGTTCCATCTAGATAATGTAAGCTGATAACTCCCTCTATTCAAGAGAGAAAAATTTGGTATATATCTTAGACTACCACAAAAAAAAGTACCAAAAACTACGTGGCTTAAGCAAGAGTAGGCAAATTTGCTTCTCAAGGGCTAGAGGCCAGGAAGTACAAGATCAAAGTGCTGGCCTATTTAAGGTCCCTGGTAGGGTTCTCTTTCTGGCTTAGAGTCAGCCACTTTCTTGGTACAAAAGGAAGCATGATCCTTTCTGTTTTCATGGTGCCTTTAGCCCCATCATGACATCTCTACCCTTATGACCCAATCCAACTCCAACTATCCCCCAAGCTCCCATCTCCAAAAACCATCACATTTGGAGTTAGGAGTTCCAACATATACATTTTGCAGGGACTCTAATATTCATTCCTAAATTTAATGTCAGAAAGTGTTAACAAAGCCAGGCGCCTTTAATCTCAGCCCTCAGGAGGCAGAGGTAGGAAGATTGCCTTGAGTCCTAGGCCACCGAGAGACTACATAGTTCCAGGTCAGCCTGGGCCAGAGTAAGACCCTATCTTGAAAAACACAAACAACAAACAAGTGTTACTAAAATGTTAGTAGGTGGTACTGGAGAACAAATTTTAAGTGCAACTTCTTCACTTTATACATTATCTGAATCCATTTAAGTTACATTTTATTTTAAAACGGGTTTTGAGGATAATTCCTAGTTTTTAAAAAAGATTGGTTTAGTAGGCAAAACAAACCATTTTCTAATTGGAACCATCATTTTATTTGTTACGTAAATGTTGGTATTTTCACACTTAATTTTCCCCAGCTCTGCACGGATGGAATTGCGGCCCTTCTTACAGGACACAGAGGTGGTATTTACTGCATTAAGCCTTCTGCAGGAGTACTTCAGCGAGGGAAAATGTGGTGGAAAGTCAGAATACACATACATTTTAAGCGTTGCTTATCTGTATATAAAGAAACATATACAACCAAAAAGGGGATTTTTTTTGATTTTACCTAAATTGCTTCACAATAATATGCCCAATCATTTTATCTAGTAAACATTCTTCGCAGTGAACAGTAGGAAGAAGTGGAGGACACAGCGCGAGCAGCAGACGATCAGGTCTGGGGGGGACCTAACATGTGGTGCGGGGAGGCTGGAGATGGAAGGTATGTGCTTCGACCCCGCAGGACTCTGTCCAACGTTTCCAGAAAACCTCCGCAGGAAAAGAGCGAGCAGATGTCAGTCGTTTCTCCAAACAGATCATACAGAACCACTCTGCATGCAAAATAAAGCCATGTTTAAACACCTACAGAAAGAACATCCACCCCCGCCTCCCGCGACGATCACAGCGCGTTGGGACGACGGTGGTCTCGCCCAACGGGAAGAAGCAGCGTCCAATGGGCGCAGGCTTCTCAGTAGCCAATCAGACCTCGCCTTACAGCGCCGCGCGGGCCGGCGGAGCTGGGCGTCTGGGCGCGCGCGCCGGCGCTGCTGTCTGCGGCAGGACCAGCGTCCCGGCTGAGCCGCCCGGGAGCCCTCCCGCCCTTGCTCGTGCCTCCCGGCTTTCTCTGCTCATGTAATGCACTCCCTGAACCAGGAGATTAAAGCGTTCTCCCGGAATAACCTCAGGAAGCAATGCACCAGGGTGACCACGTTAACTGGAAAGAAAATTATAGAGACCTGGAAAGATGCCAGAATTCATGTTGTGGAAGAAGCAGAGCCGAGCGGAGGGGGTGGTTGTGGTTATGTGCAGGACCTCAGCTCGGACCTGCAGGTTGGCGTTGTGAAGCCATGGTTGCTTCTGGGTGAGTATACGGACTAGCCCCTGAGTCCTTCTCATTAGATTGCAGTAGCATCGCCACCCTCCCGTGTAGGACAGTCCTGCACCACCAGCTATCCTTGAACTGTTTACTTTTCCAACTTTTTCAAGGATATAAAACTTTCATTAGCCAGAAGAGAGGATTCTGCCCCAACAATATACCTAAGAAGGTAGTATAACTTGGAACCCAATGGTTGAATTTTAGAAAAGTCTTCCCCCCACTCCCCCGCATTTTACTCCTTCTCTCCAGGACAAAACGGGTTAGGGTTTTCCTGGATTACAAAAGACTCTATGCTTTAGAAACTCAAAAGTAAGTTTTTAATCATAAAAAAAAATAATAATGGCAGGGTTAAACTATAGAAAAAGTATTTGCTCAGCTGTTAGCCACATGCCTCTTATGGCCATATCTACTCATGGCGGCTGTTTGGGGACTGGTAGGAACAGGGCTTGTATTTTATAGCTATGACTCTGAAGGTCTTGTTTGTTTTTTTTTTTTTTTGTTTGTTTGTTTGTTTTTATTTATTTGAGAACGACAGACAGAGAAAGAGGCAGAGAGAGAATGTGCACACCAGGGCCTCCAGTCACTGCAAACGAACTCCAGACGCGTGCGCCACCTTGTGCATCTGGCTTATGTGGGTCCTGGGGAATCAAGCCTCGAACCAGGGTCCTTAGGCTTCACAGGCAAGCACTTAACCGCTAAGCCATCTCTCCAGCCTTTCTTAAGGTTTTTAATATGGTCATACTGATTCCCTATACAAGTACAATTCCACACATAGCAAAAGGTTGCAAACGAACTGTAAAGAATTCGGTGTGGTGGGCTGGAGAGATGGCTTAGCAGTTAAGTGCTTGCCTGTGAAGCCTAAGGCCCCCAGTTCCACGCTCGTTTCCCCAGGATCCATGTTAATCAGATGCATAAAAGGATGCACGCATCTGAAGTTCGATTGCAGTGGTTGGTGGCCCTGGCGTGCCCATTCTCATTCCCTCTCTCTCTTTCTCTCTGTCTGTCGCTCTCAAATAAATAAATAAAAATAAACAAAAAAATTAAAAAACGCAAAACAAAGAATGCTGGGCATGGTAGCTCTGGTCTTTAAACCCAGCACTCTGGAGGCAGAGGTAGGAGAATTGCCATGAGTTCAAGATCACCCTGAGACTACAGAGTGAATTCCAGGTCAGCCTGGGCTACAGCAAGACCTTAACTTGAAACACTCTCCCCCCTCCAAAAAAAAAGGGCTGGAGAGATGTCTTAGTGGTTAAGGCACTTGTCTGCAAAGCTGAAGGACCCAGGTTCAATTCCCCAGGACACACCCTAAGCCAGATGCTCAAAGTGGCGCATGTATCTGGAGTTCATTCACAGCAGCTGAAGGCTCTGGCCCGCCCATTCTCTATCTCTATCTGCCTGTTTTTCTTTCTCTCTGTCAAATAAATTTCTAAAAAATTAAAAAGAAAAGAATATGATATGGTGTTCTTTAAAACCTAGCCTATGCTGCAGGTCTGAATTTATTCCATTTATGAACGAGAAATGAAGACTTAGAAGGGTCAGATGGCCTGTGAGTATTTATGTGCGCAAGGCATTCTTGAGTATAAATCAAGGAACTGGGAATCACAAACACCATGGTTTAATAAGTGCACACAACACAGCATTCCCTTTAAGACCTCTCAAAAGGGATTATCAACTGCATTTTACAAATAGGAACTGGGTTTTTACCATGTTAAGTAATTTGTACAGGTAACAAACCTTGTTAATAATAGCTGGGCATCATTCTGTCATTTAAGGTTAGGCCAAGTTTTTAGCAGAGCTTACGCTTTTGTTTCTGAAGGACTCAGGTTATATCTCAGGTTCATGACCAAATTAACAGAAAACCTTAAATGAATCATTTGGCTACTCTGGAAGGTTCAGTCGGAGCTTGTTCACTGTGTCTAGGAAAGATGATGTATCCAGACATTTTTTTCAGTTATTTGGCTTTTATTGCAGTAATAACAATTTTAAATAATTATGGCAAAATTTTACGTATGATTCACCAAGTCAGGCTTTGTGGTAAGGATCTCCCTGTGAGATTGAGGTTGTTTCCAGGTGGATCATAAAATCATCTTCATCTCCCCAAAGCCATGAAGTTTCTTCCCAACACTACATACCAATTAACTTTTATTTTTGTGAAGTATAAAGAAACTGGGGTAGTTGTAAAACTACAATGTGTCTCCAAAAAAAAAAGGAAAAAAAGGGATCTGTTAACCATCTAACAGGTGGGAAAAAGACGTTAGTAAGCAATTTCTGTATGTGTGTGTGTATGTATATGTGTTTTTTGAGGTAGGGTCTCATTCTAGCCCAGGCTGACCTGGAATTCACTGTGTAGTCTCAGGGTGGCTTCGACCTGATGGCAATCCTTCTAGCTCTGCCTCCCAAGTGCTGGGATTATAGGTGTGCGCTAACACACCCAGCTTGCAGATTATATTTTTACAACAATAGTCACTTGGTTCTTTCTTAAATCTAATTTGATTTGAATGAATGGAATTTCTATTTTTTTCTGGGTAGATAAAAAGGTGCACCTTGTATTTCTAATAACCATTTCTGAATGCAGCACCTTAGACTGCTTGACCATCCTGGCTGCCTTGATATCCATTTCTAATACATCTAACTGGTAGAGATTTTCTCTTGAACTCCATCCAGGTGAAAAACTCAAGATATTTATGAAGCTTAAATTTCTGAAACCTAGAAAGCTTAGTATTCTTGGTAGCAGATACACTTTAGATCTCTATAGTTCTTTAATATTATTTAGTTATATTTTCCTGCAGAAATGATTTTTTTTCATTCCAGTGAAATATTTTCATTCCAAAATTTCATTTTAAGTGACTTGGTAAATTAAGGCATGCTATATCTGAATTTACACATCATTTAATGTTTTCATTAAAATGATTTCGTTGAAAAATATCTAGACAGGATTCTAGAGATCTTCCCTAGCCTGTATTCTGTGATTTACATTTTATAATTGTAAAACAGTGAACTTGGAATTATTAGCTCTAAAGTATATAATGTATAATCTTTCTTTATCATTTATCTCATCTGTAACATTGCATAATAATTCTTGTCTATAATTAATATTAGAATGGTTTGTATTGATGCAAACTTTGATTAACAATTATTATTTAGCCTCTTCAGTTGTGTTCTTAGTCTCAACTCTTAAAAAAGGGTAGTCATACCAAACCAGGTGTGCTAGCACATTGCCTGTAATCTTATAGCTGAGGAGACTGAAGACAGAAGGATTGCTATGAGTTCAGGGCAAGCCTAGGCTACATGGTGAGTTTGAGGCCAGCCTGGATGCATAGAAATACTTTATAAAAATTATCACTCAGAGCTGGGTGTGGTGGTGCACATCTTTAATCCCAGCACTTGGGAAGCAGAGGTAGGAGGATCAACATGAGTTCGAGGCCACCCTGAGACTACATAGTGAATTCCAGGTCAGCCTGGGCTAGAGCGAGATCCTACCTCAAACAAACAAAAATTATCATACAGTCTGGGCTGGAGACATGGCTTTAGTGATTAAGGCACTTGCCTGCAAGGCCAAAGGACCCAGGTTCAATACCCCAGGACCCACATAAGCCAGATGCCCAGGTGGCACATGTGTCTGAAGTTCCTTTGCAGCAGCTGGAGGTCCTGGTGTGCTCATTCTCTCTGTCTCTCTCAAATAAATAAAAATGAAATATTTTTAAAATTATCACAGGGCTGGAGAGATGGCTTAGCAGTTAAGGACCCAGGATTGATTCTCCAGGTCTCATGTAAGCCAGATGCACATGGTTGCGCATGCATATGGAGTTCATTTGCAGTGGCTGGAGGCCCTGTTGCACCCATTTTCACTCTCTCTATCTCTCTTTTCCTCTCTGTCTCAAATAAGTAAATAAAATGTTAAAAAATTATAATACAGTAAATTGACTTGATTAAATTCTGTGAATCTCTACACAGGTACGGATTCATGTAACCACTGTGAAAATCATTAAGTTATTAAAATTGACATTTAAAAATGTTTTTATTTGAGAGAGAGACAGCAAGAAAGTACCAGGACCTTCTGCCACTGGAAACAACCTTTAGACACATGTGACACTTGGAGCATCTGGATTTAGGTACTGGGGAATTGAACCCAGGCTGTCATGCTTTGCAAACAAGCACCTTTAACTGCTGAGCCCCCTCTCCAGTCCTGAAATTTCTTTAAAAACATATTTGTTTGTTTATTTGAGAGGGAGGGAGGGAAGGAGGGAAGAAAAGACAGATAGAGAGAGGGAGGGAGAGAGAAAGAGAGAACACTCCAGAGCCTCCAGCCACTGCAAATGAACTCCAGATGCATGCACCACCTTGTGCATCTGGCTTATGTGGGTATTGAGAAATTGAACCTGGGTCCTTAGGTTTTGAAGGCAAGTGCCTTAACCTCTAAGCTATTTCTGCAGCCCATTTTTAAATTTTTAATATTCTATTCATTTTTATTTAGAAGTGAGAGAGAAAGAGGGAATATGCATGGGCACACCACTAGAGTCTCTAGCCACTGAAAACGAATTCCATACATATGCACCACCTTGTGCATCTGGCTTTACATGTATACTGGACAATTGCACTTGGGTTCTTAGGCTTTTCAGGCAAGTGCTTTAATTGCTGAGCCATCTGTCCAGCCCCTGACCAAAGATTTTTAAAATAGCAGTTTTGTTAAAATATGGTTTGTAGTATTTATTTCTTTTTCTCTATTAAAGCTTACTGTAAGGCTGCAACACAAATGCCCATTTTAAATTGGAGAAAATCTGATATATATATATCTACAATTTAGACAGAATTGACTTGAATTGGATATTACCATGTATTAGATGAAAACCTGACATCCATTTCTCCTGATTTAAGTCATTTTCCCATACAATTAACACTTATAATTTCCTCATTATTTGGAAAGGCATAACATACAAGTTACACTTTTTTTTTTCCCTCAAGAATCTTAATTTTTCTGTAATCCCAACTATAATTGAAGCCAAGGCAAAAGTATCAACACTTTAAGACCTTCCTGGTTTGCAGAATATGTTCAAGGCCTGCCTGGGCTATTGAGTGAGTTTAAGGCCAGCTTGAGTTACTTTGTAAGACCCTGGCTCAAAAATAGAGTAGGGGTGGCTCACACCTTTAATCTCAGCGCTCGGGAGGCAAGAGGTAGGTGGATCACCATGAGTTTGAGGCTACCCTGAGACTACATAGTGAATTCCAAGAATGTCTGGACTAGAGTTAGACCCTACCTCAAAGTAAATAAATAAGGAGTAGGGCTGCAAAGATGACTTCATGGTTAAGGTGCTTGCCTGTGAAGCCTATGGACCCAGGTTTGGTTCCCCAATATCCATATAAGCCAGATGCACATGGTGGTACATGCATCTGGAGTTCATTTACAGTGGCTGGAGGCACTGGCATGCCCATTCTCTCTCCCTCTATCTGCCTCTTTCTTTCTTTCTTTCTTTCTTTCTCAAATAAATAAATAAAATAGTTCTTAAAAAATACAGAAGCCAGTTTTGAATTATAATTGATGTTGGAGAGATTGCTCAGAGGTTAAAGGAGCTTGCTTATATATAATAGATCTCTGCTAGATCATTGTTTTGTGTGTGTGTGTGTGTGTGTGTCTGCGCGCGTGTGCGCTTAATGGAAATTATCAAAGCATCTATGTTGATAAGTACTTTTTAAAATATATTTTACTTATTTATTTATTTGGGGGGGGGGAATGGGCACGCCAGGGCATCCAGCCACTGCAAAGGAACTCCAGATGCATGCGCCCCCTTGTGCATCTGGCTTACATGGGTCCCGGAGAATTGAACTGTGATCCTTTGGCTTTTCAGGCAAGCACCTTAACAGCGTAAGGTAAAAAAAAGGAAAGAATTTCATTTAAATCATTTCAGTTTTTACTATTTCAAGATATAGATAGAATAGAATAGCTATTTAAAAGATTGCATGCTTGGCTTTACCACCTCCTGCCTTCTCATGAGCAGGAACTCTTCATACTCTCTTCTTTCCTTTTCTTTTTTTTTTCCCACAATTTTTATTAACATTTTCCATGATTACAGAAAATATCCCATGGTAATACCCTCCCTCCCCCCTCCGTACTTTCCCCTTTGATCCTTTTCTTAATTGGTCTAAATTTAAAAAAAAAAAATAGCTGTCCTTTAATCCCAGCACTTGGGAGGCAGAAGTCGGAGGATCGCTGTGAGTTTGAGGCCACCCTGAGGCTACATAGTGAATTCCAGGTCAGCCTGAACTAGCATAAAACCCTACCTCGAAAAACCAAAATTAAAAATTTTAAGTTTAAAAAAGATTGCACGCTTATTAAACCATTAAATTATTTGTGTATGTGTTCCCCTGGACAATGATGATGGTTAAGACTTCTTACAGTACCTGAGAACTGGCTGGAGAGATTGCCTAGTGGTTAAGCTGCTTGCCTGAAAAGCTTAACAACCTGGTGACCCAGGTTTGATATCCCAGTACCCATGTAAAGCTGGATGCCCACAATGACATGATGTATCTGGAGTTCATTTACTTGACTACAGGCCTAGTGCTCCTATTCTTTCTCTCTGTCTCTGTCTCTTTCTCTCTGCTTGCAGATAGATAATTTTTTTTTAAACAGAGAGAACTGAAAATTTTTGAATTATGAAATAGTTTAGGTTCATAGAAATTATATAAAATGATATAACAAACAATTTGTGTATCCACCATAAAGCTTTAACAAATGTTAATACTTCAGGTAGAATAAAGCTGAATGTGGTTCTGGAGAGATGGCTTAGCTGTTAAGGCACTTGCCTGCAAAGTCAAAGGATCCAGGTTTGATTCTTCAGGACCCATGTAAGCCAGATACACAAGGTAGCATATGTGACTGGAGTTTGTTTGTAGCAGCTGGAGACTCTGGCATGCCCATTTCTGTCTTTTTCTCTCTCTGCCTCTTGCTCAAGTAAATAAATAAAAATAAAAAATAGGGCTGGAGGGATGGCTTAGCGGTTAAGGAGTTTGCCTGCAAAGCCAAAGGACCCAGTTTGGATTCCCCAAGACCCACGTTAGCCAGATGTACAAGGAGGAGCATGCATCTGGAGTTTGTTTGCAGGCTGGAGGCCCTGGCACACCCATTCTCTCTGTCTATCTGCCTCTTTCTCTCTCTGTCTGTCGCTTTCAAATAAAAACAACAACAAAAAGATCATTTAAAAAAAAGTTGAATGTGGACTTAGTAGGGAACATATTGGCTTGGGATTGATAAAGATAATAGTGGACAAATAGTATATTCGCCGGCCTCTCAGCTATCTGAAGTCATGTAATAAAAGCTGGCTGATTTCCCAGACAAGTAAGGTGAGAAAAATGCTATTTGTGGAAATGGTAACCGCAGGAGTAAATTTCTCTAAATCTTTAATTATAAATGCACTATTTTATCATTAGTGAAACTTGTTATTTTATTTCCTTATTATCTCAGTAAGTTTCCAGGTGTGGGAGATCTGGAAAGTAAACTTCAACAGAAAGATTGTGAAAAGCATAGCACTGGTGGTACGGGGTGTGTGGGTAGGATCCTAAGCTACTAGGTGTTCCCAAACCAGCTGGCATTAAGTTATTTTATGGACATCTGGGTTGTTTTTTTTTTTTTAATACCCTTTTTACAGTTACAAAGAAAGAAATGGGGCTGGAGAGATTGCTTAGCAGTTAAGGTGCTTGCCTACAAAGCCTGAGGTCCTAAGTTTGATTCCCCAGGACCCACATAAGCCAGATGCACAAAAGGTGGCACATGTGTCTGGAGTTCATTTGCAGTGGCTGGAGGCACTCTCTATCGGCCTCTTTCTCCCTCAAATAAAAAGAAAAATTTTAAAAAGGAAAGATGTTATAAAAAAGTACAAATGAGGATAAAGATGAAAATCATCTATAACCCTACAATTAACATTTTGTTCCATATAATCTCTACCTATTTATATGCATATACATATTTTCATA
The DNA here is from genome assembly GCF_020740685.1 of Jaculus jaculus. NCBI lineage: Eukaryota > Metazoa > Chordata > Mammalia > Rodentia > Dipodidae > Jaculus > Jaculus jaculus. The sequence continues at coordinate 56,111,257 of NC_059105.1, read as the reverse complement.
ATGATATGTGATAGTATATTGCATGTAACCTGCTCTTATTACCTAATCTACTGAGAACATGTCTCCATGTCATATTTTAAATTTTTAAAATTTAGCTGGCCATGGTGGTGCATGCCTTTAATCCCAGCACTTGGGAGGCAGAGGTAGGAGAATCACCATGAGTTCAAGGCTACCCTGAGACTCCATAGTGAATGCCATTCAGCCTGGGCTAGAGTGAGACCCTACCTCAAAAAAACAAACAAAAAAAAATTTGTTTTAATTTATTATGGTACTAATTACTGTATATATTTCACTTCATAATTGTTCTGTCTTTTTATTTTATTGACTACCTCAGTACATACAGACAATATACTGTGATCATAATTTCTACCCACCATCCTCCCTTTTCTCCCTCTCAAATCCCTCCTCCATTGGCCCTCTTATTTTTTAGCTCTACACTTAATGGGACTTTTAGTTGCTTTTACTTGCTTGTTTTATTTGTTCCATGATAAACATTATTATAATTAATCATTGCAACATTTGAAATTTTTTAGTATGAATTTTTAGAAATGGGAAAGTCAAGAATATATACAAGATTTATATGATTAATATTACTAAATGAGCCTGGCATGGTGGTACATGCCTTTAATCCCAGCACTCAGGAGGCAGAGGTAGGTGGATCACCATGAGTTTGAGGCCACTCTGAGACTCCATAGTGAATTCCAGGTCAGCCTGGGCCAGAAGTGAGACCCTACTTCAAAAATAAATAAATAAATAAATATATATATATATATATATATATACATATATATATGTATATATATGTATGTATGTATGTATGTATTTTACTAAATTGCCCTTTAGAAAATTGAATTAAAGTCCTATGTTTATTTATTTATTTTTCTATTTTTGCTATGTGTCTTTTAAAGAGAATTGATGGGGGCTAGAGAGATGGCTTGGTGGTTAAGGCACTTGCCTGCAAAGCCTAAGGACCCAGATTCGATTCCCCAGTGACCACGTAAACCTGATGCACATGATGGTGCATGCATTTGGAGTTCGTTTGTAGGGGCTAGAGGCCCTGACACACCCATTCTCTTTCTCTCTTTCTCTCTCTCATAAGCAAATAAATAAATAGAATTGCTGCCCACATTTATATAAAGAGTCTAGGAGAATATATTTGTATTTAAGCTGATATGACTTATTTCTTACAGGGTCACAAGATGCTGCTCATGATCTGGAGGTGCTGAGAAAATTCAAGGTAAACCACCTTCCAGTCTGGCAACATGTATAAGAAGCATTTCATCATTAGGTTTATTTTAGAAAAGTTGTGTTGGTCCATGTTTTCCAAATTTTAGCTAATTGGTAAACATTTTTTTTTATCATTTTAATAAAGCTGCAAAAATAATTGCATCTAATTCAAATACCTAGATCAGTAATCCACCTTTTCATTTGTATATTCCCTTCAATCTCCTTTTTACCTCATGGAACCTGACCCTGGAAGCATCATTAGTGAAACTTGTTATTTTATTTTCTTACTATCTGAGTAAGTTTCCAAGTGTGGGAGACTCGGAAAGTAAACTTCAACAGAAAGACTGTGGAAAGCATAGCACTGGTAGTGCGTGGTGTGTGGGTGGGATCCTTTCAACCCTAAACTTTCTTGCCTCTGCTTAAGTTGTTCATCTGAATGGGATAAACTCCATCTTGGTTTGTCAAAGATTTACCCATGCTTTGAGTCCTAATTCTCATACCACTTTTCCTTAATACTGTTTCCTCATAATTCTATCTCTCAGGATACAATGAAAGGAGAGAAAATTTGGAGGGGCAATGGAGAAATTAAAAAAGACCTTACCTTGAAAAAACTAAACAAAAAAAAGTGAAAAAAAAATCCAGGCATGATGGTGCATGCCTTTAATCCCAGTGCTCGGGAGGCAGAGGTAGGAGGATCACTGTGAGTTCAAGGCCACCTTGAGACTACATAGTGAATTCCAGTTTAGCCTGGGCTACAGTGAGACCCTCCCTTGAAAAATCAAAAAAAAAAAAAACAAGTGAAAAAGAAAAATGTAGTAAGCGGGTGTAGCTCAGTAAAATGAGTGCTCAGCAGGCATAAGATCCTAAGATCCTGGTTTAATCCTTAGTGTATTTGTGCATGTGTGCGCGAGCACGCGTGCGCGCGCATATACACACACACACACACACACACACACACGCAAGATTTATTCTGGTACATGCCTGTTAATCCAACACTCAAGAGGCTGAGGTGGGAGGATCAAGTTTGAGGCCAGCCTGAGCTATATAGGTGTGACTATCTCAAACAAACAAACAAACAAACCGTGTTTGGTAGACACCACGAAAGTATGTTGAGGAGGGAGTAATTGGTGTTGGATTTTGTGAAGTTTAAGTACAAACAGTACACAAAAGACTAAAGGATCAGAGTGGTTGGTAGGAAGATGTGTAGGTTCCTATGCAATGGCTTCTTGTTTTACTGTGATGTAGTAAGTGAAGTAATTTGCTGGGAATAAGAAAGAGATGATAAAATTAATTGGAAGATCTTGATTTTTGTTGGTTTGTGTTTCTGAGATAGGGTCTTCCTTCAAATATCACTATCAATAAACATGTTTTCACCATTGCTTTTATTTAGCAGACTTCTAGAAGACAAAGATTGTATATATGTATGTATGCATGCATGCACACATGTATGTATCATCTGTCTATCTGTGAAGAGAGAGAGAGAGAGAGAATATGCATGGATGTGACAGGGCCTTCTGCCACTGGAAATGAACCCCAGATGCATATGTCTTCCTATACAACTGGCTCTGTATGGGTACTGGGAATTGAACTCGGGCTGGCAGGTATTGAAAGCAAGTGCTTTTAACTGTTGAACCATCTTCTCCATCTTCCCAGACCAATCTTTATTTTTTAAATCTTTGTCACCCACAGCTCTGAGAACAAAATTTGACTGAATTGAGGATAAAACTTTTGTGTGATAAACAGTTTTAGTTATTTTCCTCATCAGTTCATTAGCTAGTCTGATATATATATGTTGTCAATAAGTATGTGTATGTATATATGTGTATGTATGTATGTATATTTATTTATTGACAACTTCTATACTTAGAGACAACAACCCATGGTATTTCCCCTCCTCCACTTTCCCCTTCATAACTATGCTGTCTGTCATATCCCCTCCCTCTCTCCATTAGTCTGTCTTTTAATTTGATGTCGTCATCTTTTTCTCCTATTATGAGGGACTTGTGTAAGTATTGCTAGGTACTGTGAAGTCTTGGATATTGAGGCCAAATTCTGTCTGGACAGTCATATAAGGAGTGGTACTCTTCCTTTGGCTCTTACATTCTTTCTGCAACCTCTTCCACAATGGACCCTGAACCTTGGAGGGTATGAAATGTTTCAGTGCTGGACAGTCCTCTGTCCCTTCGTCTCAGCAGTATGTTGCCTTTTGGATCATCGCAGTGGACATTGCCATCTGCAAAGAGAAGCTTCTCTAACCAGAAGTGAGATTAGCATTAATATATGAGTATGAACATTAAGTGTAGTGCTTTCAGGGCAATTGGTGAGAGTAATTTATGCATTTATCCAGACAAGAGCAGGGTTTGTACCCCTAAAGCTCATGACCTCCCCTGCCATAGGCTTTTGGTTAGGTTTTCAGTACAGGCATGTATTCTCTCCCATAGAGCAGGCCTTCAGTCCAATTAGAGAGCAGTTGGTTTCCCCCAGAGTAGACATGCCATTATTGAACTTGTTCAGTCATTTGGCCTGTCTGGCCAAACTTGAGTCTTCCAGTGTCCACTGTTTTCACTGTTGATGACTTCTGACTCCCATAAAGCTGTATACAGTTCAGCTCTTTCTAGCTTTAAGTTGGCTGGACTACAGAGAGAAGGTTTTCTGCTCAGACCAGCTTGATTTCTCAGTGATTCTGCCATTCAGGCATGTGAAGAAGTCTTCAGCCATAGGGTCTTAACATGATATATTTCTTAAGATTTATTTTTATTTATTTATTTGAGAGCAAGAGAGAAAGAGAATGTGTGCACCAGGGCCTCCAGCCACTGCAAATGATGCATGCACCACCTTGTGCATCTGGCTTATGTGGGTCCTGGGGAATTGAGCTTCTAACCATGGTCCTTAGTCTTCACAGGCAAGTGCTTAACCACTAAGCCATCTCTCCAGCCCCTAGTCTGATATTTTTATTTATTAACTTATTGGGTTGTGTTTAAGCTTGCTTCTCCTTAATTTGTTATATATATTACCCCTTGATAATGAGAAACAATGGCCTTTAATTATAAAATTATGTGGGAATCAATGAATTTCCTAACAGTAACCTTCATGTATCAATATTTTAACAAATAGAAGTAGTTTCGAAGTCTTACTTCCACTCAGAAATTAGTATTGTTAAGGGTAAAATGAAAATAAAATCATTTCCCCTATCCTAATATCACAGTAGCTCAATTTGCCTTTACTGGGGAGATGGTGATGATGTGAAACCACAGGCTGTTTATAATACCCTGTGATCTCTGCACACAGTGACCACATTAAAAATGCCTGATGAAAGCAAGCTTCTAGAAGAATTTGAGGATAGTGCAAAAGAAAATAATTGATATAAATGCATGGCACCATTGCAAATCAATGCCTTTGAATTCTAGCAGAGCATTATAACTGGTAGAAGTTCTCCAATGGGGGACCAGTTGGGAAATTTCCATAGAAATTTATTTTAATGCTTAGAAATGGTAATAATGGTACTGCTCAAGTGTCTGCTGTGTACCTGATAAAGCACTTCAGAAAATGGAAAATTAAGCGTAGCATACAACTTTCCAAGCTAAAACTGCAGCATTGCTCATATAAGATATTAATATGTTTTATTTCTATTTGTTTATTTGAGAGAGAGACAGGTAGAGAAAATGGGCATGCCAGGGCTTCCAGCCACTGCAAACAAACTCCAGACACATGAGCCACCATGTACATCTGGCTTATGTAGGCAGTGGGGAATTGAACTTGGGTCCGAAGGCTTCATAGGCAAGCACCTTAACTGCTAAGCCATCTCTCTAGCCCATGAAAGGTATTAAAAAGAACCCACCTGCCCATCAGTAGAGAACAGATGAAGTAGAAAACAGTAGACAAATACTGTAAAATACTATTTAGCTATTTTTTTAAAAAAGGCAAAAAGGATCTGTGTAGTCTGATATGAATAGGTTTCTAGGAAATTTAAATAAGAGATAGTCAGGCATGGTGGTGCACATCTTTAATCCCAGCACTCAGAAGGAAGAAGTAGGAAGATAACTGTGAGTTCAAGGCCACCCTGAGACTACATAGTGAATTCCAGGTCAGCCTGGGCTAGAGTGAGACCCTACCTTGAAAAAAAAAGGTGGTGGTGGTGGAAATCCAAGTTCTGTGTTTTGTACAATACAATTAGTAAACAAAAGATTGCATAAAGAAATTCCAAAAGAAGCTGGGCATGGTGGTACACGTCTTTAATCCCAGCACTTGGGAGGCAGAGGTAAGAGGATCACCATAAATTCGAGGCCAGCCTGAGACTACACAGTGACTTGCAGTTCAGCCTGGACCAGAGTGAAACCCTACCTCCAAAAACAAGGGGGGTGGGTGGGAGAAATTCCAAAAGAATATGCAAGAAAATGGGCCGAAGTGGTTGCAGTTAAAGAGGGAAATAATGAAGTAGCGTCAAGGTGAAATCAAGTCTTCTCAATGTTTCTTTTTAGAATATTTTGATTTTTCAACTAGTTAAAAAAAAAGCCTTAGGCTGGAAAAATGGCTTAGCAGGTAAGGCATTTGCCTGTAAAGCCAAAGGACCCAGGTTCGATTCTCCAGGACCTACATAAGCCAAATGCACAAGGGGCATATGCATCTGGAGTTCGTTTGCAGTGGCTAGAGGCCCTAGCATGCCCATTCTCTCTGTCTGTCTGTCTGCTCTCTCTGTCTCTCTCTCTCTGATTGCAAATAAATAAATAAATAAAACTTTATTTAAAATGGATTCATATGGCTGGAGAGATGGCTCAGCTGTTAAGGTACTTGCTTGCAAAGCCTAATGACCTGGGTTTGATTCCCCAGTACATATGTAAGCCAGATGCACAAAGTGGCACATGCATCTGGAGTTTGTTTGCAGTGGCTGGAGGCCCTGGCACACCCATTCTCTCTGTCAGTATCTCTGTGCCTGCATGTAAATAAATAAAATACTTAGGAATAATAATGCCTAAAGGTGATTATTGCAACAACTTATATGCTTGGCAAATATTAAATGCTCAATAAAGGGACTACTCTTAGTGTTCATAATGAAGGGCATCTCATCCCAAAGCCAGCATGGATAAAAGGCTCTACAACTAAGCTTTACAGGTATGCTTCATTAAAAGAAGGGCTTTTAGGCTGGGTCCCTCATCCTCTCTACCACCTGTGGCTCACTGCAATTATTATTAATCAGAACCCTTCATTTGGTGCACATATTAGTTGCATTTTTCCCCTTTATTATTATTATTATTAACATTTTGTATGGGTACATCATGTATTGGTACCCTCTTTTCCCTTGTTCCTGCCCCCATTCCTCTGGGGCCCTTCTCAGTGGGGTTGCAGGCATTCTCTGTGGGGTTGTGGGTTATATGTTGTGAGAGCAACAGTAAGCTTTTTGGTGAGGAGGGAATGTTTCCACTTCTGGCTCTTACAGTCTTTCCACCCCATTTTCCACAAAATTCTCTGAGCAGTGGTGGGTGAGTTTTAAGTCTACTTCAGTGATGAGCTCTTAAGAGCCTCTGGATCTCTGCTTTGGTAGGTGTTGAGTATCCTCAGGGTCTGTCTCCTTCACCCTGGTGCTTATTATGGAAGCAGCACTCTTGCTCTTCTCCCCAATTCCTCTATGGTTTTAGCTGTGGCTTGGCTGAAGTGTAAGTTCTATCCTACTCACTCCACTTGCACACACTCTTTAGCATATGGGGAATCTGGCTCAGGGGAATAGGGATTTGGGTGTTCAGGAAAGCTGAGCAAAAAAGGCCTTCTGCAGCCCCACATGCAGGGTCCAGGCTGCCTGCAACAGGTGTGCGGGGACCAGGGAAGTGGGAGGTGGGGAACCAACCAGGAGCTCTGGCCTACTCACTCCGAGCACACCCCGGAACAGGGGATCAGGAAGTTAGGCACCCAGGGACCATTCAATCAGGAAGGTAGAGCAAGGGCGAGTCTTGTCTTTGATCCATCTGTTTTGTGTTTTTTCTCTGTTTCTCTGTCCTGAGGATCAAGCTCAAGGCCTGTGTTGTACCACAGAGGTTCATCTCCAGACCTGGATTCTCTTTATGAACTTGCTTGTTTATTTGTTTTGAGACAGAGTTTTGCTGTTTTGTTTTAGTCTGTGAACTCCTGGACTCAAATGATTCTCCTGCCTTAGCCTCCTAATATGCTGCGCTATAGAGGTGTGCAGTCATTCAGGCTCCTTATTAGAGCCTGCACATAGTTCCTCCTATATGTTAAAAAGGGGCTAAATACATAGAGGGATTGTGCCACTTGGAAGGAAATCTTTCATGATGTACTCCCTCTTTTCAGCCAGACTAATTCTTCTGAATTTTGGGGCCTTGGTAGCTTTTGAATGCTTATCAGGTGATGCTAGAGTACAGCCACACTTAAGAACCATTTCATTAGTGAAGGAGGGGCTGGCATTGTGGTTGATAGTTATGACTACCTTAGGAGGCTTAGACAGGAGGGTTACCACAAGTTCATAGCTAGTCTGGGCTACATAATGCATTCCAGAGCAGTGTAGACTACTTACTTACACTTAAGACCTTGTCTCGCCGTGTGTGGTGGCGCATGCCTTTAATCCCAGCACTTGGGAGTCAGAGGTAGTCACTGTGAGTTTGAGGCTATCCTGAGACTACATAGTGAATTCCAGGTCAGCCTGGGCTAAAGTGAGACTCTACCTCAAAAAAGGAAAAAAAAAAAAAAACAAAACAAAACAAAGACCTTGTCTCCAAAAAGAAAAGAAAACTCTTAAAATCTATGTAGAAAAATAGGAAAATAATTATTGAAATGGGAATCACTGATCCATGTCTACTACTAATGTTTTTGTGTGGATATTCATTGATTAGGCACCACATACTTTAAATGCTTTGTGCTATCACTGCTCATGGGTGCGGGTAACAGTAAATTCAGCCTGGTCTGTTCTCTCGTGAAGTGTGCACTGCAGAGATGGAAACAATTTGTAAGTGTAGGGCTAGAAGGCTAGAAGGATTGCTGCTGCTGCTGAGGGATGGGCAGAGTGAAGGCTTCCAGGAGGAAGTGTCATCAAGTGAATCATGTTTAAGTATTTTTTTGAGATAGGATCTCGCTCTAGGCCAGGCTGACCTGGAATTCACTATGTACTCTCAGGGTGGCCTCGAACTTACGTAGATCCTCCTACCTCTGCCTCCCAAGTGCTGGGATTAAAGGCATGTGCCACCATGCCTGGCTGAATTTTTTTTTAATTTTATTTATTGGTTTATTTGCAAATGGAGATTGAGAATGTGGGGGAGGGGGGCTCTAGCCACTGCAAACAATTCCAGATGCATGCTCCACTATGTGCATCTGGCTTTACATGGGTAATGGGGAATCAAACCTGGGTCGTTGGTCATTGCAGGCAAGTAAGTGCCTTAACCACTGGGCAATCTCTCCAGCCCAAGTTTTTTATTCTTAAGGAAATCAACATCAGCCTGTTTTTAGACAACTCATATTTTCTCTTGCTTTTTAAGGTGACTCATATTCTCAATGTTGCATATGGAGTTGAAAATGCTTTCCTTAAGGAGTTTACATATAAGAGCATTTCTATACTGGATCTGCCTGAAACCAATATTCTATCTTATTTCCCAGAATGTTTTGAGTTTATTGAGCAAGCCAAAATGAAGGTAAGTTTTATTTTGATCTATAGTTTTTTAAAAGCAGAAATTCCAAAGTATAAGTTCAGTTACTTATCTTTTTTGTAATGAAGCTGTGAAGAGCCATTATGAGGTCTCCTCTAGCAATAGTCATTAAATCTTTGTTTTTTAATTCTTTAGTTGTTATTTTCTTAATTTTCACATGTAGTTCACTTTCTTCTTTGGGCTTACTGAGAAATGCTGTAAGATGACGTTCTCTGTTTATTAAATTTTCCTGTGTAAATATGTAGTTAGATTTCCTTTGAGGTTATAGAATTACCCACACTTTGAGTAACTTGTAAGATAACTAGGTATGCTGTTGGATAGAGATAGTATTAGTCTAACTTGTATACTAGTGATATACAAGTTACAAGTGATTCTAGTGATAATTAGCATTCATTATTTTAAGTCAAATAATTCTCTTTTTAAGAACATGTTCATACATATATTGTCTTTTGCTCATATACACCTCCATTCTCTTCTTGCTTGTTCCCTTCTCCCCCCCCCAATAGCTCATCTGCTTCCATGTCATAGAATACATGTACATATGTGTGTATATATATTGTTAAATCTAGATTCTGCATATAACATTTTTATTTCTGAGTCTGATGTATTTTGCTCAACATAATGATGTCCAGTTCCATCTATTTTCTTACAAATGACAGTTTCATGTTTCTATATGGCAAATAAAATTCTGTTTTATATCTACACCACATTTTCTTTACCCATGCTTCTGTAAAAATTTTATTTTTAGAAAATGAGTGTAAGATAAATGGTCATGGGCAGGAAAAGAAGGACTTCCAGCCGGGTGTGGTGGCACACACCTTTAATCCTAGCATTCGGGAGGCAGAGGTGGGAGGATCACCAAGAGTTCGAGGCTACCCTGAGACTACATAGTGAATTCCAGGTCAGCCTGAGCTAGAGTGAGACCCTACCTTGGAAAACCAAAAAAAAGACTTCCAGAAAGAAGTAGCTCCATTGGCTCCTAACTGCTAGGATTAGAATCCTGCTTAATTGGTTTACCTTCTTCCTTCTCTCTTTCCTTTTTCTCTCCTTTTCTCCCTTCCCTTCATTAGTAATATTTACTCAGTGCTTTATATGCCTTTCTGACCAGAGTACTCAGAAAACATAAAAGTAGGGGGCTGGAGAGATTGCTCAGTGGTTAAAGGAGCTTGATTTTAAACCCTGATACCCTAGGTTTGATTCCCTAGTGCCCACATAAAGCTAGACACACAAAGTAGAACATGTGTCTGGAATTTGTTTACAGTGGAAGAAGGCCCTGGCATGCCCATACTTTCTCTCTCAAATAAACAAAAATAAATGTAAAAAATGAAATAATGTCTGGAAAGATGGCTTAGCAGTTAAGGTGCTTGCCTGTGAAGCCTGAGGTTTGAGTCTACAGGTCCCACGTAAGCCAGATGCACAAGGTGGCGCACGCGCCTGGAGTTCGTTTGCAGTGCCTTGTGGCCCTGGTGTGCCCATCTCCTCTCTCTGTCTGCCTCTTTCTCTTTCTTTCTTGTTCTCAAATAAATAAAAAAATTAAACAGTACTTTAAAATAAAATAACCTTAAAATATGTTCAAAGATTTAACAAAAAGAAAATATAAAGGTAATTTCTGTTGCTCATCACTCTTACTACCTTGTAAATATTTGGATGAAAGCAAAGAAAGAAATTTTCTATTTCAAAGCCTAATACTAGCATTTTTGTTCTTTTGTAAACAGCTACAGTTTGTAGGTTGTAACATTCTAATGCATCAGTTAACAGTGTTCAAATGAGGCTGTGTTGCTTCTTTTCAGAGATGTAGAGGATGCTGTACATGGTGAAGTATGTATATCATCCATACGCGTTTTAAAATTAGAGATGTTTATGTTGGAACTCAAAAGTTGGAGGAAATAATAGTACCTAAAAAGAAAAGCAACACATTGAGTAATTAATAAGCTTTTGAATTAAAAAATTTAATTTAAAAAAGCTGACCTTAATTTGGCCTTGTAGTTAATTAGATGGTTCTTAACTTGGATTTCTTAAAAACAAAACCTGGAGCTAGGGTGAAGACCTGGTGCTTAATTTCCAAGGTTAAATTCTAGGTAGTGAGAGTGAAAACAAAGGAAAGGGATTTAAGGTAAGGTAAGCACTGTGAGATGAGATATCTGCCCTGCTGAACACAATTTCAAAATAACCTCGCAGGGTATAGCAGGGTGCTCAAATCAATACAGTTCCTCTACCACCCCAGATATCTTTGCACAGACAATACATTTTCAAAACACTGAACACAGTATAGACTGAAAGTATGTGAAAAGCTGTGGGCTTCATTCCCAGTCAAGAAAAAAGAAAAATAAATAAGGTGAGAAAAGATGCAAAGTTTTGCTTTTCTTGTATAGAAACAGTTGGGAAAGGAATCACAGCTGTCTTTGACAAAACAATTGAAGCAGCCTTTTTTAACATGAGAATGTTCAACTAGTAACTAACTTCAATCATTCTTGAAAAGAGATGTCTCGTACATATGTTACAACGCATTAAGCAAAGGAAGATCACAGATTTATGAATGTGAGACGGCTGCCTGGCAAAAGTAAAGTGGTCCAGTGCTCTGAACATTAGCATTGTTAATGTGTGCCTGGGGGATAGGGTTTCCACTAAGATGGTCTTTCTTTTCTTCTTCTGTTCCTTTCCTTTGTTGTGCCAAATGATGAATCAGGAAATGAAGGAACTGAAATACCTAACTCTGTAGGGTGTGCTGACAGTTCATTACATTTCATTTAGGTCATTAACTTTGTAAGAGCCCGCAGCAGGCCAAGCTGTATCAGTGTGGTTCCATCAGATCTGTCACATTCATTATTAAGGCAGTATTGCCGCCATCAGCACTGAGCTGCACTGTGCCTTTTTTCTTTCAGAAAGTATCGTTTGCAAGTGACCTCAAATGTTTTATTTATTGACTTCACTGGTAGGATCTGATTACCTTTCCCCTTCACATTGTTAAAAGCTATTCATGTTATCATTTACTAACTTATAAATTAAAAATATTTTTAAGTTACTTCCTTCCAGAATAAAATAGTGTCCAAGGGTACAATCTTTTTTTTATTTCCCATATTGATCATTTTGTGCATAGATTTCTAAGCCAGTGACCCCCAGTTACTTTTGGGGAATCCTGTGTGTACCTGAGATGACTCTGGCTTTCTCTTTAGCTTATTTATGCTTCTGTGCATATATATTCTCTGATTTTTCTCTTATGGATATACATGTGCCATTAAGTTACTAGGTTTTTATATGCACTTTACTGGAATGCTTGAGTTCAGAGATGCTGTTCCAGAATCACAAACACATCAGCTGTGATGGCACGTGCTGGCTAAAGAGGCAGAGGTAGGAGGATGAGGAGTTTGAGGTCAGCCTGGTCCACACATTTGTGGGGGCTGCTCAGTGGTAGAGCATTTGACTGCAGTATTACAAACAAATTACCAGAGCACTTATATGATATTCTATTCATTGCTTGCAAGAATATATGTATTTTTGATAAATGAATTGTAAGTGGTATTTAGAGCATGTGTGAATGATAAACACTGTTTGATTTTGTTACAGGATGGTGTGGTTCTTGTTCACTGTAATGCAGGGGTGTCCAGGGCCGCTGCGATTGTAATAGGCTTCCTGATGGCTTCTGAAGAACTCTCTCTCTCCAGTGCTTTTACTTTGGTGAAAAATGCAAGGCCTTCTGTATGTCCCAATGCTGGATTCATGGAGCAGCTGCGCTTATATGAAGAGGGCAAAGGAGACATGAAGCGGGACAGAGCACCAGTATTAGAACAGAACAACAGTTTATGAATTTCTTTCTAGTAGATGATGGACAAATGTGGTTTCAGAATTTGGCTTCTTGCCTCTTTTTTTTTTTTTTTTTTTTTTCGAGGTAGGGTTTCACTCTAGTCCAGGCTGACCTGGAATTCACTATGTAGTCTCAAGGTGGCCTCAAACTCATGGTGATCCTCCTACCTCTGCCTCCCAAGTGCTGGGATTAAAGGCACGAGCCACCATGCCTGGCTTCTTGCCTCTTTTGGAGAAAGTAACTAGTAAACTTATCCTTTTCTATTGCTTTTTACAAGTGGATAAGGATGGAGACCAATTTGTCGTAAGTTAATGTGTGAATAAAATTTTACATTATGTTACCTTCTCTTTGCTATTATAATGTCTGGCTAATTATTTCTTTGAATTATTAAGTGGAAATAGTATATTATCAATTACTGATATCTGTTGGAACAGTTTAAAATCTGTATTAGCAGATAAAAAGAATAAATCAGTTGTTTACAGTCTAACAAGATGACATTGCACACAATGCTATGAATTCTTTTACTTCTCTGAAGAAATACCCTGAATATAACTAACTTTCAGTGAACTGTGTGAAGCTGATCACACAGGTAGAATCCCCTTCTATAGGAGACAGTTGTGGAATCGGCCCTGTGGTCAGCATTGCTAAGGCTGTGCTGTGTTGAGCCTTCAGCATTCACTTGAAAGCTCTGATTGAAATACATCTCTCTCCCTCTCTCTCTCTTTTTTTAATTTTATTTATTTATTTATTTTTTTTTTTTAGGTAGGGTCTCACTCTGGCTCAGGCTGACCTGGAATTCACTATGAAGTCTCAGGATGGCCTTGAACTCATGGCGATCCTCCTACCTCTGCCTCCCGAGTGCTGGGATTAAAGGTGTGCACCACTACGCCCGGCTTTTAATTTTAATTTTAATTTTATTTTTTCTGCTGGGTGCTATTTAGTTTTCAGCTAGCTAATGTTGTCATGTGAAGCTTTGACATAATTTGCATGTTTAGTAGTTGCCTACAGCAATCATTCTAGTTCAATCTGTCTTCTAGAACTGTACCACCTACAGAAGTGCTTTGTCCATAAACTTTGGCTTCATCTTAGCTGATAGGAGTTTTCTGTATCCATAATAGATTAGCAAATGTAATTCATTCTTTTAAATAGAGGGTACCATGTCAGGGCTGGAGAGATGGCTTAGCAGTTAAGGCACTTGCCTGCAAAGCCAGAGGACCTTGGTTTGATTCCCCAGGTCCCACAGAAACCAATTGCACAAGATGGCACATGCTGGAGTTTGTTTTCAGTGACTGGAAGCCCTGGCATGCCCATTCTCATTCTCTCTGTCTCCTCCTGTGTCTTTCTCCCTCTCAAATAAATAAATAAATAGAGGGTACCATGTAAGCAATCATGTGTTACAAAGGTTTTAATGCACTTCCCATGGAGAGATCACTCTTTCATACTTATTTATTTATTTATTTATTTTCTTTTTTGGTACTGGGTGCTATGTAGTCCTGGCTTCTGCCTCAAACTACCAAATTCTGGGATTATAGGCTTGCATTTTCATGCCTGGCTTTGTTATTTTCCAAAAGGAAATGTATCATTCTTAGGCTGTATCTCACTTGTTATAAATTTAAAACATGTGTAACAAATATGATTTTTTTTTTCCTGAGGCAGGGTCTCTCACTCTAGCCCAGGCTTACCTGGAACCCACTGTGTAGACCAGACTGGCCTTGAACTAATGGTGATCCTTCTGACTCAGCCTTCTGAGTGCTGCGATGATAGATGTGAGCCACTACACCTGGCTTGGGGTCTATTTTGAGGGATGTGAAAAAGAAAGAAACAGTTCATGGAGTTTTTGTATTAAAATAGACTTTCTTACATTTTTTTAAAGGGGAAAAAAACCAAAAATACTATTTTTGTTTAAACAATGAAAAGAAATAGAAGCTTTCTTACAACCCAAAGCAGAGCAAAATCACTGGAACATCTGACAATATCTATTTAAGATTAATTTTTTTTTAAATATTTTGGTTCACAGTTATATATAATTGGAATCAAAGCCCCATGAAATAGTAAAACTTTAGGAAAACTCTCAGAATATTTTTGGGACAAAATTTAGACCAGTAGATTAATTTGTGGGTACAGATTTTAGAGGCATTAGAGAATAGTACTTATTATTTTTATTTTTATTTTATTTTATATTTTTATTGCCATTATACTTTGTCTTATCTGCTTGTTTATGTTGTTGATAGGTGTGTATGTTTTGTGTGTGTGTGTGTGCCCTGGAGAACTTTGGTTTTGATCTATAAAGTTATTGGTGGTGAGGAAACCTGAATTTGTCACCATGGTTATTAGTAACTCAAAAGTCCTCTCAAATGTTATTCCTGGAGCCACAAACATGTTTATATGTAGAAAGTTTATATGTCAAAAGGCATTAATAATAGAAATGAGCTATAGTTTGTTGGGAGGCCTAAGACCAAATCTCCAAACTTGCCTAGACATGATCTTCCCTACTGTGAAACCATAGTAGTTTTTACCTACCTCATTAAGAGATGTCAGACAGGGTTGGAGAGATGGCTTAGTGGTCAAGGTGTTTGCCTGCGAAGCCTGAGGACCCATGCTCGACTGTCCAGTTCCCAGGTAAGCCAGATGCACAAAGTGACACAAGTGCGCAGGGTCACACATGGGCACAGGGGGGAGTAGGCATCTGGAGTTGGATTGCGGTGGCTGGAGGCCCTGGTGTGCCAACTCACACACTCTCTTTCTCCAGTCTTTTGGGCTTGCCTTGAAAAATAAAAAGAGAGATGTTAGATGTTAATTAATGTTCATAATGTGCTTAAGATCTGTTGTGATTAAATGATGCTGTCTGCAATGGACAACAGTCACCTAACCACTGAGGAATAACAAACAAAGTAGGGAAGGTATGTACTCCTTGAGAAGAGGTAGTGAAAAGTGATCAGGAGAGGGGAACTCCTGGGCAAGAGTCTCATCTGATGTACAAGTTTGGTGTATTTTCCTTCTGTAAGAGTTAAGTAAGCTACTCTTCTCTACAGTTGCTCAGCCTTTTCTGTGCTACAGTCATTTTTTAAAGTTTTAGTGAAGATGCTGGGTGTGGTGGTACCCTGTACTCTGCAGGCAGAGGTAGGAAGATCACTGAGTTCAGGGCCACCCTGAGACTACATAGTGAATTCCAGGTCATCTTGGCCTATAGCGAGACCCTACCTCAACAACCAATACAAGGCTGGAGAGATGGCTTGGCAGTTAAGGTGCTTGCCTGGAAAGCCTAAGGACCCAGGTTTGATTCCCCATAACCCACATAAGTGAGATGCACATGGAGATGCACGAGTCTGGAGTTTGTTTGCAGTGGCTAAAGCCCTTGTGTGCCCATTCTCTCTCACTCACTTTTTCTCTCTCAAATAAAAGATAAATTTTTAAATAAATAACATTTCAGTGAAGCCTAAAAAAAGTTTGCTGTAAATATTACTTTTTTTCTTCGAGGTAGGGTCTCACCTTAGCCCAGGCAGACCTGGAACTCACTGTATAGTCCCAGGCTGACCTTGAACTCACAGCAGTCCTCCTCTTTTGGCCTCTTAAGTGCTGGAATTAAAGGCATGTACCACCATGCCTGACTCTATAAATACTCCTTAATTCACCAAATGTAAGTCAGAATATCATGTAAGGCTAACCAGTATGTGTTGTAGTTACCTTCCCATTGCTGGGGCAATGCACCCTACCAAGAGCAGCTGATGGGAGGAAAGTTTGGATTTGGGCTTACAGTCTCGAGGGGAAGTTTCAGGATGGCAGGGAAAAGCATGGCATGAGCAGAGGCTGGACATAACTTCTGCTATAGCAGATGGAAAATAGCAGCAAGAGAGTGAGCCATGTCTGGCAAGGGGGAACTGGCTATAACACCCCTTAGACTGTCCCCAGAAACATACCCCTTCAACAAGGCTCCACTTCCCAAGTTGCCACCAGCTGATGATCAAGCATTCAGAACACGTGGCTCAATGGGGTACATCTTATTCAAACCACCACAGTGTATGTGAGCTTGATAAATTCTTACTTCAGTAAGTAAAGTTGCAACACATTGGGAGATAACCAAAATGTAGCACAATGTTGTACATTGTCACTTAACTAGTTGATTTTTTTCTGCCCAAGTGTTCTAATCATTTTTAGTCACCCTGTAGTCATGCAGTAATTTATGACAAGATACTGAAGTTTCATATTCCTGGAATACCCAGTGTATTAAATGTGAAAAGGTATTTAGGATCCTCATTCTGTCATGCATCATACTTGCTATTCTTGGCTTCATGAGGTCCATTAATTTAGAATGCATGGATATCATTATTGAAACTATTGACAAAAGGACGGAACTGCCTAGGATAGCAAGTCTACATTTCAAAGGAAGTAGCTTTCTTACTTCAACTCTCTTTTAATTATCAACACTTCTTTTCAAATGGTAAATTAATTAGCCACTTAACAATCAATCCATACACAAGAAAATTTTCATGTGAGGTGGGGCTAATCCTTTACATATGTCTAACTTTTTTTTTTTTTAAAAAAATTGCTTATTTATTTATTTGAGAGAGAAAGAGGCAGATGGAGAGAGAGAGAGAGAAAGAGAATGGGCATGCCAGGGCCTCCAGCCACTGCAAATGAACTCCAGACGTGTATGCCCCCTTGTGCATCTGGCTAACGTGGGTCCTGGGAAATCAAGCCTCAAACCGGGGTCCTTAGACTTCACAAGCAAGCGCTTAACCACTGAGCCATCTCTCCAGCCCATGCTTAACTTTTCATGCCTCTACAAGTCTAGTAATTCCCTTAGAGAAGAACTGGTTGTTTATCTATCACAAGTTCATGTCCAAAATTGGTAGATATTTTCACCTTAATTGCCAGCAGCAAGTTGGACAATCCTCCCTGCCCCAGGATGGCATATAGTTTGTCACACATAATTTATAGCATTCTTATTTTTTCCCATTAGAATAATTGGCTTAATAATTGCCCATCTTCATTTTTAGGCACCTTTACAGTGTCTCAAGGTGACTGCTATTCCTTAGCAGATATCGTGGGCAGTTTTTCTCAGTGCTTCCTCAGCACATAAAACTGATGTCTCATATTAAGGGACATGCTAACAAGACATTTTTACTGCCAAAATATTTATATTTATCATCTACTATGTATCAGAACACAATGGTGAGGAAAACATAAAAATCCTTACCCTCAAGCTGGAGAGATGGCTTAGTGGTTAAGGTGTTTGCCTGCAAAGCCAAAGGATCCAGGCTTGATTCCCCAGAACCCACATAAGCCAGATGTGCACAAGGGGCACATGCGTCTGGAGTTCGTTTGCAGTGGCTAGAGGCCCTGGCGTGCCCATTCTCTCTTTATCTGTCTCTCTTCTCTCTATCTCTCTCTGCTTTCAAATAAATAAAATAAAATAAATCCTTACCCTCATGTAACTTAGTGTGAAAGCAATACAATTAAGTAAAAAGTGACATTACGTACATTGATTTCCTAGGCTTTTGCTGGTAAAGTTTTCTCTTGTTTTAAAATGCCTCAATCATGCGATATTTTCTTATCTTACAGAGATGAATAAATGGCCAAGTTTCAGTGAATAAAAGTCATAGTGACAGTCCTTAACTTTCAGACACATTCAAATTTTAAGAGCATTTACTCAATAGATCAAGTTTGAATTCTCACTAAATAGGCCATATCCTTAGTATAGGTTAAGCACTTATTTCAGAGGAAGAATTACACACTAGCAACAAACACAGTCACCAGTTAAAAACATGATACCATTTATAATTACAGATGCTAACCACCTCCTGAAAAAAAGAAAGAAAAACTTAGGTGTACATTTTAAAAATTTTTTTGTTCATTATTTATTTATTTATTTGAGAATGACAGACACAGAGAAAGGCAGAGAGAGAGAGAATGGGCACGCCAGGGCCTCCAGCCACTGCAAACGAACTCCAGACGCATGAGCCCCTTGCATCTGGCTAACGTGGGTCCTGGGGAATCAAGCCTCGAACCGGGGTCCTTAGGCTTCACATGCAAGCGCTTAACCGCTAAGCCATCTCTCCAGCCCCTTAGGTGTACATTGAATAAAATAAGTACAAGACTTAAATACTAACAACTATAGAATGTTAATGAAACAAATCAAAAAAGATCTAAGTAACGAAGAGAACTGTGTTTATTGATTGAAAGCCTCAACAGTAAAGACCTCAATCCTCCCTAAATTGATGTAAATGTTTAATGAAATTCCTGTCAATATGCCATTGAGGATTTTTACAGATCATGTGGAAAGTCACAAGAAGGAAAGAATGTGTGTATGACTTTAAGACTTACTATGTAGCTTGAGTCAGATGGACAGTGTTAGCCAAATGACCAATTAGTAATAAGACAGAGAATCCATAAATTGGTCTATCAAGTATGCTAATTTTCTTTTTTTAATTATGTTTATTTATTTGAGAGAGAGAGACAGGCAGAGAGAAAATGAGTGAATGAATGGGCATGCCAGGGCCTTCAGCCACTGCAAACAAACTTCAGATGCATGTACCATGTTGTGCATGTGGCTTACGTGGGTTCTGGGGAATAAAACCTGGGTCATTTGGCTTTGCAGGCAAGCACCTTAGCCACTAAGCCATTTCTCCAGCTCTCATTTTCTTGTTGACAAAAGTATAAAGATAAGCCGGGCGTGGTGGCACACACCTTTAATCCCAGCACTCAGGAGGCAGAGGTAGGATCGCTGTGAGTTTGAGGCCACCCTGAAACTACATAGTGAATTCCAGGTTATCCTGAGCCAAAGTGAGACCCTACCTCGAAAAACCAAAAAAAGAAAAAAAAAAGCATAAAGATATATAATGGAGGAAAGATAGTCCTTTAAAGGAAAGATTCTGGAGCAAATAGACACTTTCCATAAGCCAAAACCAAAACAATGAGTACTCTCACATCTTCAACAAAAATTCAGTCAAAATGGGCTGGAGAAATGGTTTAGCGGTTAAAGTGCTTGCTTGCCTGCAAAGCCAAAGGACTCAAGTTCAATTCCCCAGGACCCATGTAGGCCAGATAAACAAGGTAGCACATGCATCTGGAGTTCATTTGCAGTGGCTGAAGGTCCTGGCATGTCCATTCTCTCTCTCTCTCTCTCCCCTTTCTCTATCTCTCAAATAAATAAAAAAGAAGAAAATGGACAAAAGATATTAAGAAATATTTTACCAAAGAGGGTACACAGATGATAAACAATACATGACAAGATGCTCATCATTAGGTATTATGTAAGTACCAGTTAAAACTTCTGTGAGATTGTACTATCTGCCTTCTCTTCTAAAAAAAATATATATATATATATATATATTGCTTATTTCTCAAATAAGATATAAATATATATTTTTAGAAAAGATATATATATATATATGAGAGAGAATGGATATGCCAGGGTCTTCAGCCAGTGCAAACTCTAGAAAGATGTGCCACCTTGTATATCTGGCTTACATGGGTCCTAGGGAATCAAACCTAAGTCCTTTGGCTTTGCAGGTAAGTGCCTTAACCACTAAGCAATCTCACCAGCCCCACCTTATCTTCTTTTGAGAGGGCTGGAAATAAAAGATTGCAACATCAGATGTTAGCAAAAAACGTAGAGAAGTTGGATCACATTTACATGTTTCTTATGGGAATGTAAAATACTATTCAGCTCCTAAAATGAATGAAATACTGATATATACATAGGCTGAAAGATTCTATAAATATGCTAAGTAGAAAAGCATATCTCCAGATTGTCACATACTGTAGGACTCCATTAAAAAAAAAAAAAAAAACAGTTTTGAAATGACAGAAGTATAGCAATGAAGAACAGGTCAAAGAGGTGCTGGCAGCAGAGGAATTGGTGTACCAGGGCCTCTAGCCACTGCAGTTGAACTCCAGATGCTTGCACCACCTTGTGTCCATGTGTCACCTTGTGTGTCTGGCTTACATGCGTTCTGGAGTGTCAAATCTGGGTCTTTAGGCTTTGTAGGCAAGCTCCTTAGCCACTAAACCATCTCTCCAGCCTCATATTATTTTCAAAATCACAGAAGTGTGTACTGCAAAATGTAACCTGTATAGATACGAGAAAATGTTCTCTTGCTTTGTGACATTTCTGATCCATTCTAAATGATGAGTAGGTCGTGACTCAGTGAGGGTAAGCGGGCTGTTGCAGGTCTCCCAGAACAAGGGAGGAGCACATGTAAGAAGGAGCAACTGCAGTAATGGAGCACAGGTTTAGGTGGCTGGAGCAGCTGGCCAGTGGGATGAGATGCTGTGGTTGAGGCTAGATTGTTAGGTTAGGCCAGAGAAGCGAGTGATAGGCAGCTTTAGGATGCTAGTTTTTTTTATAGTAGTGTGTGTTGGGGGTGGGGGGGACAAAACAGGTTGTAATCAGAAGACAAACTTGCTCAGGATGTTATTTTAAAAGATCAGTCTTGAGTCAGGTGTGGTGGCGCACGCCTTTAATCCCAGCACTGGGAAGCAGAGGTAGGAGGATCACCATTAGTTCATGGCCACCCTGAGACTACATAGTGAATTCCAGGTCAACCTGGGCTAGAGGGAGACCCTACCTTGAAAAACAAAAACAACAAAAGATTTTGTCTGGATGTACTAGTTAGAGAGTGGATTCAGGAAAGAAAACAAGACCAGTAGGGACACTAATTCCAATAATATGACGAAGCTGAGATTTACTTAATGCTGTACAAATGGAAAGAAGTGAATACTCTGAAAGATCATAAAGACACAGAACTCACTGAACTGTGTTGGAAAGTGCAGTTTTTAAGGCCACTCCGTTTCATTCTCTAATTACTATGTAGCTGGAGATGCCATTTGTTGCAGTCAGGTTCGCATTGCTGGCAGAAATCACCCAACCAAGAGCAGCTTTTGGATATAAAAAGAAAAGCTTTATTTGGCTTATAGACTCAAGGGGAAGCTCCATGACAGTAGGGGGAAATGACAGTATGAGCAGAGGGTGGAAATCACCCCCTGGCCAACATAATGTGGACAGCAGGAACAGAGTGTGCCAAACACTGGCAAGGGGACACTGGCTATAATGCCATAAGCCCGCCCCCAACAATAACACTGTCTCCAGGAGGCGTTAATTCTCAACTGCCATCAGCTGGGGAGGCTAGCATTCAGAATATCTAAGTTTCTGGAGGACACCTGAATCAAACCACCACATTCCACCTGGTCCCTATAAACTGTTAATCATCCATGATATAAAATGCAATGCATTCAGTCCAACTCTCAAGGGCCCACATTTTTTTTTTTTATCAATCCTAATGATGTTCAAACATTCCCATATTCAGAGATCTTTTAACTGAGCCATAATACCAAAAAAAAAAAAAAAAAATCCCCCCTTAATAAACATTCACACTGCAAAAGATGGCATTGGAAGCCGGGCGTGGTAGCACACGCCTTTAATCCTAGCACTCGGGAGGCAGAGGTAGGAGGATCGCCATGAGTTCAAGGCCACCCTGAGACGACATAGTGAATTCCAGGTCATCCTGGACTAGA
Source organism: Jaculus jaculus (assembly GCF_020740685.1). Lineage (NCBI taxonomy): Eukaryota > Metazoa > Chordata > Mammalia > Rodentia > Dipodidae > Jaculus > Jaculus jaculus. The sequence goes on along the minus strand of NC_059105.1, from coordinate 56,089,066 downwards.
GGAGACCCTACCTCGAAAAAAAAAAAAAAAAAAAGATGGCATTGGGCATAGCAAAGAAATACTCAAGCAATACATGATTTAAAACAACCAGGGCAAACACCAAATTCTGTAGCTCTAAGTCTAACAACTCTAGCCAGTGACAAGTCTCCAAGTCCAATAATTCTAACTAGCAACAAGTCTCTGGAATTACAATTCTGCCCCATCCAACTAGGCTACTCACAGTCCTAGAAAAACCTCATTCAGGACTTGCAGCTTTCCTTAGCAGCCATATCCTGGTCCTAGCATCTCCACTGGGTCTCCACTGCAATCCATGGTTCATCCTCATGGCTCCATTGGGTCACTATGTAGGTATCCAGCAAAGCTGCTTCACACTGCCCATGGCCATTTCCAAAACACAAGACTGCATTGCAAACTCAATGACCCTCTCTTTCCTGCATTTCTCCACAATACCAGGTAGGGTGCCAGTTTGTTAATCCAGGGGGAAATAAGCAGACTTTGAAGAACAGGACACTCCTTGAGCATTTCAAAAGAGTCTACATTCTTCCTGTTGCCTCAGTGCAGGTCAGCTGGCCAATCTCAGAGGTTGTAATCTCCCAATTGCAATTCAACCTAAACATTTCTTTCTGTGCCATATCCCTCTGCACACAGCAGTCCATTTCCATTCAATGTAACCCTGCACAAATTCTCAGGACAGGGGCATAGCAGCAAGCCTCTTACACAAACTGCCTCTAGCCCAGTCCAGACAAAGCTCCTTTTCACCCTCAAGCCAAACCTCACAGTCCATAGTTCTTAGTGCATTCAGGTCTTGCAACTTTGATCAGAATAATCCATCAAGCTCTACTTATAGCACTACAAGATGTCTCTTAGGCCAAGATTTCAAATCCTTCCACATTCCTCTTGAAAATCATCTCTAAAAGGCCAAAGCCTCACAGTCAGGTGTCTAGCTGCAATGTCACTCTCTGTACCAACTATTACTGTTGCAGTCAGGTCCACATTGCTGGCAGAAATCACCTGACCAAGAGCAGCTTTTGGGAAAAAAGGGTTTATTTGGCTTACAGACTCAAAAGGAAGCCCCATGATGGCAGGGGAAAATGACAGCATGATCAGAGGGTGTACATCACCCCCGGGCCAACATAAGGTGGACAATAAGAATAGAAGAGTGTGTCAAACACTGGCAAGGGGACACTGGCTATAATACCATAAACCTGCCCCCAACAATAACCCTGCCTCCAGGAGGTGTTAATTCCCAACTGTCATCAACTGGGGAGACAAGCATTCAGAATACCTAAAGTTATGGGGGACACCTGGATCAAACCAACACCCCATTCTCTTAGATTTTATAGAGAATACCATAAGTTGGCCATATATATTTTTTATATTGAAATTGTAGTATCTTTGAGATATTGAAGCCAGATGTATATGTCAAATAGGTAACTGTATCTATAAATTTGAGCCAGTGATGTAAATTGAGAGACATTGAAGGAAGTAAGAATGGATAACAAACATCACACAAGGAAAGAGATTAAAGTAAAACTGGGCCAGGCGAGGTGACGCACACCCTTAATCCCAGCCTTCAGGAGGCAGAAGTAGCAGGAGTGCCATGTGTTCAAGGCCACCCTGAGACTACATGGTGAATTCCAGGTCAGCTGGGCTAGAGTGAGACCCTGCCTTGAAAAACAAATAACAAAAAAAGTAAAACCTAGAGTATAAAATTGGGTCTTGAAGAATAGCAGAATCTAAGGATTTAAGGGCTGGATGAAGGAGAGTGAGTCAAGAAAAGAGACAGAGAGGACAGAGTGAAACCAAGAAAACAGTAACAAAGAAACTAAGAGAGTGTTCAACAAGGTCAACAAGGACAAATGCTGCTAAGACCCACAGGATGAGAACTGCAAATAGCCTCAGAGGGGTCACTGTTGCCCTAGGAAAAATCAGCTTGGTCGATTAATTGGTGGAAAAAAACAAAATAGTTAATTAAATGTTATGCAACATGCTGAATAACAGAAGAAAAATGACTAAAATTCTGTTATAAAATATATATAGTGTGTGATCAACCTTATGTTTTAAACAGCAGCAAGCTCTTGGGGTCCTATGAGTTCATCGTATGGTTTATGTGACATCACAGTGTAAGTGGATGCAGGCCCATGACACCTCAGCTGCCACAGGCAGAGATGACGGATGCCTAAGGGTCAAAATGTCCCTTCCCTTTGCTCTGTCTGAAAACAGCAAACTCCATCTTTTCCCAAAAGTCTGAGATGGATATCTTTTTCCTTCACTTTGAGGTATAAAAATTCTTTTTTTAAAAATAAAATTGTTTATTTATTTATTTGAGTGCAGCAGAGAAAGAGGCAGAGAGAGAGAGAGAGAGAGAGAGAGAGAGAGAGAGAGAATGGGCACGCCATGGTCTCCATCCGCTGCAAACAAATATGCTCCCCCTTGTGCAGCTGGCTAACATGGGTCCTGGGGAATCAAGCCTCGAACCGGGGTCCTTAGGCCTCACAGGCAAGTGCTTAACCGCTAAGCCGTCTCTCCAGCCTCTAAAAATTATTTTTCAAAATATTTTATTTGTTTATTAGAGAGGAAGAAAGAAATAGGGAGAAAGATAGAGAGCAAGTGAGCACATAGCTGGGTTATGTGGGATCTAGGGAGTTGAACCTGGGTTCTTAGGCTTTACAGGCAAGTGCCTTAACTGTTAAGCCATATCTCCAGCCCTGAAAATTCTTTTTTTTTTTTTATTTTTTTTTATTTTTTTTTTTTGTTTTTCAAGGTAGGGGCTCACTCTAGCTCAGGCTGACCTGGAATTCACTACGTAGTCTCAGGCTGGCCTTGAACTCATGGTGATCCTCCTATCTCTGCCTCCTGAGTGCTGGAATTAAAGGGGTGTGCCACCATGCCCAGCCAAAAATTCTTTTTAATAGACAGAATGAGCTTAAGAGCAACAGGTCAATTTTATATTTATTTTTAAATATTTCATAATAGATATTATAATAGTATATTTATAACATTTCATAATAGGTATAAATATTTCATTATGGATAAGTTGATAAATTCTCAGAATATTTGATAAAGGGTTTGACTGCAAATATGCAAATTTGTTAAAAATAAATAATTTCTAATATAGATTTATGATTTTTCAAAAATCAAATTTAAAAGAAAGTGAAATATATCTAGCCCCTGAATTAATTCTCAAGGTGAATTCTCTGTGGCACATTGTTTTTCCACCTTTTTCCTGCACTGTAAAGGACAGGTTAGGAGCAAGAACTCAAGAGGTAGAGCTTAAACTTTCCCTGTTTGTTTTTCTCCCAAATCAGAGAAGTATTCTTGTATTTCTTGGGCATCTGCATTACAGTTTTTTTTTTTTGGGGGGGGTTTCGAGGTAGGGTCTCACTCTGGCTCAGGCTGACCTGGAATTCACTATGTAGACTCAGGGTGGCCTCAAACTCTCGGTGATCCTCCTACCTCTACCTCTCGAATGCTGGGATTAAAGGCATGCGCCACCATGCCCAGCTAACGTTTTTGAAGAAACAGTTCTCCATCTAAGACTGAAAAATCAATAAAATCAATGATCTACAGAAAAGCACTTAAAATTTATTTGTTTATTTATTTACTTATTTATGAAGGAGACAGAGATGGAGAGAATATGAATGAATATGCCAGGGCCTCTAGCCACTGCAAATGAACTCCAAACGCATGCACCACCTTGTACATCTGGCTTATGTGCATCCTGGGGAATTGAACCTGGGTCCTTGGGCTTCACAGGCAAGCGCCATTGCCGGGCTCCTGGAGGGCAGATAGTGCTGGGGGAGGACCAGGCCCACTGGTTCCTCCCAGGGGTTGAGGGGCAGGGTGGGTATCTACTGCCAGGAACAAAACCACCAAGCATTAGGAGTCTCCTCAAAAGCAGGAACTCTTTATTGTTACAGGCGGGTGTTTATATAATGTTGAGAACAAAGGCGGGGATTTAGGATGGGGTGAGATGTAAGGGCCAATAGCATACCATGACCTTTGAGATGATTGGTTCTAAGTGGGCAGGGACTCTAACTTCCTGTGCAGAAGTAGCAGGCCAGATGCCATTTGGCCCCCTGCTGAGTCATAGCTGGGCAGAGGCAGTTCACCAAACTTTAGCTAGCCTCAGGAAGTTCCACTAGGCCTCATGTCTGGGCCTCTCAAGGCCCAACACACCCTAACTTCTAAGCCATCTTTCCAGCTCTAAAAAAACACTTTAATTTTTTTTTTTTTTTTTTTGAGGTAGGGTCTCACTCTAGCACAGGCTGACCTGGAATTCACTATGGAGTCTCAGGGTGGCCTCAAACTCATGGCAATCCTCCTACTTCTGCCTCCCAAGAGCTGGGATAAAAGGCGCACACCACCATGCCTGGCTTAAATTTTTTTTATTTATTTGCAAGGAGAGAGAGACAGAGAGAGAAACAGAGAGTAGAGAGACAGAATGGGCATGCCAGGGCCTCCAGTTGTTACAAAACTCCAGATGCATGTGCCATTTTGTGCATCTGGATTTACATGGGTACTAGGGAATCGAACTTCGGTTGTTAGGCTGAGCCATCTCTCCAGTCCCCAGAAAAGCACTTTGATACATCTCATGTCCTGGGTGGGAGGCAGAGGTTGACTAACCTAGAATAGAAATAGAGGTTCCATTTTATATGACATTTTATTCAGAAAAACAAATATAATTAAGTTTATCATCCTGATGAACACAGGAATATGGTGAATATGCAACATTACTAAAGATTGACAAGAAAGCTGGGCATGGTGGTGCACATCTTTAATCCCAGCATTTGGGAGGCAGAGGTAGGAGGATTGCTGTAAGTCCGAGGCCACCCTGAGACTACATAGTAAATTCCAGGTCAGCCTGAGCTAGAGTGAGACTCTACCTTGAAATCCGCCCCCCCCCCCAAAGAAAAAGATTGACAAGAAAAATAAAAATTGTACAACTGTGTGTTATACAAGGTCATCCAAATTTCATTATATTACAAAAGCAATTAAATAGAACTAGAACAAGTCTTTTATAAATATTTTATTCTTGGGACTGGAGAGATGACTTAGAGGTTAAGGAGATTTCCTGCAAAGCCAAAGGACCCAGGTTCGATCACTCAGGACCCACATGCCAGATGCACAAGGTAATACATGCATCAGGAGCTCCTTTGCAGTAGTGCACTAGGGCCTCCAGCTACTGCAAAGGAGCTCCAGACACATGTGCCACCTTTTGCATCTGGCTTAACATGAGTACTGGGGAATCAGATCTGGGTCCTTAGGCTTTGCAGGCAAACACTTTAACGGCTAAGCCATCTCTCCAGCCCTAAAAAAAAAAAAAAAAAAAAAAAAGCCTTTATTTATGATAATAAAGAAATAAACAGGGCATGGTGGCACACTCATTTAATATCAGCACTTGGGAGGCAGAGGTAGGAGGATCGCCATGAGTTTGAGGCCACTCTGAATATATATACTGAATTCCAGATCAGCCTGAGGTTAGCCTGAGCTGGTGGGACCCTGCCTCAAAAAAAAAAAAGAAGAAAAGAAACACAGCAGCATAAAAGTTCATGATTCAAAAATGTCAAACATACAAAATCACATCAAATAAGTTATATCAGATAATTATCCTTTATTCAAGTATTTATTTTATTATTAATTTATTCACTCATTTTCCAATATATAGTTACTGATCCAGTGATGGGGTACAAAAAGGAAAGGGTAATATTCTTATGAAAACTCCCTGAATGAGGCTGAAAAAAAAACACCCAAATAACAAAAAACTCCCCAAACAAGAATGTTATGGCAAATGAGTTGCAGAGATAATGCATGGAGTGTTCTGAATCCGAAATGATTGAGGCTGCAATGTTGGAGCTGGTTTTGGGGTAGATGGTCTGGAGCTATACCTGAAGGAAGAACAGAACTTTGTAGATTGGGGTGAAAAGTGAAAGGATGCTAGGCAGAGGGATTGTGGGGCAAGTCACCCAATGTGAAGACATTAAGACGAGGCTGTGAAAGGGACTAATGGAGAATTCACTGCATGCTAGGGTGAGAAGGTGAAGAGCAGTTATTTTGGAAGTCAGTGTTCTCCACTATTTAGTTGTTAGGTTGAGCTCTCTGTAGCCCTCTTTCCTCCATCTAAGCAAGGGGCAGGGTGTGATTGTAAGGTGAAATATGAATTGTACGACTTTAAGGCTTCCTACTGAAATCTTTAAAAGACAAGCTTTTACTCGTCCACCTGAGAGACTCTGATTTTCCCTTTTCTTGCTGCCCAGGTGAGAATGTACGCAATATAATGGGCGATGTCATTTGTTATAATGTATCACACATGTAACCCTTGTGGAAGCTGACGTGGAGACTGTTGTAGGAAGCAGGAAACCAGTGAGGGTCCCTCCACTTCCTGCCATCACCATACACTCATACCTTGGGTGCTGGGGATTAAATCCAGATTGAACTGTCCCCAGAGAAGGCCCCAGAGAAAGTTCTTGGACAGACAGGTGAGGTAAGGGATAGGAGCTTTGGTTTAGTGGTGTGCTAGGCTTGGTGGAAGAGCCTGAAAGCAGGGATAGCTGAAGAGTTGGCTCTGTTGTTTAGAACCTAAACAGAAAGACTTAGTATCTGAACCTATGAAGGCAGGAAAAGCAAAGTGAATTGGCCACTGTACTGAGCACAAGCAAAATTTCTAATTTATAAAACTGAAACCTAGAGATTAAATACAAATCCAAGTTATCCAGGTTTTAAGAAGGAACACTGGGCTCTGAATTTAGGTGCATCTGACTTTTAAAAAAATATTTTTATTTATTTGAGAGGAGACAGCTAGAGTGATGAGCCTGTCAAAGCCTCCAGCTGCTGTAGCGGAACTACAGAAGTATGCACTACATTGTGCAGCTGGCTCACATGAGTCCTGGGGAATAGAACCTGGGTCTTCTGGCTTTGCAGGCAAGTGTCTTCGTTCCTTAGAGTTTGCAGGCAAGCACCTTAACTGCTGAGCCATCTCTCCAGCCCTGCACCTGCCTTTTGACTCTGTTCTTTTTCTAAAATACTATGATTGAAAATTTGTGTTTCTGAGACACAAGCACAAAAATTAACAACTGGGATTGGGCTGACTTTGGGTAAATTGCATTTATTTTTAAGGTCCAATGTACTGCAAAAATTTGAAAAAGTCATGTTTTGGTTCTACAGAGATGGTGGGCAAAACAGATTGGAAATTATTTATACAATATGACAAGTAATAATTATTTCAAGAGTGCACGCCTGTAATCAGAGCTCTTGAGAAGCTGAGGTAGGAGGGTCAACATGAGCTTGAGGCCAGAGTGAGTTCCTAGTCAATCTGGGCTAGAGTGAGACTCTGTTCCAACCCCCTGGGGTTGGGGGAGACAATGAATTGAAGAATGAGAGGAAAAAGGGTTGACCAGCAATAGTAGTTCCTGGTTGGAAAGTTATGAGACTAGTTGGGAGTTGTGGCATCGCCTACAACAACACACAGTGGAAGATGGAGACAGATCACCTATTAAATCTAGATTTTCATGAGATAATGAAAAAAAAAAACCCAGAAATGAGAGAACGAGAGACAAATGGGTATATGGAAGGTAGAAGGAAGAGCAAGGTCTAGAGAGAGTTTCTTTTTGGTTTTACAAGGTAAGGTCTCTATGTAGTCTGGGCTGACCTGGAATTCACTGTGTAGTAGGCTGGAACTCAAGGAGATCCTCCTGCCTCTGCCTCTAGAGTACTGGGATAAAAGGTGTGTGCCACCACCCCTGGCTAGAGATAGTTTTAAAACAGGGAAAACTGGGAATTTTTTTCTTTTGTCTTTAATTTAATTAATTTATTTGAGAGTGACAGACAGAGAAAGAGGCAGGTACCGAATGGGTGCTCCAGGGCCTCCAGCCACTGCAAAGGAACTCCAGATGCATGTGCCTCCTTGTGCATCTGGCTTATGTGGAATCTGGGGAATTGAGCCTTGAACTGGGGTCCTTAGGCTTCACAGGCAAGTGCCAATTTTTTTTTTCTTCTTTTTCTTCTTCTCCTCCTCCTCCTCCCTCCTCTTCCTCTTCTTCTTCCTCCCCTTCCCCTCCCCCTCCCATTCTTTCTTTCTTTCTTTTTTTTTTTTAAAAAAAAAGAGGGCTGGAGAGACGGCTTAGCTGTTAAGGGCTTGCCTGTGAAGCCTAAGGATCCCGGTTCAAGGCTGGATTCCCCAGGACCCACGTTAGCCAGATGCACTAGGGGGCACATGCATCTGGAGTTTGTTTGCAGTGGCTGGAAGCCCTGGCGTGCCCATTCATTCTCTCTCTCTCTCTCTGCCTCTTTCTCTCTGTCTCTCTCAAATAAATAAATAAAAAATAAACAAAAAAATTAAAAAAAAAAAGATTTTTGAGGTAGAGTCTCAATCTAGCCTAGGCTAGCCTGGAACTCATAATGATCTTCCTACCTTAGCCTCCCAAGGGCTGGGATTAAAGGCATGCACCACCACACCTGGCAAAGCTGGGCATTTTAAATAAGAGCCATCTAAAAAGGAAGATATTAAAATATGTGTGAAGAAAACAAAATCGCTTTCTTTCTCAAAATAATCAAGCTCTTAATTAAAAAAAATATGGAAAATAAATCCAGGCATGGTGGTGCATGCCTTTAATTCCAGCCCTTGGGAGGCAAAGGTAGGAGGATCGCTGTGAGTTCGAGGCTACCCTGAGACTAGTAGTGAATTCCAGGTCAGCCTGAGCTAGAGTGAGACCCTACATTGCAACCCCCCCAAAAAAAAAGATTGAAAATAATACATGACACCTAAAATGAACCACACAGATTATATAAAATAAGCCACAGGCCCTTTTTCTTTTCATAAATCAGGGTCTTCCTCTAGTCCAGACTGTCCTAGAACTCACTCTGTGGCCCAGGTTGGCATAGAGTCATAGTGATCTTACGCTCTTGTCTCCCAAGAGCTGGGATGAAAGGTGCAATTATGCCTCCTGGAAGGCCCTTCTTAAATCTTTCAATATAGGACCCTTTTCAATGTAGAACTGTTTGTTCTCTTTTATTAAGATTGGTGCCAATCTTCCAGTTTTTCCCTTTATTTAAGCAACTCTATCCTCCCTATCTTCACCCACACAGGTACCAATATGTCTCTTTGTTATATACAAATGAAACGGTGCCACAGGTAGACATACAATATTTACATTTACTCATCGTTTTTCTTAATGTAGCTCATATAGGTGTTTCAAGGTCAATACACACATATCAAATCCATCATAGTCTTTTTCTTTTAAATTTTTTTTTAATTTATTGATTTGAGAGCGACAGACACAGAGAGAAAGACAGATAGAGGGAGAGAGAGAGAATGGGCGCACCAGGGCTTCCAGCCTCTGCAAACGAACTCCAGACGCGTGCGCCCCCTTGTGCATCTGGCTAAGGCTTCACAGGCAAGCGCTTAACCGCTAAGCCATCTCTCCAGCCCACATCATAGTCTTTTAAAAAGTGCGTCATTTTCTTTTCCTACACCTACCAAAGGACGATTGCCCTACCCCAAGATGGCGCCCGCACACTTTCCTTCCTCACAGAGCATGTCCGGAAGTGACGCATACCACAAGGCACCGCGCCCCGCCCCGTAGGCAGGGTTTCCGCCATTTTTGAAAACTGTGAACGTTCCGCTATGGCAGCATATGCCGTGGAGCCCCAGGCGCCTACGCTGGGTGAGTGTGAACGGCCGGCGTTCCCGGAGCGCTGTCACCTCGTTGTGGGTCTGGAGGGCCGCGGCCATGGGGCTCTGGCTCCCGGTGTCGGCGGCGGGCCGGGAGCCTCGGGTCTTCGGGGCACAGGCCCGTCCCGGTGCGCCCAGCCCGGCCCTGCTCGGTCCGGTTCGGCGTGGTGGGGAGCGGCGGGCGGGGGCTGCGTGACCGCGGTACTTGGCCGCGCAAGGCGGTGGGCGGCACCGCGGTTCTGGTCACCTGGCGATGTCCTTCCTCCCTCCCGCCGGCTCGGCCCGGGGACTTGACTCAGCCTGGCCGCGGTCATGGACGCCTTGATAGTAAGGTAGCAGCAGCTCCTCCGCCGTCCCGCCCTTTCCCTGGGAAAGTAGCTCTGTTCTAGGTGTTTTCCTTTCATTAGTCATCGTGTGATTTTAAAAGACTCACTTCCATTATTGGAGGACTTGTCAGAGTACGTCGTCTTTTGTCAAGTGAATATGATGAATCATTTTTTAAAAAATTTTTTCTTGCTGAGGTTTTTGAATAGTGGCAACCTTGGCTCATTTTAGAATATTGTCTACTTGCTTGAATATTCTCTTATAGTCTGAGTGTGAAATATTCTGAGTGTGGAAAAGAGATCAACGATGTATGGTTTATATTGTGTGGAGATAGTTTTGTAGATTGGAATGGCATATTGTATTGTAAGTTCCACTTGAACTGTTTCAGCATGGTATAAAAACTTAATTCATCTGGGCGTGGTAGCGCACGCCTTTAATCCCTGCATTCGGGAGGCAAAGGTAGGAGGATTGCTGTGAGTTCAAGGCCAGCCTGAGACAACATAGTGAATTCCAGGTCAGCCTGGGCTAGAGCAAAACCCTACCTCGAAAAACAAAAACAAAACCCTTAATTCATAATGTTAGTAACACAGATAAACAGCAACATTAAAACATGTACATATGTTGATCTAAGTTTGTTTTTTTGTTTTTGCTCTATTTTGGAGATGTTCCAGGTTTGTTTGTTCACTAGACTAGAGGGTACATTTGTTGAGGATGCAAATGTGAATAAATGTGCATCCTTTTTGATAGCCTATCTAGAAGTTGATTTTACCTGATAGTAATTGTTCAGATCTCCAAAACGCAGATACTTTACTGGTAAAACATTTCCTGGAACCTACTGCTCTATGAAGCTAAAGGTTTACATCCATAGACTTCTAGCTGAGCAAGATTTAGGAGTATAAACTGAGAAGTGCAATTTAATGCAGGATGCAGTGGTAGGCTTTCTAGGTAAAGTTTAGTCACAAGGGATGGCTAGTGACTGAGTCTGTAGTGAGAATCTGTTGAGCCTCCTCCAATACTTTCTACTGGTTATTAGATTAGTGTGTCTTTAGGTGTGTCATTTTTTTTCCATTTAATTCTTAATACTTGCACAGTTTCTTTGTTCTCTTTGGTGGATGATAGAATGAAGGTAGTTGGTGATGTCACCAATGTTCAAGATATGCTTTTGTGGAAGCTTTGGTTTGAGTTATCTTTTATGTTCCTTTTAAGTATGTAAGTTAATAACTAGCACTTTACAAAATGTAATTGCCATTCTGTATTCCTTGTTTGGATATACACACACACTTTTGGTTTTTCGAGGTAGGGTTTCACACTAGCTCACGCTGACCTGGAATTCACTATGAAGTCTGAGAGTGGCCTAAAACCTATGGCAATCCTCCTACCTCTGCCTCTCAAGTGCTGGGATTAAGGGTGTGCGCCACCACGCACGGCTTGTTTGGATATTTTTTATTTTTTGTTTTTTCTTTTTCGTTTTTTCTTTTTGATTTTTTGAGGAAGGGTCTCACTCTAGCTCAGGCTGACCAACTTTTTTTTTTTAAGTTAGAGTTTCACTCTAGTCCAGGCTGACCTGGAATTCACTATGTAGTCTTAGGGTGGCCTCGAATTCACAGTGATCCTCCTACTTCTGTCTTCCAAGTGCTGGGATTAAATGCATGCACCACCACACCCATCTAAATTACATTTTTTTATATCTTATTTTTTAAACTTTTTTTTAAATGTTTTTATTAGCATTTTTCATGATTATTAAAAAAATCCCATGGTAATTCCCTCCCTCCCCACCCCCCACGCTTTCCGCTCTGAAATTCCATTCTCCATCATATTACCTCCCCATCACCATCATTGTACTTACATATATACAATATCAACCTATTAAGTACCCTCCTCCCTTCCTTTCTCTTCCCTTTATGTCTTCTTTTTAACTTACTGGCCTCTGCTACTAAGTATTTTCATTCTCACACAGAAGCGGATCCACATATGAGAGAGAACATGTGGCGCTTGGCTTTCTGGGCCTGGGTTACCTCACTTAGTATAATACTTTCCAGGTCCATCCATTTTTCTGCAAATTTCATAACTTCATTTTTCTTTACTGCTGAGTAGAACTCCATTGTATAAATGTGCCACATCTTCATTATCCACTCATCTGTTGATGGACATCTAGGCTGGTTCCATTTCCCAGCTATTATAAATTGAGCAGCAATAAACATGGTTGAGCATGTACTTCTAAGGAAATGAGATGAGTCCTTTGGATATATGCCTAGGAGTGCTATAGCTGGGTCATATTTTTTAAACTTTTGACTAATGCATTGTTCTTCAATAATGAGAAACCAGAACAGATATTGAAAGCTTTTGAAAAGCAGGAAACATTTTGATTTTTTTTTATTTTTGGACTCTTATTGACAACTTCCACAAATATAAACAATATACCGTGATCATAATCTCCTCCCACCAAACTCCTTTCCTCCCCTTTCAAGTACCCCCTCCACTGAATCCCTTCTTTCCAACTAGTTATTCTTCAATTTTTTCTTTTTTTTTATATCCTACAAGTCAACTGTGGTGACAGTTCATAAAATATCTTTATTTTACTTATTTGAGAGAGAATGGGCACACCATGGCCTTTAACCACTGCATACAGACTCCAGATGCATGTGCCATTTTGTACATCTTATTTACATGGGTCCTGTGGAATTGAACCTGGGTTCTTGGCTTTGCAGACAAACACCTTAACTGCTAAGCCATCTCTCCAGTTTTGATATTACCATTTTCTTTCCCTCCTGTTACGCAGGTCTTATGCAAGGAGGTCTTGGCCATTGTGAGGTCATGAACCTCTAGGCCACTGTGTGTCTGGATGTCTTATAAGCACTCTTCCCCTTCTTTTGGCTCTTACGTTCTTTCCACCACCTTTTCTACAATGGTCTCTGATATTTGAAGGGTGTGATAGAGATGTCTTATTTACTACAGAACACTCCACTGTCACTTTTCATTACAATGGTGAGTTTTTAGTCGCCCCCAATGGTCATTGCCATCTGGAAAAAGAAGTTTCTCTACCAAAAGTGAGAGTAGAATTAATCTATGGGTATAAACACAAGTATTTAGAGGGCAGTTTGATGGGCACAGTATAATCATTTATCCAGACAACACTAGGAGTTTCTCCCCTAGGGCTTATGATCTCCCAAGGTTTTAACTACTAATTTATTTATGAGATAGAGGAAGATAGAGAGAAAGAATGGGCACACCAGGACCTCAAGCCACCGCAAACGAACTTCAGATGCATGTGCCACCCTGTACATCTGGCTTACATGGGTTCTGGGGAATTGAACATGGGTCCTTTGGCTTTGAAGGCAAGTGCCTTAACCTCTAAGACATCTCTTCAGCCAGCCGGAGGCTTTTATTAAATTTTCAATACCAGGCAGGAATTCCCTCCCATAGAGCAAGAATAAAGTACAATCAGAGACCAGTTGGTTTCCCAAATAATAGACATGGCACCACTGCCCCAGTTGGTATATTGGTCTGGCTGGCCAGCCATAAAGATTGCAGAGTCCACTGCTGGTTAACACTGTTGATGATTTTTCTCTCCCAACAGGCTGCGTAGCTTTTTCCATCATCCTGACAGCTAGTCAACAGAGCTTCCAGCTCAGCTCAGCTCCAACTTAATTTGTCAGTGAACTGCAGCCCAAGACGTTTTCAGCAATTGGGTCTTTTTTTTTGGTGGGGGGGAGGTGGAGGTGGAGGTGGAGGTAGGGTCTTGCTGTAGCCAAGCTACAAACTACTTTGTAGTTTCATGTTGGCTTGAACTCACAGTGATCCTCCTGCCTCTGCCTCCTGAGTACTGGGATTAAAGATGTACACCACCACATCCAGCTACCAATAGGGTCTTACCATTTAGTTCTGGTGGGCAGCCAAGATCCTTGGGAATAGCCTGTAATGTTTTGTGCAGGGGGTCAGGAGCCTCCTTGGCTAACAACTTGCTGGTACCTTAAGGTATCCCACTCCTGGCACTGAAATTTTTCTTTATATTTTCCTTTTTCTTCATGGTTTTTCTAGATAGGATATCAGTCTAACCTAGGGTGACCTGAAACTCAAGTGGCCTCAAACTCATGGCAATTTTACCTCTGCCTCTGGAATTCTAGGATTAAAGGCTTATTCCGGCATGTCCGGCTCTGAAATTTTTCTAATAACAATCTATTGCTTTTGGGACCAGTATTATTTACCTTTACCAGATACTTCTGCTTAAACTCTTTTTAAATATATATTATTAGCTAGCAGTGAAATAGATTTTCATATGGCTTATTCATAATTGGTTTTTTTTTTTTTTCGATTTTTTGAGGTACGGTTTCGCTCTCCCCAGGCTGACCTGGAATTTATGTTGTGTCAGGGTGTCCTCAAACTCATGGTGATCCTCCTACCTCTGCCTCCTGAGTGCTGGTATTAAAAGCATACACCACCACAGTGTGTATATTCATAAATTTTAAATTGTGATTAACCCTTCTCTCCTCCCTCCCCTTCCCTTAGGACATTCCCTCCCCCAGTATTCTGCCCATCTACTTACACGTTAGCCAGATGCACAAGGTGGCGCATGCATCTGGAGTTCGTTTGCAGAGGCTGGAGGCCCTGGCGCGCCCATTCTTTTATCTGTCTGCCTCTTTCTCTCACTGTGTGTTGCTCTCAAGCAAATAAATAAACAAACAAAACAATAAAAATTTTTATTTGAGAGAGAGAAAGAGAATGGATGTGCCAGGGCCTCCTAGCCACTGCTAACAAACTCCAGAAATTGAACCTGGGTCCTTTGGCTTTGCAGCCAACTACTTTACTGCTGAGCTATCTCCAGCTCTATAAATTTCACAAACTTTTATCTTTGATTGCTTTGTCTTTGTATTGTTTTTTTTTCCTCTTTTAAATTTTTATTAGCATTTTCCATGATTATAAAAAAAATCACAAGGTAATTCCCTCCCCCCCACTTTCCCTTTTGAAATTCCATTCTCCTTCATATTACCTCCCCATCACAATCATTGTACTTACATATATACAATATCAACCTGTCTTTGTATTGTAATAGAAGTACCTTAATATTATTAGCTCATTTCATTTTTTTTTTCATGAATTTAGGATCTGAACCAATGATGCTGGGTTCACCTACGTCTCCAAAGCCAGGAGTTAATGCCCAGTTCTTGCCTGGATTTTTAATGGGGGATATGCCGGCTCCAGTGACTCCACAGCCTCGATCACTTAGTGGTCCTTCAGTAGGAGTAATGGAAATGAGGTCACCTTTACTTGCAGGTGGGTGAAATGCCTAAGATAGTTTTGTAGTATGTAAACGTACATGCCAGAATTTCAAAAGAATAAAGGTGCAGCATTATAAAGCTATGCCATAGGATGGTGGTGTACATTTGTAATCCCAGCTGAGGCAGGAAGATGGTGAGGTAAATTCCAGCTTGGGCTGCATAGGGAGTGCTAGTCAAGCTATGGATACAGGGCAACACTGGTCTTAGAAAACCATAAACAACAACCATGGAACAAAAAAATAAAGCTATGTGTTTGTTTACTTCTGACCTCTTGAAATCGAGATGTAAGTAGTATAAGCTGCTATATATCACAGAATTTCTTATTAATAATTTGTGTGATGCTTGGTGTGATGGTGTACGCCTTTAATTCCAGCACATGGAGGATCACTTTGAGTTTGAGGCCAGCCTGAGACTACGTAGTGAATTTCCCTACCTTGAAAAACAGACATAAAATTTGTGTGCTGTGTTTTACCTGAGCCAGGATGTCATTGTTTGCAAAACTCACCATTATCTTAAGTACCACTAGGAAGGAAAACTGTGACACAATTGTAAGATACAGTTTTGAAAAATATGTCTGTTTCAGAGATGTTACAAAAAAACTTATGTGTAAGGAAGTACCTCTTAGAATTGATGAATTATGGTCATTTAAATAAATTTGTAAAGCTGGGGCGTGGGTGGCTCATGCCTTTGATCCTAGTACTTGGAAGGCAGAGGTAGGAGGATCACTGTGAGTTTGGGGCCACCCTGAGACTATATAGTGAATTCCAGGTCAGCCGGGGCTGGAGTGAGACTTTACCTTGAAAAACCAAGGAAAAAGAAAAAAAATTGTAAAGATGAATTCTATTTCTATTCATAATTAAGATTCTCACCTGTATCTAATTTATAAACTGGGGGCAGTTTCTTTTACACAGATTTGTGATTGTCATCACAAAGTATTATAACCTTAATGATCTGTATATTTATCACAGAACTCTTTTTTTTTCCTCTTTTTAAAAATTTATTTATTTATTTGAGAGAGAGAGAGAAAGATGAGGGGGGAGGGAGAATGGCTGCTCCTGGGCCCTTAGCCACTGCAAATGTACTCCAGATGCATACACCACCTTGTATATCTGGTTTATGTGGGTGCTAAGGAATTAAACCTTGGTCCTTTGTCTTTGTAGACAGCCACCTTAACTGCTAAGACATCTCTCTAGTCCTTATTCAGGTTTTTCAGGGTAGTGTCTTGCTGTAGCTCAGGGTGACCTAGAATTCACTATGTAGTCTCCAGGTGGTCTCGTGCTAGGATTAAAGGCATACACCACCACGCCTGGCTACAGAACATTTTTTTTTTTTAGCTTTTTGAGGTAGGGTATCACTTTACCTCAGGCTGATCTGGAATTCACTATGTAGTCTCAGGCTGGCCTTGAACTCACAGTGATCCTCCTACCTCTGCCTCCTGAGTGCTTAGATTAAGGGCGTGTGTCACCATGTCCGGCCCAGAACATTTTTTTAAAAATAAATTTTATTTATTTGTTTGAAAGCACAGAGAGAGAGAGAGAGAGAGAGAGAGAGAGCGCGCGCGCGCGGGCGGGCGGGAGGGAGGGAGGGAGGGAGGGAGGGAGGGAGGGAGAGGGAGAGAATGGGCCCTTCCAGCCACTGCAAATGAACTCCATACGTGTGCGGCCTCTTGTGTATCTGGCTAATGTGGGTCCTAGGGAATTGAGCCTCGAACTGGGGTCCTTAGGCTTCACAGGCAAGCACTTAACTGCTAAGCCATCTCCCCAGAACCCACAGAGCATTTTTAAAATCAACTTATACCTTATAAGTTAGCTTTGGAAAGCCGGGCGTGGTGGCACACGCCTTTAATCCCAGCACTCGGGAGGCAGAGGTAGGAGGATTGCCATGAGTTCAAGGCCACCCTGAGATGAGAGTTAATTCCAGGTCAGCCTGGACCAGAGTGAGACCCTACCTCAAAAAACCAAAAAAAAAAAAAAAAAAAAAAAAAAAAAAATCATAAAAAAAAAGGTAGCTTTGGAGGTTTAAATATGAGCAGTGAGAATTAGCTAAAGAAGGGTCAGGATGTTAACTGTGAGACAATAATGAATGGAAACCTTTCTTTTATTGCCTTTTAGGGGTTATTTGGTATAAAGTCGCCTTTTAAAAATATTTTGTTTTATTTATTTGAGAGAGAAGATACTGGTGCACCAGGGCTGCCAGCTGCTGCAAACAAACTCCAAATGCACATGCCACCTTGTGCATCTGGCTTATGTGGGTCCTAGGGAATTGAATTTGGGTCCTTAGGCTTTGCAGGGAAGTGCCTTAACTGCTAAGCCAACTTTTCAGCACTCAAGTTGACTTTATAAAATTTTATTTATTTATTTATTGGGGGGAGGAGGTAGAAGAAGCCGATAGAGAGAGAATGATGCACCAGGGCCTCCAGCCACAGCAAATAAATTTTAGATGCTTGTGTCACCTTGTGCATCTGGTTTATATTGGTACTGGGGAATCAAACCTGACTCCTTAGGCTTTGAAGCCAAGCGCCTGAACTGCTAAGTCATTTCTCCAGTCCTAAAAATTATTTTTAATTTATTAATTTGTTTTATTTTACTTAATTTTTTTGTTTTTCAAGGTAGGTTCTCACTCTAGCCTAGGCTGACCTGGAATTCACTATGTAGTCTTGTTCTTTTTGTTTTTTTTTTTGAGGTAGGGTCTCCCTTTAGTTTAGGGTGGCCTGGAGCTCATGGTGATCCTCCTACATCTGCCTCCCAAATGCTGGGATTTAAGGCGTGCATCACCATACCTGGTTTGGGATTTTTTGTTTTTAAATTAATTTTTCAGAATTGTTCTGGATTATCAAAAATTTTATTTGAAGTTACAGCAGTATTTTTTGAATTGGTTCTTATCTTTCAAGTGTGTTATAAGTATTGTGTGCTAATTATTTATATTTACTACTTCATTTTTAAGAATCAGTTTTGATAGATAGTATTCCTATTTTTCCTACAGTAGCATCCCCACTATCAAAAGAGGAGTCTGGGACTCAACGGTAAGTAGTTGGATGACAGCTTAGTGGTACAGTGTTAAACCCAGGTCAGTCTTTAGTAGCCTCTGCTCAAAGCAGTCTTTCTGAAGGGCCTGAGCTACTTTTCATTAATGTTACTTATCTTCTGACTTATGACAGCTTTCTGTCACAATTATAAAAAAATAGTCCTTTTTTCTACATCTTCCATATAAAAACTGTGAGAAACATAAATAAGATGATTAATTTTGACATCAAATTCCACACTGAGAGATTGTCATTACTCAGGTATATACAAAGAATGATGCCAGTTAATACTATGTGCATATGAGAAATGGGATCACATTTTGTTTAAGATGGTTTGCTATGTCCATGCTGGTCTTGACTTTGTGGTCTCAGGTGATCCTTCCACCTCAGTCTCCTGAGTAGGGGGTACCAAGGGTGTACCACTGCCATGACTGGTTCTGGGGTTGATCACATTGTGTATTGAAATGGTAAGCATTTAATATTTTTACGTATTTAATTATTTGTAAGCAGAGAGAGGAAAAGAATGAGAATGAATGGATGTGCCAGGGCCTCTAGCTGCTGCAAATGAACTTCAGATGCATGTGCCGCCTTATGCATCTGGCTTTATTTGGATACTTGGGAATCACATTTGAGTTGTTAGGTTTTACAGGGAAATGCTTTAACTGCTGAGGCATCTATTCAGCCCAAATGTTAGGCATTATGGTAGAGAAAGTTACGTGTGTTTTCTAAAAACTGAAAATTTCCAAAATAATTTATTTTGAAACCTTATATTCAAAGTGCAGACTGTGGCTTACCAACATTGCCATCACCTGGGACCTTGTTAGAACTGTATAATCTCAAGATGCCATCCTATTCCTTCTAAAGCAGAGTCTGACTTTTTAAAAGGTCACCAGGTGACTGCTAACATGTATTCAAGTTGGTCAGTATTCCAAAGATACGCATTAAAAATCTCAGAATGTTGGGCGTGGTGGTGCATACTTTTAATCCCAGCATTTGGGAGGCAGAGGTAGGAAGATTGCCGTGAGTTCGAGGCCACCTTGAGACGACCTAGTGAATTCCAGGTCAGCCTGAGCTAGAGCGAGACACTACCTTGAAAAACAAAAACAAACCAACCAAACAAACAAAAAAACCCCACACAATCCCCCTCCCCCCAAAAAAGGATGTACAACTCTTTTGCTTCCTTACCTGATGGTATGCTTTTCTCTGTCATAGGGGGGTCACCACCACAACCCGTTGTACCTGCTCATAAAGATAAAAGTGGAGCTCCACCTGTTAGAAGTATATATGATGACATTTCCAGCCCAGGACTTGGCTCAACACCTTTAACTTCAAGAAGACAGGTGATATACATATTCCCATGGTCCATAATTAATCATTTTGTGTCTTTCATGTGGTTGCACAGGACAATAAATAGAAAATTTTCCTTGAAGTATGTTGTAGAATAACTATCTTGCATGGAATAAGCTTCATCTACATATCATGGACTACTTAAGTTATGTTTATCATGAAATGTACTTAAGAATATAAGCTGTATTCATGGTAGCACATGCCTTATTTTCCCAGAAATTGGGAGGCTGAGGTAGGAGGGTAAAGAGTTTGAGGCTGGCCTGAATTACACAGCAAAATGTTATCTCAAAAAACAAAAACAAAAACAAAAAAAACCCAAACAGAAAAGCCAGACACTCTAGTTTGCTTTCTGTGTGGCTAATTCTATAAGATTTATGGGTATATTTTATCTGCTTGCCCATGTGCCCACCTTACTTATGGTACATATAGAATGTGATTAGGATTTAAGTCATTCCGGTCTATAAGAAGTTTAATGTATTTACATTATCTTGTGAAAAAACAAATTCAAGGTTGTATCTGAAGGTGGAATCCTTAGTGATGCTTTGAGAGCTTTGTTTTATGAATATTTTTAATAACATAGGACCAATATCCTTCTGTGTATGTATTCATTGTTTACATATTTTACTAGAAGAGCTGCTTGCTGTGCTTGTTTATGAGGTAAACATTTAACATGCTGTTGGTGTAGGTGTTCTGATGGTGGCATTCTCAGTTATGGGTTGGTGTCCAGGTGGAAATTTTCTATTTTGATGAGACTAACAATAGTAAGAAAGTGTCTCTTTTTAATTATTTTTATTAATTAAGAGCTCTATGAACTATTGCATTGGTCATAATCCCATTGGGTTATCCTTTATATACCTGTTCTCCAACCCCTATTTCACTGAGGCCCCTCCTCAGCAGGGTTATTGCTGTTCATTTTGGGGTCATGAATACATCAATATGTGTGTGGGGCAGGGGAGGACCATGCTCATGATCGTCCCTCCCATGCTGTGGCACTTAAAATCTTTCTGCTTCCTCTTGCAAAATGTTCCTGAGCATGGTAGATGTGTTATAAGTTTACTTTGGTGGTAAGCTCTTTGCAACCTGTTTTAATAGGTTTTGACTGTTTTCAGTGTCTGTTGCCACCTCCTTGGAGCCTGGTTGTCAGGCTAGCAATGAGTGCAGCACTCATAAATTGCCACTTACTCTGTAATGTCTCTAAAGCCTTAGCTGTTGTGATGCCTCATCTCATGGTAGGTAGTCGTCCAGCTTTTCTTGTCACATTGATGGATCTTGGTTTCCCCTTCCACCATTTTTTGCTGCCATCTGAGAAACATAAAGCAAATTTTCAAGCAAAAAGTGAGAATAGCATGGATTTAAAGGGAATAAGCCTAGTTATTTAAGAGACTATTTGATAGGTATAGCCATACCTCTTAGACAAAGATCAGTGGGATCTTCTCTTTGGACTCTATGACCTTCCTATTCATAGGATTTTTACTTGGTTCTCAATGCCAGGCATGAGTTCCCTCCCACTGAGTGGGCCTCATGTTCAATCAGATAGACATTGGTAACTCACAAAGTGGCTCTTATTAATCAATATAAAGTGACCTTCCTTATCTTTCTTGACTAACGTTGGACTAAAGTCTACCTTGTCAGATATTAGGATAGCAACCCCTGCTTGTTTTCTAGGCCCATTTGCTTGAAACACTGTTTTCCAACCTTTCACCCTAAGATAATGTCTATCCTTTGTAGAAAGGTGAGTTTCTTGGAGACAACAAATTGTAGGATCCTGTTTTTTAACCCAGTCTGCAAACCTATGTCTTTGGTTGGGGCATTGAGGCCATTGATATTATGAGATATTATTGAAATGTGTGTATTTATGTTTGCCATTTTTTTTCTGGGGATGCGGTTCTACCTTTGCTTTTTTGTGTTAACTAGTATTTGAGTAGTGCTTGTTTTTTCCAGGTTCCTTATATGTGTGCTTTCCCTTTTCTTCAGCATGGAGGATCCTATCAAGTATTTTCTGTAGAGCTGGTTTTGTCTTCAAATACTCCTTTAAACTGCTTTCATCATGGAATGTCCTTATTTCTCCGTTTATTTGAATGGATAGCTTTGCAGGATAAAGTAACCTTGGTTGACAGTTGTTATCTTTCAGAACTTGGAATATATCACTCCAAGCCCTTCTGGCTTTTAAAGTTTGTGTTGAGTAATCTGTTGTAATCCTTATGGGTTTGCCTTTGTATGTAAATTAATTTTTCTCTCTAACTGCTTTCAATATTTTTTCTTTGGTTTGTATGTTTGGTAGTTTGATTATAATATGGCGAGGAGAGGTTCTTTCCAGGTTTTGTCTGGCTGGGGTTCTAAAGGCTTCCTGTATCTGCATTGCCACCTTTTTGCCAGTTTGGGGGAAGTTTTCTTCTATGATTTTGTTGAAGACGCCTACTATGCCTTTGGAGTGAAATTCTCTTTCTAATATGCCTTGAATTCTTATGTTTGATCTTTTCATAGTGTCCCGAATATTTTGAAATTCCTACTCATAGTTTTCTATAAGTTTGTCTTTCTCTTTGTTGGACTATATTAGATCTGCCACTTGGTCTTCTAGCTTAGATATTCTGTCTTCTCCTTCATCCATTCTACTGGTGAGATTTTCTACAGTTTTTTATTTCATTAATTTTGTTCTTCATTGCTAGTAATTCTGACTGGTTTTTCTTTATTATTTCTTTATTATTTTATTGTATTATTTATTGTTATTTATGTCGTGTATTGACTTCTTTATTTCATTAAATTGGTGTCCTGCATCTACTTTTATTCTTTTGATTCCTTTGATTTGTTCTTTGACTTCTTTGAACATATTTACAATCATTCTTTTGAAATCTTAGGCATTTCCTCTAACTTGTTCTCACTGGAGGTCATTTCTGATGCATTAATACTTTTTGGTGGATTTATATTGTCTTGATTTTTAGTGTTTCTTGTGTTATAATGTATATATTTTTGCATCTTGGATTAAGCTAATGCTTGGATTTTCTAGCTAGCTGGGTATTCTTAGCTTATCATTTGATCTGATCTTGTATATCTTCAGGGTAGGAGCTTTTAGGGTATTAGGTGTGGCTCTTAAGACTCAGAGTATCTACAAAGGTGTTCCGAGGGGTTGGGTTTGCCTGTTGTGGTAGTTGAACAAAATACAGATAGATTCTAAAATATAACTAAACAATGTACACATTCAATGAAAGACAGCACCAAGTATTTATGCAAGAGAAGGTATTATAACAACCAGATCCTCTATCAACAAAGAGGTTAAGATTTCTGGCCTGCTGAGGGTTCCTAGTCAGCTTGTGACCAAGTGAGACCCTTCCCTTCTGCAATCCCAGTTACCTTTTTGGATGATTTTGGTCTCAATTTTGCATCCTTCTTTGGTGCCCTGTGGGTTCAAGTAGGCTGGCTGGATCACTGGACTGCTATTTTCTGGAGCTAGGCATAGGCTTTTCCTGTGGGTCAAGCCAAGCCTGGCAGCTGTGGCCCCACAGAGCTGGCACCACCACTGTTGGAGCTGCCGCTGCTGAAGCTGCTGGTGCTGGACAACGTGGCTCTTTATTGACAATTCTCTTGTATGTACATAATGATCCTTTCCCATTACTTTCTTTTGACCCTCCATCCCCTTCCATTGAACCCCGTTGCAACTAGTCTTTATTCTGTTTTCATGTTCTTTTTGCCCTCTTCCATCATCCATTGCCAACATGTTGATGTGCCCAGTATTGTGCAGGTCTTGTGCTGGTAATAACAGTCACTATAAGGTAATGAATGAATGCAGTGGCCATTTTGTGAAGAAATATTTATGCATATGTGTGTGCCTGTGAAAGTCAACTTCAAGGTGTTTGTAATCCGTCTTCGTTGAAATAGTCTCTTGCTGCTACAGACAATCTGCCAGACTGCAAACCCACAAACTTTAGATTTTCCTGGTCTTACCTTCCATTTCTTAGTTGTGTTGGAAATACAGATTCATGCACCACTTTGCATCAGGCTTTAATGAGTCTTGGCCAGGATTTGCTATTAAAATGACTTGAACCATGGAGCAATCTCTGTAGCGATTTACTCTCTTTGTTAATCCTCACAATGAAGTATAATATGGTGTTTTATCACTTATGAAAGTAAGCCACAGAAAGATTAAGTCATTTGTTGATTATACAGAGCTGGACTCCAAGCCAGGTCTGTCTTGAATTTAGAAATTCATCTAGAATTTTTCTAGAAACAAGAATTATGACAGACTTGCTCTGCAAACATAATAATGACTTGAGTGTCAGTTTGAAAAGTAGTGTGGATTTTTTTTTTATAATTTTTATTTATTTATTTATTTGAGAGCAACAGACACAGAGAGAAAGACAGATAGAGGGAGAGAGAGAGAATGGGCGCGCCAGGGCTTCCAGCCTCTGCAAACGGACTCCAGACGCGTGCGCCCCCTTGTGCATCTGGCTAACGTGGGACCTGGGGAACCGAGCCTCGAACCGGGGTCCTTAGGCTTCACAGGCAAGCGCTTAAATGCTAAGCCATCTCTCCAGCCCAAGTAGTGTGGATTTAAGTAAGACATTCAGTAGTTTTTAAAATCTGGGGCTCTTCACTATTATATGGAGTAGAAGAAATAAAGTATCTCAGATTGATAAGTTCTTGGTACTTTTTTATTTAGACATACATTGTATATTTTTCTGAATCAAATTTAGTGAGATTGAAAGTTTTAAGACTATTAGAAAGCATGTTTTGGGAATTTTTATTATAGGCATGGTATGTATGGGTTACTAGTCTACTTAAGGAAAGCAAAATCCGCTGCAGGGATAAATAGGTCTTTCTAGCCCTTCTAGGCTTCCTTGAAGTACAGTGTGTAGCCAGGTGTGATAGTTGACATTTGGAATGTTCCCAGTTGTAATTCTAAAAAATATATATTTGTATCTTAAAAACATAGAAAATAAATTGTATTGTCTAGTTTTCATATTGACTGCAATTTGAAGTGATGATATTTTGGCTGTATTGGGCTAAAGTATACTAAATTATATTCATTTGATTGTACTTGACCCTCCTCCCAAATAAATGATGCATTACAGTTGGTATCTTCATGTATTGTTAGAACTTTGCAGCTTTTGACTTTATTTTATTTTTCATATTTTTGAGGTAGATTTTTTTTCTCTAGCCAAGGGTAAAGTGGAATTGACTCTGTACTCTCAGGCTGGCATTGAATTCACAGCACTTCTAGAACTTTGCAGTTTTACTTTAATGTGGTCTCCTTTTTTCAGACAAACATCTCAGTAATGCAGAGTCCTCTTGTTGGAGTAGCAACAACAACTGTAACAGGTAAGGAAGTGGTTCCATTTAAACATTATTTATTTACAAACACAGAGAGATAGAAGAGATACTGAGAGAATGGGCACAGCAGGTCTCTAGCTGCTGTAAGCAAACTCCAGATGCATGTGCCACTTTGTGCATCTGGCTGTTACATGGGTACTGGGGAATTGAACCTGGGTCACTGGGCTTTGTAGGCAAGCACCTCAACCACTAAGCCATCTTTATAACCCCAAGTGGTTCCTTTTTTTTCTTTCGGTTTTTTGAGGTAAGGTTTCACTCTAGCCCAGACTTACCTGTTGTAATTCACTGTATAGTCTCAGGCTGGCCTTGAACTCACAGCAATCCTCATACCTCAGCCTCCAAGGTGCTGAGATTAAAGGCATGCACCACCACGTCCAGCTTCAAGTGATTCCTTTTAACAACAGTCTATTATTACATAGGTAGCATCCTTTGCTAACTTCCAAAATTGTTACTTTTCTCTTTAAACATGGGGACCTGAAGACAATCTCAAGATATATTTGTTATAGGATTTATGTTTATAAACAAAGTAAGTACATTATAAAATTCATTAGAAGGTGATACATTTTGTGTAGGAAAAAATGAAACAGCACAGGGTAGGAGCTTACAGTAGTTTTTATTTCTGTGGACAAGGTCTTGCTTTACTGCTCCCATAATAAATTATTACCATAAGCTGAAAAATGGCTTAACCAGTACAAATGTGTAATTTTGCAGTTCTGGTGGTCAGAGGTTTGAAATAGCACCTACTGTGCTCAAATTAGGGCATTGGAAGGGTTGTGGTTCTCAGAGATCTACTTTCCCACTTTCTCTGTTTATTTACTCACATTTCTGAACTTATGGCCACTTACTCTGTTTTGTTTTTGTTTTTGTTTTTGTTTTTTCAAGGTAGTCTCACTGTATCCCAGGTTGGCCTGGAATTCACTATATAGTCTCAGGCTGCCCTTGAACAACTCATAGCAATCCTTCTGCCTCAGTCTCTCCAGTGATTGCATTAAAGACATGTACCACCACTTGTGGCATAGCCTCTCTCTTTTTTTTTTTTTTTTTTTCCAAAGGGCTAATAAATTTTATTAGGCAATGGTTGTGCAGGGAAGTCCAAGCAGAGGGCTTTTTTTTTTTTTTTGCTCTGAAATGCAGTGTCATTTTCTACTATGTCAGTGCTAGGTTAAAACATATTAGCAATAATTTCCTTTTTGTTCTGACAGTAGCTAGTACCATTCAACTCTGGTTAGCCCATTGAATTGTCAACTTACATCCCCCCAGAAGGCTTAGAAAACTGACCTAGTCAATTAACTGTAGCCTCTCTTTTTTTAGCGCCAGCAATTTCTGCTCTGATCATTCTACCATAGTCACATCTCACTCTCTTTTTTTAAAAACAGTGAACACATTGGGCCCTCCTGTGTCAGCTCAGGTAATCTCCCAGTGTTAAAAGGCCTTAATTCTGCAGCTGTATTCCCACTTTGCCAATAATTTAGGGCAGTCATATACTCTGAAGATTAGGTCATGACATGTTTTTTGAGGGCAAAATGTTTTTTAGTCTGTTTACCACAGGTAGGTGAAAGTAACATTTGCTCAAAAACTTGAAGTAAGTGAAGCATTTAAAAAAGAGGTGTCTAGTGTTCAAGGATGAAGATGAGACAGGAAGGAATGAAGTAGATGAGTGAAGGGGAGTGTAGTAGAAAATTACATCAGAGAAATAATGGAGATAGATGTATTTATTATAGGGCCTTACAGATCAGTGTTACATTTGATTTGTGCCCAAGATTGTTGTAAGGTTAGGATGTTAGGTGAGAGCAGGAAGACCCTTTTGGAGACTACCAGGATAAACCAAATGGGAGATGGTAGTGACAAGAAGAATTTAGGGAAACAGAAGAACATAGTAACAAAAGAAAATGGGATATAAGAAGCAAGAACTCAACAGTAGATCTATAACTAGCACATAACACATATAATACAGTGGGAAAGCTCTAACAAAGGTAAGTTTATTTAGGACATGTTCTGACCCAACATTTAGGGTCATAGTGATACTGGCCTTCTTGCTGCAGAGTCCAAGGTGGCATCAGGGTAGCATATGGTGAGAGACAGAGAATACATGCATATGTCCTCTTTGTGTTAATCTCAGTATTTGTCTCTCAATTTTTAATTTTTTTTTTTATGAAGCAAGCTCAACATATTTGCCTTGTTTTATGGGAGAGTGAAAGAATTGGTAAACCAGGTCCTGTAGCCATTGTTATCGAATTCCAGCGAGTGCACCATCTTGTGTGGATGTGTGACTTTGTGCATGTGCCACCTCGTGGGTCTGTCTTACATGGGGTCTGGTGAAGTCGAACATGGGTACTTAGTCTTTGCAGAGGCAATATCCTTAATGAAGCCATCTCTCCAGCCCCTGTCTCTTTTCTCTTTTGTATGTGAATGTGAGTTTGGGTGCACACATGTCCATGTCATGCATGTGGAGGTCTTCCACTTGTTTGAAGCAAGGTCTCTCATTTTGTTATTTTTAAGTTAAAAAAATTGTGTTTGTGTTTGTGTATGTCTGTGTCTGTGTTTATGTGTATGGTTGCTCCAGCATTTCTTTGGCTCTTATGTTCTTTCCACCACCTCTTCCGCAACGGACCCTGAGCCTTGGAAGGTGTGATAGTGATATTGCTGTTCTGAGCACTCCTCTGTCACTTATTTTCAGCAACATGATGCTTTCTGAATCATCCCAAGGCCACTGCTGTCTGAAAAGAGAAAGTTCTCTAATGAAAAAGTGAGAGTAGCATTAATGTATGGTTATGAACATTAAGAGAAGTGCTTACTGTGCAGTTCGATGAGCATAGTATATACAGTTAGCCAGACACCAGCAGACGTTACACCCCTAGGGCTCATGACTACCCCTGATGTAGGTTTTCAGTATCAGGGATGTATTCCCTCCCATGGAGTGGGCCTCCAGTCCAGTTAGAGGGCAGGAAAGTTTGTTTCCCCCATAACAGATGAGCCACTATTGCACCCGTTGGCTCATTTGGCCTGGCTAGCCAACTATAAGGCTTGCAGTATCCACTGTGAAGTCTTCATTCGTGATTTCTCTCTCTCCCATTGAACTACAAGCAGTGTGGCTTCTTCCATCTTTCGGGCAGCTGGTCTACATGGAGGAGGTTTTCAGCTCAGTTCCAGCAGGAGTTCTCAGTGACCTTGCAGCTCAACTATTTGGAGTCTTCAGCAGTAGGGTCTTACCATCTATTCCTGGTGGAAATCCAAGGGTCTCAGTAATGGCCTGCAATGTTTTGGGGGCATCAAGGACTTCCTGGCCAACAACTCACTCACTGGGAGATATCCCATCCCTGGCACTGAAAACTTTCTAGTAACAATCTATCGCTCCTGGGTTCCATTGTCCAAAAAAGTAGGTTTCCATATTATTTATATCCTCTTAGATTTTTGATTAGCCCTCCTTCCACCTTTCCTTTACTTCATCTCTTCCCCTGACCTCACTTAGGGCTTTTTATTTTATTTTTTTTTTTAATTTTCATTTATTTATTTATTTGAGAGCGACAGACACAGAGAGAAAGACAGAGGGAGAGAGAGAGAATGGGTGCGCCAGGGCTTCCAGCCTCTGCAAACGAACTCCAGACACATGCGCCCCCTTGTGCATCTGGCTAACGTGGGACCTGGGGAACCGAGCCTCGAACCGGCGTCCTTAGGCTTCACAGGCAAGCGCTTAACCGCTAAGCCATCTCTCCAGCCCCACTTAGGGCTTTTTACTCCCATTAATCTGTTCTTCAGTACCATCCTATTAAGTCCCCCCTCCCTTCCTTTCTGTTGCTTTTATATCTCCTTTCTAGCTTACTGGCCTCTGCTATTGAGTTTTCTTTGTACTCACACAGAAGTCCAATCATTTGTAGCTAGGATACACATATAAGAGAGAACATGCAACATTTGGCTTTCTGGGCCTGGGTTATCTCAGTATAATCCTTTTCAGCATCTGTATTTTAACATAGGTTCTAGTACTCTGAACTCCAGTCCTCAAATGTGTATGGCAGATACTTTGTCCACTGAGACATTTCCCCAGCCCTTTCTCTCCTCTTAACAAAACTGTCAGTATTCAATCAAAAAGGAGAGGAGCTTTCATGTTATTGTGAATGTATCTTGCTATCCCTTTGATAGTGTTTTTATGATTATAAATATTGTTCACTTCTGAACCAATGAACCTATTATGATTTATTCTGTTTGCAAAATCAATTTCAAATAGTTGAAGCTAATTATCTATTCCCCATTATTTTTTCTTTTTCTTTATTACTACTACTATTACTACTGCTGTGACTACTCTTACTACCATCATCATCATTATTCTTTGGCAGTGCTGCCAGTAAACCTAAGCCCTTGTGTATACAGCAAAGTGTTCTATCAAGCTACATCCCTGGCTCTTATTAGTATAAATTTCTTTGTGCCGTTTTCTCCCTTTAATGAAGCATTCTGTTGCTATGGTACATGTTGTTTATCTTCCAGAATGCTCACTTTTTAACTGAGATCTCTCTTGGTTTCCTCTTTCAGAATGGTGTACAACTATCCATCCTAAGTTTGTCTTTGTTTTTAATTTGAAATTCTTTTTGTAGACAACATAGCTTTTCTCTTGTCTTCACTGTCTTGAAGCACATATTTGAGCAGCTCTCTCAGAAAGCTTGCAGAGTAAGTAAAACTCAAGAGTTAAGGTGGAAATTTTTTTTTTTGGAGTGAGGTTGGAATTTCAGGGGCCTAATATCTCCATTGTCTTCTACCTTCCAGTGAAGTTGTTAACAGTGTATTTGCTTGGGCCTTGTTTTGGGAAAATTGTTTGATTTTTCAAATGTGTTTTGGTTTGGGATTTTTTTTGTTTTTAATTTTATTTTTGTTTATTTTTATTTATTTATTTGAGAGTGACAGAGAGAGAGGCAGAGAGAGAGAATGGCTGCATTCGGGCCTCCAGAACTTGGAGGAAATAAACTCCATGCATGCACCACCTTGTGCATCTGGCTTACATGGGTATTGGGGAATTGAGCCTCGAACCTGGGGTCCTTAGGCTTCACAGGAAGTGCTTAACTGCTAAACCATCTCTCCAGCCCTCTTTTGTTTTGGTAAAGGAGTTGGTGAATCTTTTTAATCAAAACACATCCTTCAGTTCTGGGAAACTTCACTGTGTCATTAGTCTTACACTTGATTTCCCTTGTTCCTTCTTTCTGGAATTCCTTGGGTCACTTAAAGATTTGTAATTTTTAATTTCCATGGTCCTTTTTGTTTTTTGAGTGTACTAGAAATGTAACATCCTGTTCTTTAAAAGACAAGTGTCTTAACCACTAAGCCATCTTTCCAGTTCCTAGATTCCTTTACTTAGAGACAAAACTTTGATTTCTGGAAGTGATGGAAGTTGAAAATCACATTTAACTGGCTGGCTAGGATCAGGATGAGGAGGGATGAGCCCAGCATCAGATCACTTGTTATAGGTCTGTAAAGTTAGTTTTCCTTGGTTTTAACTTCAAAATCTGAGCTTTGTAGAGTGAGTGTTATCAGAATTCTCAAGGGGGTAGCGGTGAATACTGGTGTTGAGTTGACTGCTTAATTCACTCTTGTCACTATTGCTCAGTGTGCCTTTCGAGTACTGAGTGCCAAATTGCAAGGCTTAAAGACACCCTGTGAGCTTACCCTTACTTTGGACACACAAGCTGTGAGTTGGCTAGTTGGTTTTTCTGTGGTTACTAGGTGAGTTGGCTGTAATTTGGGGGTTCCTGAGACTAGTTGTAAGGTTTGATACTTTATATGAAAGACACAGTCCACTGAAAGTGCCATTCTGATATTACAATCACAGCAGAAAAGGTACAAGTTAGAAAAAGGAAAAGACACAAGGTAAAGTTTGATAGCGATTAGAATGGGAAGTTCCCACATTCCCATATTGTCCTTGCAGGGAGACGTTACCTTGCCAGCATTCATGTTTGGCCATGTGCAGAGTGTGAGAAAGGAGGGGATGCAATGGAACTTCTATGTTGTCGTCACCTTTTTCTTCCTTTTTTTTTTTTTGTTTTGGTTTTGGTTTTTAGACTTGGGGTCTCACCCTTGTTCAGGCTGACCTGGAATTCACTATGTAGTCTCAGAGTGGACTCGAACTCTCAAAGATCCTCCTACCTCTGCCTTCCAAGTGCTGGGATTATAAGTGTGTGCCACCGTACTCGGCTGTTGTCACCTTCAGCTGACAGAGGAAAGTTGTTTATTTTAGGTTACAGTTTGGGGGTGAAGCTTCATGGCATGAGCAGAGGGTGCACATCACCTCCTTGCCTATATTAGTTGGGTAGTAGCCACAGAGAGTGCCAAACTAACCCTGGGAAGCTGTGGCTAATAAACCCTCAAGGTACACCCCCAGCAATACACCTCCAGCAAGGCTCCACCTCTCATATTGTCATCACCTCATGGGCAAGCATTCAGACAGAACACAGGAGTTTATGGGGAACACCCGAGTTAAGCCACCACACATAGAATAACCATTGATCAGTTGACTGAAGCTGTTTTTCAGTCCCTCTTCCCAGAGGAGTGATGATATCATCATGTGGCTCAGAGAGCCATCTTATTATTTATTTTTTATGGTTTTTTGAGGTAGGGTTTCACTCTAGTCCAGGCTGACCTGGAAATCACTATGTAGTCTTGGGGAGGCCTAAAACCTCTGGTGATCTTCCTACCTCTCCCTCCCAATGCTGGCATTAAAGCTGTATATTAGCTCAGAGCCATCTTTTTAAATCATAGCCATGTGTGCAGTCATTAGCTTCTACAGTGAGTCACCTTCTGTTATGGTTTGAATAGATGGCCACCAATAGATTCAGGAGTTTTATTCAAGCTTGTAACTTGGTGTCATACATAGTAGGTGGATCCTAGGATCCAACCTTAAGGTGTGGGGGTGGATTTGGAATTCCAGTCTAAAATATGCAAATGCTGGAGCTTTGTTGTAGATCTGACTGGAGTTCCTGAAGTGTACTTGCTTGTGGTGGTGGTGTAGCTTTTGGCTTTTTTCTCAGTGTGGGCCTGTGAAAGTGGGCCAGCTTGTTTTGCTATTATGGACCTTCTGGCTGATCTGTAAGCTTCCAATGAATGCAATTCCTCCCACAAACGGTGCCTGGTTTGGATGCTCATCCCAGCAACTGAAGTTGTCTATTCCACCTTACTAGTATGAACCATCACGTCCACTGTGAGGGATCCACCATGAATGAGAAAGATGCTGCTGATGCTGGAGACTCTCCTAGGCTTTAGATGCTACTTTCTGAAAGCAGACAGGCCAGACCTACATTAGGCTAAAGTTAGGTTCTTCATGACACATTTGTGCAATGTTTGTTTCGTGGTAAGAAGGTAACGTTGCCAGGAACCCTTCTTCCCTGTGTTCATTTGTCATATGTCTATTTAAGATTTGCTACTTGTTTTATATTTTTGTTTTCACACAGATTAGTCATTTATTTTGGAATAATTGAATCTGTTCTTTAATTGAAGGCATTTTCATTAAAAGCAATAAGGTCTTTTGCCTGCCTTATATTCTGATTTTATGAAGAATGTTTGTGTAGTGATTTACCAAGGGAGACAAATTATAGTTCAGTTTGATATGGAGTGATAGGCACACTTTATTTTCATCTTGTAAAGTGTATAGGTACCAGAAGTCTGATTTAAAGGAAGTGAAATCAGTGGAGCAATTAAACATTAACAAGGGGGAGGGAGCAATTATGCTACACTTAAGTAAATGCTTTTAGATTATGTATAAGTAATTAGTTTTTTTAGGTTAGTTGACAAGGCAAAAATTAGATTGCTTATTCATTTGAGACTTAATTTTAATTTGTCTTACTCTTAAAGGTCATATGGTTGAATTGGGACTTTTCATTCTGAATATCTTTTTTTAGAAATGCTTTTTATTTATTAGATACATCCGTGGTGATGGAATAAAAAACTACTTATTATGCATCTATGTTGTTTAGCATTCCTTTCATTATTTGCTTTATATTGTCTGTTTTGTTTCTTAAAAGTATAAACTGAGTTTTAGAATCTAGATAATTATAAAAGACAGTTATGTATTACACTGGGGTTCTGTTATCTAGGGTTTCTTTTTTTATCCTTTTTTGGTAGTACTAGGATGAATCCATGGGTCCTGTGCATTCCAGGCAAGCCCTTTAGCACTGATAATGTATGAAGGTGATGTCTTTATCCTGAGTCTTTTTAAGATACAGACTCTCAGTTGATTCTGGCAGAGGCTGTGTGTGTGTGGGGGGGGGGGGGTTGAAGAAAGGACAACTTCAGGGTGTTGGGCCTATTCTACCCTCCCTGTTTGTGAGATAGTCTCATTGGTTTTTCTTCCAGAAAGGCCAGTCTAGCTGGCCTTGTGAATCTCAGGGTTCTTCTGGCTCCACATCTCAATCGTTGTGGGTGCATTAGGCCTGGAGTTACTTTGTGGTTGGCTTTACCGGGATGCTGAGGACTCTTTTTGGCAGAGTTGTAGAACAAGCACTTTTAACTACTGAATCTACTCCCCAGTCCCTCCTTTTGATTTTTTTCTTGATAATATTTGATGTATATTTTATTTTCTTGAATTTGGCTTTTCAGATTTCCTGTGTGCTTCAGTGTTCAGTCTATCTCTGGACTACTTACTATTTGAACATGAAAATACAGTTTAGAATGTCTCTTTCTTTGTCTTTGTTTTTTAATTTTTTGAAGCAGGGTCTCACTCTAGCCCTGGCTGACCTGGAACTCACTCTAGCCCAGGCTGCCCTTGAATTTACTCAGTCAAAATTTCTCTACCAATAGAGTTTTCCTGATAAAGGTGGCATATTAGTTTATGATTTTGAACTTTTGTTTGTTCCTTTGTAAGGAGAGAAAGATGGTTGCACCAGGGCCTCCTGCTACTGCCAACAAACTAGACGCATGCACCACTTTGTGTATCTGTTTTTCTGTGGGTACTAGGGAGTTAGACGCAGGCCATTAGGCTTTTCAAGCAAACCCCTTTCATCACTGCACCATCTCTTTCAGCCTTGGTTTATGTTTCTCTAAGGAAGTACCTAGCTTAATAAAATATAGCTGCATTTTTATGCAATTGCATCTCCAACCATAATCCATTGAATCACATCAAGTAAGCTCTGGAAAAGTCTCATTGAGAGAGTTAAAGGGGCAAGTAAAACTTCATGTTGGGTCTGGAGAGATGGCTCAGTGGTTAAGGCACTTGTCTTCAAAGCCTAATTAATTACCCAAGTTTGATTCCCCAGTACCCACTAAGGCCATATGCATAAAGTGGCATATGTGTCTGGAGTCTGTAGTGGCTGGAGGCCCTGGCATGCCCAATCTCTCTGTCTCTCTGTTTGAAAATAAATTGAAAAAAATACTAAAGAAAAAAAGAAATAATACATTTTGATCTTTCAGATAGGAATGATCTAATTTAAGAATTTTGCATTCTCATTTTGCAAGGTAGGGTACATATTATTGAGGGGCATGCTGGAACAATTAGGTTGGCAAACACTGGATAATAAAATATTTGAACCTCATTCTGTGAGTAAAGAGCCAATTTGAATATTAAAAAAGACTTTTTTTAAAGCTTTATTTATTTATTTATTTATTTGAGAGCGACAGACACAGAGAGAAAGACAGAGGGAGAGAGAGGAAATGGGCGCGCCAGGGCTTCCAGCATCTGCAAACGAACTCTAGACGCGTGCGCCCCCTTGTGCCTCTGGCTAACGTGGGACCTGGGGAACTGAGCCTCGAACTGGGGTAGTTAGGCTTCACAGGCAAGCGCTTAACCGCTAAGCCATCTCTCCAGCCCCTAAAAAAAGACTTATTGATCATTTTTATATGTGTGCATAATGTGATTTGATCACAATCCATTCTTTTACCTTTTTTTGTTCTGCACACTCACATCCTTCGCTTTTGAATGTTTTTAAAGCTGAGATGCTGTGGTTGGCTTTGTAGGATGAATCTGGCAGAAGCCTTGACTTGACCAAGAGATTTTTCAGGTGGCTTATCTAGAAATCAATGACATTTGACAAATTTGTAACATACTTAAACATTTGCAGGATTGTGAACTGTGCCCAGTTATTAATGAGTTTGCTGTTTTATATGGTAGTAAAAAATTACCATTTATTTACAGTTGTAGAGTTTAAACTGTTTTATGTAATTGCCGATCTCTGATACTTTTTTCTTTGAAAATGAGATCTTTGCTTTAAAATAAACCGGTATTCTTATATCAGTGACTAACTTACAAACTTTACCAATATAGGGCAAAGTATGTTTAGTCCAGCAAATATTGGTCAACCACGAAAGACAACGCTATCTCCTGCCCAGTTGGATCCTTTTTATACTCAGGGAGATTCTCTGACTTCAGAAGACCACCTTGATGACACCTGGGTGACTGTGTTTGGGTAAGAATTTTGAATCTTAAAAAAAAGCATCCTCTACTCCAGTATTTTATGAATATGATTAAGAACATAGAACAGTATGGAATGACTTGGAGAGCAAACACCCATGTATCCACCGCTAAGCTCTGCAGCTGATGCAGCGTGCTACATTTGCTTTGCCATCTGCCCACCTGTTACTCTTCTGTTTTGGTTTACTTCCCACTAAGTCATAGATCACCCCAATACCTGAGCTTGCATGTCATTAACTGGAGCTTGAGGTTTGATTATATATGTATTTTTGGCGGGGAGCCGTTTCAAAGTAGGGTCTTGCTCTAGCCCAGGCTGACCTGAAATTCACTATGTGGTCTCAGGGTGGGAACTCACAGTGATCCTCCTATCTGTCTCCTGAGTGCTGGGATTAAAGGCATGTCATTCTGCTTGGCTAATGTTTAATATTTTAAAAAGAATTTGTGTATGTACTCTTTGTCTCCAATTATTTTCTCGTTCATATTTAATAGTTGCTGCAGTCAAGGTTGTTCCTTTAGGCTGAGGTACTTTCTAGTGGTTATTTTCATCTATACTTAAAAATTGAGATTCATGTCTATACATACAGTGTGTGAAGTATGTAATACAGAGTATTGATTATAAACAGGATGGCAGTCTTAGTCCTAGATGTATGTAATTAGTTAATTTTTACTGTCAAAATTACTTTTTACACCATAAAGATCATGCTACTAAATCTAACTTTCATAGGCAAAGGTAGTGGAGTGTAGACAAATACTGTGCTTTGTTCAGAGACTCACAGTTCAAAAGCAAAGCTTCAGCAAAACTCAGATCTTTTGAATTCAGCTGATGTTTTACATATCATGTGCTTCATTTCTCAGAGTATGATTTGTCACATTTATGTTGAACTTTACTAAGCTCCTTGAAGATAGAATATACAGTAAATATTTAATGGAATTTATTTAAAAGTTAAAAAGGCTGGGTGTGGTGGAACATGGAACATGGTGGAATCCCAGTAGAGGTAGGGATTAAAAGCCAGCCTGAGACTACATAAGAATTTCAGGTCAGCCCAGGCTAGAGTGAGACCCTACCTCGAAAAAATGATAAAATAAAACAAAAACAAAATGTTATAAAGATTTATGAATATATGGTAAAAAGTCTTCTATCTTACATTTGTCCCCAGCTATAATTTGTTTTTCTCATTACAGTTATGATTGTTACCTGTTTTGAGTTTATCTTTGGAGAGATTCTCTGTTTCTGGCTCTATTTCAATAAAAATCAAAGCCATTCTCTTGAAAAACCTGTGTCCAGCCCTGTTCATGAAGCATTTAGGCTGGCCTTTTGATTTTCTTTTTCTTTATACTTTCTCATAAAATAACTGCCAGTTGTTGAGCATGTAGGGCCACTTTCAAGTCTCTTCAGTCTGTATAGCAATGGATGACTTTAAGGGTTACAGTAACTGCATAAATTACTTAAATTGATTTTAGTCTTCTTTTTTTGATTTTTAAGATACTTTCTCCAGTTCTGTGTGTTATAACTTATTTCTTAAAATTTTTGAGAGAGAGAGAGAGAAGGAGGGAGAGAATGGATGCGCCAGGGCTTTCAGCTATTATTGCAAATACCAGCTTATGCAATTGGTTTATGTAGGTCCTGGGGAATTGAACTTGGATCCTTTGGCTTTGCCAGCAAGTACCTTAACCACTAAGCCATCACTCTTACCCAGTAACTTTTATGCTTTACTCATTCTATATATGAGTTTACTTGTAAGACTGAAACATCTTCCTTTAAGGAATAAAGCATTTTATTTTGATCATTCATAGGGAAGTATTTCTAAGCTGCATTGTGTATGTTCTTTGTTCTTTTAACTTTTTTTGTGCTGACTCAGAATCAAAATATTCATTGTTTTGAGTGATACCTTAAGGTGTATTAGAAGGCAGGGGAGATGGCTCAGCAGTTAAAGGTGCTTGCTTTCATGCTAAGCCTGCTGGGCCAGTATAAAGTCAGATGTACAAAGTGGCATATGTGTCTGTAGTTTGTCTGCAGTTGTAAGAGGCCGTGCCCATACTCTCTCTGTGTACTCACAGATAAATTTTAAAAAATCATGATTAAAAAAAAAAAGTTTGTCTAAAGACTATTAGATTAGGATATTGGGTTCTATATAAAAGTGGCCTAAGGTTCTTAGAACTTAGCTCTTAAATGTCTGCCTCATTTTCAGTCCTTTTTCTGCTTTGTAGCTTTATGCTCTTGAGACATCTTGTCACGTTTTTCTTTGATACTTGAAATCTCATACCCAAAGATATATAAGTAAATTAAAATAACATCCAATTCCAATGCTGTATGCAGTGGGTATGTTATACCAATTTTGATGTGCTTTAGTTGCTCATTCTTTTTGGCTTGGATTATTTTCTTTAGGGTTGTCTAATTCAAATACTGCTAGTGGTTAACAGAAACCTTCAGATGAATGTTTTATACTGTTAAATATATTACTGTTTTCAAATAGACAATCACTTTAGGTCCGTCTGGGGAGATAGCTCAGAAGGTTCTGGCTTGCAAAGTCTAATGGCTTGGGTTCAATTTCCCAGTGCCGTGCAAGGCCAAATGTATAAAGTGGTATATATGTCTGGAGTTCATTTGCAGTGACAAGAGGTATTGGTGCACCCATTTTCTCTATATATATCTCTTAAATATACACACACAAAAAAATCACTTTAGTTTGAAGTATAAGAGTAAGCATACTTGCTATAAAAAGATTCAGTCTCTACAGAAATATTTTCTTATCCAAATACTGCTATTAAATTCTCAGTACTATCCTTTGTTACTGTTGGTACTGGAGCTCATTTGGTACTGAGTGCTAAATTTTAGAATGTTTTAGATGATACTGCAGAATGATAAATCTGTAGAATTTATACTACTTTCCTTTTAATAACTGTAATATGCCTAAGTATTGGTCATAAGTACCTACTGTAAAATAAATGCTGTACAGAAGACCAGCTAGTTAGCTGCATTTGAATAGCTGTGGCATAAGCTATGGGAATTTTAAGGATTTCAGGGTGGGTCAGTGGATGGAGAATAATCAATTCAAAATTAATTTTAAGGTCTTTGTTTTTGAGTGACTGACCATTGATAGAATTAACTCAGGAGAAAACAGGATGCTAGGGGATCTTTTATTAATGTCTTTTATAATGCTGGAAAAGTTTATTGTGCATCACTTGTAAGTATGATAGCTTGACATTGTATTATGAGTGGAAATTGATGGTTTTGTTTAGACCACCTTTTTTGGTTTTTCAGGTTTCCACAAGCATCTGCTTCTTATATATTGTTACAATTTGCACAATATGGAAATATCTTAAAGCATGTGGTAAGACTTTTTTTTTTCTGTTAAGATATTCACTAAGGAAAGGGATGCTGTGAATTGAAGGAAACTACTCTGAATTTTTATTTTATTTTTTAACTTTTTTTGTTGACAGCTTCCATAATTTATAGGCAATAAACCATGATAACCCCCCCATACACGCATACACTTTGCCCTTCACAAATCAACTTTCCATATCCTCCTCCCTCTCGGTTAGTGTCTGTTTCGTTTTGATGTCATCATCTTTTCCTCGTACTGTCAGGTTCCTGTGTAGATAGTATTAAAGGTTTGTGCCATCATGCCTGGCTCCAATTTTCTTCTCTTAATAGAGATTTATTCTTACACAAAATCATATTGCTGAATACATTAAAAATTTTTTAGCCGGGTGTGATGGTGCATGCCTTTAATCTCAGGACTTCTGAGGCAGAGGTAGGAGAATCACCGAAAGTTCAAGGCCACCGTGAGACTGCATAGTGAATTCCAGGTCAGCCTGAGCTAGAGTGAGACCCAACCTTGAAAAACCAACAAAGGAAAAAAAAATTGATGTCAGTATAATAGTTTATAAAAAACAGTTGTCATTTGAGAATTACTTTCAAATAAAATTTACTACATGTTCATATTTTTAGAGAATAAATAAAAATCTGGATCATGAATTACATAAACTTTCCACAGGAATATTTTAAAAATATTAAAAAATTTTTTTTTGTAAGAAGAAAGGGAGGAATGAGAGGGAATAAAAGACAAAGAGTGAGTATGGGCAAGCCAGGGCCTCTAGCCGCTGAACACGAACTCCAAATGCACGTGTCTTCTTGTGCATCTGGCTATATATGGATAATAGAGAATGGCGCCTTAACCATGGAGGCATCTCTCCAGCTCCCTCCATAGAATTTGTTTTGAATTATATTGTACAGCTTTTTGTTTTGTTTTTGTTTTTTCGAGGTAGGGTCTCACTCTAGCCCAGGCTAACCTGGAACTCACTATGTAGTCTCATGGTGTTCTCAAACTCATGGTGATCCTCCTACTTGTGCCTCCTAGGTTCTGGGTTTAAAGGCATGTGCCCACCACACCCAGTATACACACCTTTTTATGTTACCAAATAAAAACAAAAGTTTAAATTTATTATCCTGTTTCTTTTTGTTTGTTTTTCGAGGTAGGGTCTCACTCTAGCCCAGGCTGACCTGGAATTCACTATGAAGTCTCAGGGTGGCCTTGAACTCACAGTGATATACCTACCTCTGCCTCTCTAGTGCTGGGATTAAAGTTGTGAACCATCACGCCTGGCTTCATGCTTCTATTTTTGATAGAATGCATATATTAAGTGTTTATGTTACACATTTTACATTGTAAGAAACTGTTCATTCTTTGCAGATGTCTAATACAGGAAATTGGATGCATATTCGTTATCAATCTAAACTGCAAGCTCGGAAAGCCTTAAGCAAAGATGGGAGAATATTTGGAGAATCTATCATGATTGGTGTGAAGCCATGTATAGATAAAGTAAGCTTTTAGTGATACAAGGAACATAGTTAACAATCACAGGACTTTAGATAGTCCACCCCAACCCTTTTACTTTTTAGATAAAGAGGTCAAAAGGGCTTATTTATATAGAATGGTTAAAATGAGACCTGGATTTAGAATTCTTGACTGACTCCCCATTCCGTTTTGTTTTTTGCTGTTGTATTTTTGAGGTAGAGCATCACTCTAGCCCAGGCTGAGTTGGAGCTCATTTTGTAGTTCCAGGCTGACCTCAAACTCACAGTGATCCTCCTACCTCTGCCTCCCAAGTGCTGGGATTAAAGGTGTGTGCCACCACACCCTGCCCCTTCTGTTTATTGTTCAGAGCAGCATCGTACTAAGAAACACTTCAAAGAAATGTTGGCTGTCACTGCAGCATGAAGGATTCCACATATGTGGTTGATTAACTCTAGATAGCTGAACTTTGTCTATTTGAAAATCTTTTAAACTTATTTAAAAATAATACTGAGTACAATTTAAAGTTTTCTTGTATCAAATCATTGTGAACATACTTAAAAGTAAGTGTATGCATACTTCTACATGCATACTGCTTGTTGGCAGTATACATATTAGCAAGGAAAGCAGACAAGGTTTATGTCTTTATAATTTATGGAACTGTACAGTTACTGATTTTTGCTATAAAAAATGTTTCCAGAAGGTGGAGGATGGTGTGGGGTTACTGGTACTAAAATAGCTTTAGATTTTGATTAAATCTTCCATTTTAGGTTTCCCATCCATCCCCTCCCTCCCTTCTCTGTAAAGCAAGTATTTTACTCACTGAGTTATCTTTCCAGACATGCTAGGACATTCTCCTTTGTATAATTATATTGAGATTGTTTGAGCTAGACATTTCATGCTGAAAATTCTATTTCAAATACAAGCTCATAAATATATTGTTCTATCAAATCCAAAGTGATTTTAAAGGTTTAAAAGATCAAATTTAGCATACCTCCTTTAATTAAATTTTCTTTGAAGTTATTATGCTATATTATATAGTATATTCTTTTTTTAAAATTTTTATTAGCATTTTTCATGATTATAAAAAATATCCCTTGGTAATTCCCTCCCCCCCCACCACACTTTCCCCTTTGAAAGTATAGTATATTCTTTATGAACAAGGATTTATTTATTTCTGCAGAGTGTCATGGAAAATGGTGACAGATGTGCTTTGCCATCTCCATCTCTAGCCTTTACGCCACCAATCAAAACATTAGGTACACCAACACCACTTGGAAGTACTCCTAGGATTTCTACCATGAGGCCTCTTGCTACAGCATACAAAGCTTCCACCAGTGACTATCAGGTATATTAAGGATGAAGACTGAGTGTACAACAAATGTATCACAACTAGTTTTAACTGTTTCACTGGATTGATAAATTGGCCATCAATATTTCCTGTTAATATACTGTCATGAATTAACTGTCAAGCTCATATTTTCCTATTTTAAAGCTTAAAGTCTCTGTCAGCTAGAAAGTTGTCTCAAATATTTAAAAATTTTCCTTGCCTAATCTAGGGATGTATCTCAGTGGTAGAGCACTTAAAGGTGTTTGGTTTAATTTGTAGTACAGGGAAAAAAAAGCGATTTCTTAAAATATTTTGAAAGTCTGTTTTTAATTTTTCCAAGTTATATTTGCATATACAACAAAATGACCCCTGTATTCATTGTTATAAAGTGGTGGGTAAGGTGATGGTATCCAAAATGTAGAACCTTAAGTTGGAGTAGCATTGATTTTTAAAAGACACTATGGAGATTTTAGAATTGAAGATGAAGTTTGGTCATTTCATGAGATGGAGAGACTGCTGATAAAGTGCTGGCCTTGCAAGTGTGAACGCCTGATCTCAGATCCCCAACACCTAAGTAAAATATGAGGAGTGGTCGTGCATGCCTGTAGTGCTGGGGAGGTAGAGGTGGGATCTATAGGGCTTGGTGGATCAGTGACTTCTAGGTTTAGATTTTGAGAGTTGTCCTGAAAAACAAGGTTGAGAACAATTGAGAACATTGACCTCTAGCCTCCATGCTCGTGGATGTATATGTACATGTACACTCCTAAACTCACATACACCCATGTAGGTGTGAACAAACATGCAAAATATTGTCATTTTAAGTTGCAGGAAGCCCGTGCTTGTTTTGAAGAATGGTATGATAATTGTGATGAATGTCAAGAGTTCTGAGTTTTCACACAATTTCTGAAACAAAGCACATGAAATGTGTGTGCTCTAATAGGCGCTGGTGAACATTTAGTATCTTGACCACCCTGTAATATGTAGATTATTCTAGAAATGTTCTTTTTTCTTATTTTCATTTATATTGCAATGTTATTTGCTTTATACAAATAGTGAGTGAGGTTTTCCCTAAGTTCAATTTTATAATATGCGGTTTATAATATGCAGTTCGGTGTTATAAATGTATTTTAGTATTTCTATTTTATATTTTTTTGAGCTTGTATTTTAAGTTAGCCATTAAATGTAGAATGACTGTCACTGGATGAACAATAACCTAACAGCTTTATTTTTCTTCTGTGTTTTTTAATAGGTTATTTCTGACAGACAAACCCCAAAGAAAGATGATAGCCTTGTATCAAGAGCCATGGAGTACATGTTTGGCTGGTAGTCTAACAAAAGCTAAGAACTTTGCTACCGAGGAGGAGCAGCTACATTGATGGGGAGTTAGCACAGTCCTGCCAGGTTGTTCTGGTTAGTTATATAACCATTCTTGGTAGTGTTGATAGGCACATACTTTGAGACACTGTTGTGTAAGGATACAACTTATTTGTAGTTTGCACTTTAAAAGAAGCTTGAGATCCACTTTGAAGAAACTGAAGATTCCTCCAGAGAGCTTGTATGCTCTCTGATAAGTGTGTGCCTAGCACTGTGTGCTCAGTACCAACTGCGGGAATGCAATCATCGAGTGTGAGTGTGCCTCAGTGGCTGCAGGACGAGGTGGTCTCGAGAACTCATGAAGGAGGGAGGCTACCACTACCAACACACAGTGATTACAATTAGTATTTTGAATTAGTAATTTGAATTATGGCCTTTTAATTTAGATACTATTTAATAAGTCTTAATTATCTTTGTATGTCCTGTGATGGATTGTCACCTTTCATTATTCTAAAACCCAAGCATTCTTTTAAACTGCTAAAAATTCTTAATAATAAACTTTGTCACTTTATATGTATCAAATTCATATTTTGAAGGCTGACTTATTTTTAAAGGTTTTAGTTGCTCATTGGCATAATAGAAAATGTCATTAATTTTTATATATCTTCAATGTAGCTTTAGTGACTATTATGCTTTGCCACACTTGATTCCTTTTTTTTTTTTTTTGAAGCACTTCTCAATTGTGGAATAATTTTAATCCATATACTTGGACATATCACAAAAGAATATTTCCATATATGATCAGTTTAATTATTCCACTTAGCAGAGTTAATAATAGCTTGTTAGTGTCTAATTCAATTATCTGATTCATTTAAAAATTTCAGTTAACTCTAAAATGAAATCTTTATTGTTGGTTTATTCAAATGATTTATAAGGTGTGTACAATATTGTTAATCTGTCTCTTATACATGTTTTAAGCTCCTAACTTGTTCTCTCCCTGCTCTCTGCCCTCCAACATTTTCACTTAAGGAAGCAGCCGTGTGAGTTGCTACAGTGTCCCAAGTTGACATTTTTGTTTAGCTTATTCAGTTTTTCTATAGCCTATAGACCTAGAGAGAATTCTGATTTCATTTTTTGGCAGTAGCATAGCACACTTCATATTATGTCAAGAGGCTTATGATTCTAGTTGTCTGACTTTGAATGATACATAGCCTGATCACTAAGACATAAAACCTGACACCTTTGCAAAGTTCCCTGTAACCTGTATGAAATGTCCTAAAAGCATATATTACTGATGCTAGCTTGTGTCAGTTTTTGTATTCAGGACAGTAAAACTGATTTTACTC
Organism: Jaculus jaculus; assembly: GCF_020740685.1. Lineage (NCBI taxonomy): Eukaryota > Metazoa > Chordata > Mammalia > Rodentia > Dipodidae > Jaculus > Jaculus jaculus. The sequence goes on along the minus strand of NC_059105.1, from coordinate 56,044,938 downwards.
AACTCAGTCCTTGTTGTTGTACTTGCTGGAATTCTTTTATAAAGAAGAACCTTTCTCCACTATGGTTTGATTAGTAAAGATTATAGTAATATGAGAATGACAGGTAAACTTGGGAATGTCTCAGCTGTGGGCGAGTTTTCCCTTAGCTGAGACCATCGAACTTGAGTTGAACTGAGGGAAGAGCTAGTCCCCTCTATCCCTTACATTACATGGGGGTCTTTATTCCCTCTAGCTCCCCACATTGCAGGAGCTCCTTGAACTTTCTTTTCTCTCTTTGCAGTTTTTCCAGGCTACATGGGTGTCTTTCTTTGCCTGTGTACTTCCCTCAATAAATAAAATTTTCTAATCCCCCCCCAGAAAGGATAAATATTTCATCCTTTCTCTTCCTCACTGGTCACAGGTATATTGTGTTACCTTGCTTACTGCTCATGGTATCGGTATCCTGTGCACTTAGAAATAATTTTTGCCAGGTATGGTGTATACCTTCAATGTCAGCCCTTGGTAGGCAGAGGTAGGAGGATCATTGTGAGTTCGAAACCACCCTGAGTCTACATAATGAATTTGAGATCTGCCTGGGATAGAGCAAGACCTGATTCCCCCCCCCCAAAAAAAAAAAAAAGAAAAATAAATTTTAAAAAATCAGTTTTATATCATTGTGGACTTTTGCCTTCTTAAATCAATTTACCATTTAAACCAGTTTTCTGTTTTTGTTCATAGTATCTCCATTGGCCAGTAAAATTCTCATCACAGTGGCTCTTGTAAAAAAAAGGGGGGGTATTTGAAATAATCTTTTCTTTTTTGTTGGTTTGTTGTTTATTGTTTTTCAAGGTAGGGTTTTACTCCAGTTCTGAGTGACCTGGAATTCACTATGTAATCTCAGGGTGACATCGAACTCACAGTGATCTTCCTACCTCTGCCTCCCAAGTGCTGGAATAAAGGTATGTGCCATCATGCCCAACTAATTGAAATGATGTTTGACCTAAGCACATGTATGTGGATAATCTGCATCTTTCCTTTAATACATTTTCATAGAGGGTAACTCAAACAACATAAGGAAGGCTTTGATTTTTTTTTTTTTTCTTTTTTGGTTTTTTTGAGGTAGGATTTCACTTGAGCTCAGGCTGACCTAGAGTTCCAGTATGTAGTCTCAGGGTGGTCTTGAACTCACTGTGATCCTCCTACCTCTGTCTCCTTAGTGCTGGGAGTAAAGGCATGCACCACCATGTCTGGCTAGATTTTTTTTTTTTATTTAAGATCTTAGTTTTCTAAGAAATAATACTAAGGAATCTACCCACTTTGCATATCAGCCTAGCACCATATTTGTAGAGTATTTTAAAATCAGAACAGTTTTACATGACAATCTTATAACTTAAGATTATATTTTATATCTTTTTTTCAATATAAGCAGAACTCAGTTCTGCTTTGAGCAATATATAAACACAACAAACACAGATCTCTATGAAGCTAGTAAAATCTCTGAATCAAGGCTCCTTCTAAAAGTTCATAAAATTGATTTACATAAAAATATTCCTAGACTGGAAAGATGGCTTAGTGGTTAAGGCATTTGCTTGCAAAGCCAAAGGACACAGGTTCAATTCCCCAGGGCCCACATAAGCCAGATGTCCAAGGGGCATGTGCATCTGGAGTTCGTCTGCAGTGGCTAGAGGCCTTGGCCTACCCACTCTGTCTGTCTCTCTGCTCTCTCTGCTTACAAATAAATAAATAAAATTTTAAAAATCCTGCTAAGTTGTAAAAACAAAGATGATAGCACATTAACCACTGATGAATACCCATAAAGTAGATAAACGTACATAAAATGATTTATAAGATATTTTAAAACTGATACAAAATGCAGAATAATAATCACAACTGAAAATTTTAAGGAAAAATATTAGAAAAGCAGGAAAGTTTACAAGAAATTAAGACTAGTTTAGAATTAATTAAAGCAGATGTACAACAAATAATACCTCAAGGAGAATGTGAAGAAAAGGAAGGTGGTGGGCTGGGAAGTTAGCTCAGTGATACAGGGCTTGCCTAGCATGCATGCAGCTCTGGATTTGATCCATAGCACTGCAAAAATATATATAATTGGAGGGTGATTTAGAAATCAAAGAAACTGGCCTTGGTAGTGCATGCCTTTCATCCCAGCATTTGGGAGGCAGAGGTAGGAGGATTGCCATGAGTTGGAGGCTACCCTGAGATGGCCTAGGTCAGTCTGGACTAGAGACAGATTCTACCTCAAAAAAGAAAAAAACAAACAAAAAGTAAGGTAGCCCAATTTTGTAGGCAGTCAGTCAGCATTGAAGACCCAAAAACAACATACAGATATCTCTATGGCCTAACAGTAAGCACAGAGAGTATTTACTAGGCCCAGAAATCAGTATGGAAACTAAAATCCAGAAGCCCATTCAAAGTTATCAGTCCTCTGTTTTAAAACTTCAGCTTCTTAGGAGCCCCTCACATATACTCAGAAGTATCCAGCCTGACTTGATGCTTGATTTTTATTCCCCAGGCTATCAAGTCTTCAGCCTGTCATATGTTCCCACATACATTCTAGGTAGCCCGCCAGTCTGTCTTGATACTTATATTCTCAAGGGCATAAAGAACCCCTAATTTGGGCTGGAGAAACGCACTTGCTTGCAAAGACTGAGGGCTTGAGTTCACTTCCCCAATATCCATGAAAAGTCAGAGGACAACGTGACACATGCATCTGTCATTCATTCTCAGTAGATGAAGACCCAGGTGTGCCCATTCTCTTCTTTCCTCTCTCTCCTTGCACATAAATAAAAATATTTTCTAAATATGTGAAAAAAAAATGAACTCACAACCTAATTCAAGTCACTCGGCACCTACCCAGTTGGGACCCTTCTGAGCTCAAGAGTTCTGTCTTTTTCTTTTTGTCTTTACTTTCTAACAAATCCTTATTTAACCTGCCCTTTTACAGTATCTGCATCTGTCATTTTTCACTGGTCTGAAAAATTTGGAGAATCACTCTCTTGGGGAATTTTAGTATTGAGTTTTCTGCACTCTATCCTCTAAGCCAAGCCCTTCCAGAGCTGAGAAAGGCTCTTGTCATTCTCAAAGCAGTAACAATAGGATTAAGAAAACCTAGTTATAGCCCACTTTAGGTACAATAAGAAAGTTGGCTGTGGTGGTGCATCCCTTTAATCCCAGCACTTTAGAGGCAGAGGTAGGAGGAATGTTGTGAGTTCAAGGTCAGCCTGGGAGTACAGAGTTCCAGGTCAGCCTGGGCTAGAGTGAGAGCCTACCATGAAAAAAAAAAAAAAGATACATCATGTGTATTGAATAGGAAGAATACTTGGGGTGCAGGGAGATTGCTCAGTCGTTAAAGGTGCCGGCTTACAAAGCCTGCTGATTCAGGTTCATTTCTCCAGCTGCCTGCTACGAGAGTATCAAGTAGGCCGAATGGAACAAAATACAGGCAGATTCTAAAATTTAACTAAACAATGTATACATTCAATGAAAAACAGCAGAGTGTTTATGCAAGAGTAGGTATTATGACAACCAGATCCTCTAACAAAGTCACAGTCTTTTAGGGTTTGTGTTGCCCCACACCCTTAATCTTGTCAACTAGGAGGTTAACATTTCTGGTCTGCTTTAGGGTTCCAAGTCAGCCTGTGACCAGGTGAGATCCTTCCTGTTTGGGATGATATTGGTCTCAGTTATGCTGTGCTCCTGCTCAGGTCCCTCTTTCGTCGGCAGTGCTGGGTGCTGTGAGCTCCCTTCCCCAGGTCTCTGGTGCTTGCTAGCACTTTTGGTGGGGGAGGGGAGCCTGTGTATGGTGCCTCTAGTTTTCCCACTGCCCCAGGTAATACTTTGCCTTGTGATCTGCTCCTCTGTTGTTAGCTGCAGTGCTACCTTCACATTTCTTGAGTTTGCGAGGAGCTCCGGTGTGAGTAAAAAATCCCCCACCTAGCTTTTCCTGTGGCTCAAGCCAAGCCTTGCAGCTGTGGCCCCATGCCACTTCTGGAGCCACTTCTACCTGCCTGTGTGGGCTCTAGATCTCTCATTCTTACCTGCTGAAGCTTATAATTTCTATACACCTCACTTTTTAGTAGAAGAGTGTATTTTGTTGGAATAGATGCTAAGACCCTATTGCTGAAGACTCCACATACTTGGGCTGCAAGGCCATTGAAAAACCCTGCTGGAACTGAGCTGATAGCCTCCTCCATGTAGACCAGCTGACAGAAAGCTGGAAGAAGCCATTCTACATGTAGTTCAATGGGAGAAAGTGATACCACCAATGAAGATACTCAACAGTAGACACTGCAAGCCTTATAATTGGCCAGCTAGGCCAAATGAGCCAATAGGTGCAATAGTACCACATCTGTCATTGTGGAAATCAACTACCCAATTGGACTGGAATCCTGCTCCATAGGGGTGGGGGGAATACATCCCTAATACTGAAAACTTAAAACAGGAGTAGTCATGACCCCTAGGGGTGTGCCATCTGCTGATGTCTGGATCAGTGGATATACTATGCTTATCAAACTGCCAGTAAGCACTTTTAATATTTATACCCTTATATTAACGCTACTGTCACTTTGGGTAGTGAATCTTTTTTCAGATGGCAGTGACCTAGGGATAACTCAGAAGGTTTTGTAGTGCTGGAAAGAAGTGATTGGAGTACTGAGTAACTTCTTGATCACACCTTCCAAGGCTTAGGGTCTAATGCAGAAGAGGTGGCGGAAAGAATGTAAGAGCCAAAGGAAGGGTAGGACTCCTTACCATGTGTTCCCTCCGGACATAAAATGGTCTGTATATCCATGACCTCATATTGCCTGACACTGCCTACACAAGACCATCATAAGAAGAGGATAAGATCATGACATCAAAATAAAAGAGAGACTGATTGAGATGGGGAGGGGATATGATGGAAAATGGAATTTCAAAGGGGAAAGTGGTGGGGGGAGGGTATTACCACGGGATTTTTTTTTTTTTACAATCATGGAAAATGTCAATAAAAATTGAGAAAAAAATGGTTTGGAGTAGAAAAAGAAGTCTTGGTCTCTATGATTTGTAAAAAAAGATAGCAAGGATTGTGTCTGCCTGTAATTCCATCAGTCAATATTGGGAAGCTTTGTTCAACCACATATCATTATGTATTGAGCCTCTCAAATGTTGTAGGTTGTGATATATATATATATATATATATATATATATAGATATGTATATTTTTAAGCCTTCTTGTGAATAGAGTGCAAGCAGTCAACAGAAGTAGCAGCATTTTCAGATGTGTTCAGGTAGCAAACACCTGTTCAAAGCAACCTTTCCTGAGTGTTTTTAGAGTGCATAAGTTGGATGTCATAGAAGTGTAGAAGTTGTGGCAGTTCAAAAAAATTAACTAGCTTTGAAAATTTTACATTTGAAATCTTAGTTTTGGATCTTGTGGCCATAATGCTAACTATTCAGTTGTAAGGCTTCATCAACCTAACAGAAATATTTGTAATTTTTCATAGCCATTAAGTTCAATATATACTGCTTAATAGCTTCAAAATACTTTTTCTACTTTAAAAAGTATCTATTTTTAATTATACCTTCACACTACTGATAAAATCCCATAGTGTTCTTATATCCTCCAATTGTAGACTGAGTAGTGTTCATTATGGGACCTTGGGGCCTAGTAGTGGGACAAATTGTAGTCCACTAGATAATGGTTTATAGCAAAGCTCTAAGCAACTACACTGACATACAAAATGATAAGAAAAATAGTCATAGTTACTTGTTACTTGCATTAAGGAGTGTGTGTGATTTTCAGAGAACATGTAAAACCAGTGCTAAAGTGAGGGTCCTTGCTGATCATGTTCCTGAAAGTCTAGCTCAGTCCCAAGTCTCCCTTTATATAGCATATTTTATTATGCCTTTTTACTGTGTTAATATGGAGTTCACAGATAATTTAACCTTTCTACCTATACAACTTTAGTAAAATGAATGTAATGAATGCTCTAATTGAAATAAAAATGAAATAATGTAAATAAAATAAAACACTCAAATAGAAGTGCAATGAATATAGGAAAGGTGCAAATTGTATTATACTGTTGTGTGTTGTGTCAGATACCTTGAGAAGGCATGATTAAAGTTAACTTTATTCTCTAATATTTTGAGCAAACCTTGGTTTAGTTCTGTATAAAATAAATTATTTTTTTCCTTCATTGTCTGGTGATACACCTATAATGATGCATAAAACTGTATAGGAAATAATTCATATGTGTAATGAACATATTTTCTTGTCCCAAGTAATTAAAATCACAAATACTGTGGTTTGTTTTATGTTTAATCATATAGTCCTAGTCGTGTGTGTGTGTTTACAGGTGTGTGCAAATCCATGTACACTTGTGTTGCATGCATGTGGAAGCCAGAGGACATCTTCAGGTGTTGTCCCCGGGGATGCTATCTACCACCTTTTTTGACACAGGGTCTCTGATTGTCCTGAAGCTCACCAGTTAGGGTAGACTGATTGACAAGTAAGCCCCAGGGATTCACCTTTCTGTCTCTCCAGTGCCGAGATTTTTAAATTTAATTAATTTACTTAATGAGAGAGAGAGAGGTAGAGACAGCATGCGCACACTAGGGCTTCTAGCCACTGCAAATGAACGCCAGACGCATGTGCATCCTTGTGCATCTGGCTTATGTGAGTCTTAGAGAATTGAACTGGGTCCTTAGACACTTGTATGTTTTTTTTTTTTTTTTTTAATAGTGTAGGTTCTGTGTTGAAGATAATATAAGAAAGCAGAGGCAATATGCTGGAAGTTAGTAGGCAAAGATAACTTTCTGCACAGGACTCCAATAGCACAGGAAATAGACACAAGAATCACAAATATGACTACATGAAATTAAAATGTTTCCTCATTGAATGGCAAATGATGAATACAGTGAAAAGGAAGCTGCAGAATGGGGGATCTTTGCCAGAGGATGATAACTAGAATATTTTAGCTCTTTATAAACTGCTAAAACTAAACACACATACAAACCCCAATATTGCCCATCAATAAATGGGCTATAAACAGTTTTCAAAAGAAGACACACAAATGGCCAAGATGTATTTTTAAAAATGTTCACCGGGCTAGAGAGATGGCTTAGTGGTTAAAGGTGCTTACCTGCAAAGTCAAAGGAACTCAGTTCAATTTCCCAGGACCCACCTATGCTAGATGCACAAGTTGTTGCATGTGTCTGGAGTTCTTTTGCAGTTGCATGAGGCCCTGGAGCACCCATTCTCTCTCTCAAATAAATAAAAATCTTAAAAAAAATATCCACCACACTTGTGCATCAGGGAAATGCTGATTAAAACCGCTTTGAGATTTCATCTCACCCCAGTCAGAATGGTTATCAAGAAAAGTAATGCTTGGTGTGGTGCCTCACCACCGCTTTAATCCCAGTAGGAGGATCACTGTGAGTTCAAGGCCAGCCTGTGACTACAGAGTAATATCCAGGTCAGCTTGGGCCAGACTGACCCTACCTTGAAAAACCAAAACAAACAACAACAAAACTAATGACAAATGCTGCTGAGGTTGTAGAAAAGGGAACTCTTATCGCTGGTGGGAACTAGTATAGCCACTATGGAAATCTGTGGAGATTTCTCAAAAAAAAAAAAAAAAGTTAAAATTTGAGCTACCTTATGAACCAGCTATACCACTCTTGGGCATATACTCAAAGGTCTGCTACCACTTGCGCATCTATGTTCTTTGCTGCTCTATTCACAAGATCTAGGAAATGGAATCAACATAAATGCCTACCAGCTGATGACTCGTACATGAGAATGTCCTACATATACACTACAGGGTTTTGCTGAGTTGTAAACAAAAATGAACTTATGAAATTTGCAAGAAAATACATGGAATTGGAATTGAGGAATTGAGTTGCCTCCGTGAGGTAACTCAAGGTCAGAAAAACAAAACACTCATGGGTGAATCAGCCTTTTAAGACTGTATGTAAATAAGGAGATGTGAGATTATGGCTGATTATGGCTATGTTCCAAGAAGGATAACTACAAAAGGTGGTGTGAAGGGGGAAAGGACAAAAGAAAACATAACGTGAAAGCAGAATGGTCGTGTATTAGTCAGGGTTCACTAGAGGAACAGAACCTATAGAATGGATTGTATTAAAAGGGAATTAAAAAGCCGGGCGTGGTGACTCATACCTTTAATCCCAGTATTCGGGAGGCAGAGGTAGGATTGCCGTGGGTTCTATGGCGCCCTGAAATTACATAGTGATTCTAGGTCAGCCTGGGCTAGAGTGAAACCCTACCTCAAAAAATCACACAAAAAGGGGGGGGGGCAGATTTATTGGATTATTTTATTGCAGTCCAACAATTGCAGGTTGCAGGCTTGTGAGTCAAGGAAGCCAGTAGCTGCTCAGTCCACGAGGCTGGATGCCTCAGCAGTCCCAATCTGGCACTGAAGGTTTGGAGGCTTCCTGGAGAGACCCTGCTCTTCAGTCCAAGTGGAAAGGCAGCAAGTAGCACTGGCAGCCAAGTGGGAAGAAGGCATTCTTTTCTCCCAGAGCTTTTTTAGACCTCCTAGGGGCCACCCACTTTGGGGGAAGGATTCCTCCTTCAGTTAATCCTTCCTGGAAGCAACCTCAGAGATCCACTTATGAGGAGTGTGTGTGTATTTCTAAACAGATCAAGTTGACACAAACTTAATCATCACAGGAGGCTAAACTGGGACTGGGAATGGAAAGAGGGAAAGTGAAACAAATGTTTGAAAACACCATAATGCAATTCTTTGTATTCTAATAAATACATTTTTTGTTTAAATCTTGAATCCTGGGGACTGTACCCAGTGCTCATGCTGGCAAGCAAGCACATTACTGAGTTATGTCTGCAACCTCAGTCTTAGTCTTTAAATGGCAGGATGGTATTTGCCCTCCACACTTTAAATATTTCTAGTTTCTCTCCCAATGTTGTTGTTGTTATTGCTATTATTATTGGTTTTTCGAGATAGGGTTTCACATTAGCCCAGGCTGACCTGTAACTCACTATGTAGTCTCAGGGTGGCCTCGAACTCATGGTTTATCCTACCTCTGCTTCCTGAGTGCTGGGATTGAAGACATGTGCCACCATGCCTGGCTCTTCCAATTATTTTGACAAATGAAATATATTTTTAATTTAGTGTTTATTGAAATTATCCTAGCACTTCTCCTTGATGTTGGTAGGAACAGTATAAATACAGTGATTCCTTGTACAAATGAAGCCAGCACCTAATTGTTTACTTATTCTTGGAATGCTTTAACAGGCCTCCCTTAGTCTTTTTGACTTTTTTTTTTTTTTTTAATGTTGTTGTTTTTCCAGGTAGGGTCTTACTCTAGTCCAGCTGACCTGGAATTCTTGATGTAATCTCAGGCTGGCCTCGACTTTCCAGCAATCTTCTTACCTCAGCTTCTCAAGTGCTGGGATTAAAGGTGTGCACCACCATGCCCATCTCTTTCTGATTTATATGCCCAGAGCTAACTATATTTAGATTTCTAGTTAGTATAAACCATCTTTTGGAACTGATAGTGTAAAGACAGTTATGATATAAAACATAGTAAGCAGAATAATGTCCCTTCTCAAAGTACCCATGTCCTAGTCTTTGGAACCTATTGTAAGGTTCAGGAGTGACCAGGACCATGCAGACGATTCTGAGGCAAAAATGGAAGCTTTTATTTGGGAAAAACACGAGCTGCCAAGACTGACTCTCAAGAGTGGAGCAGTCAGCTTGGGGTTACAGATAGTGGGCTTTATAGAGCTCTTCAGTTGGAGGAAGGTGAGGAAGGGGGAAGTAAAAGAAAGATTTCTTTAGGAGAGATCTAAGATAGCCAGGGTGTGACACCAGAACAGCAACCTGGTGTCCTCAGAGATAAGGGGGCAGGACACCTAGACCTGGGGCACTGTTAGGCAAGGAAGGGATGATGGCTGGGTGGTTCCTTGAGGAATGTGGATTACTCATTCCCTGCTATCTGTTGCCTTCCTGCTGTCCTTGGTGACTTCATTTTGTCCTGACCTAACATTCCAGACTTTTGTTAATAATAAGAGAAAGTTCATCTTTACCATAAAGTAGATCTCATATCATCTCTATGTTGAGATGGCTTCAGGGCAGTTGCTTGCAGACACCTGTTATAGAGAAGATGAGGGAGATGGGCTCTGTGCACTCCATGAGAAGACAGAAGGGAGAATAAAGTTGCTTGTTATTCTTGACAACAGCTATGACATCAAAACTCCAGTTGTAAAGGGAGGAAGAGCATTCAGAGGCAAGGGATAGAGGGCTTGGGGCAAGAGAGAGGAGGCAGAAGGGCATTTTGGGATCAGGGGAAGAGCAGGAACACAAGAATGTTTAAGCTTGAGAGTATCCATTGGGGTGGCAGTGTACTTATCCCTGGATGAGACAGGGTAAGGGTAATTGGTACTGCATTGGTGTACAGACTAGCCAAAGTTGTTTTCAAACTGATTATTTTTTAGGGCAGGAAACATGCTTCAAGTATCAATCTCTATAAACAATGAATTAAAGATACCATAAATAAGACAATTAATTAACTGAAACCTTGACTGAGACTGATTATACATAGCTTAAGAATAAAATAAAACTTGGTCATTGTTGAGTTAAGCAAGCCTGATTTTAACATGCATTAGAGACAATATGACAGACACAAAGCAATTTCTTTTTTTTTTTTTAATTTTTATTTATTTATTTATTTGAGAGCGACAGACACAGAGAGAAAGACAGATAGAGGGAGAGAGAGAGAATGGGCGCGCCAGGGTCTCCAGCCTCTGCAAACGAACTCCAGACGCGTGCGCCCCCTTGTGCATCTGGCTAATGTGGGACCTGAGGAACTGAGCCTCGAACCAGGGTCCTTAGGCTTCACAGGCAAGTGCTTAACCGCTAAGCCATCTCTCCAGCCCCAAAGCAATTTCTTAAATAAGTACCTTTTACCACTGAACAATTTTAAGGCTTAATTAAAAAATATTGATGACTGTTACATGAAGCTCAGACAAACTATATTAACATTGTATATAGTAGATTTTTCTAAGACATGGGGAGCTTTTTTAGTTTTTCTAAGAACAAAAATCACAATAAGTCACTTAAAAATTTTTTTTTTGCTTATTTTTATTCATTTATTTGAGAACAACAGACAGACTCAGAGAGAAAGAGGCAGATAGATAGAGAATGACGTGCCAGGGTCTACAGCCACTGCAAATGAACTCCAGATGTATGTGTCATGTTGTGCACCTGGCTTATGTGGGTCCTGGGGAATTGAGCCTTGAACCAGGGTCCTTAGGCTTCACAGGCAAGTGCTTAACCACTAAACCATCTCTCCAGCCCAATAAGTCACTTTTTATAATACTTAGATTATAACCTCAGTGAATATCATCTAGTAAAACCTGCATGAACAGGACAAGAACCATGATGATGCATGCTTATTGATAGCTAAACATCATGGACTTTGTATAAAACAAATTACAATATTCTGATATCTGTGAAAGTCTAATATTAACAAAAAGTAGAGTTTACATATTTAAGGCCATGAGGGTACAGAGAGTAAACTATAAACAAAAAGTCTGCTAGCAGGATTGAAAATAAAAATCTATATTATGTGGTAACATTTTTGGCTTAAATATGAAGACATGAAATATTTTATATTTTTTAAGTTTAGAGGTGGGATACTTTTATATAATATATACATATATTTTTGTTAATATGAGATTTAGCACTTTTACAAGCTAAATAAGATGTCCACTAATCTATAAGTTAGTTTTTGAAATTAATTTAGCTATATTTAATATACCCAAAGAATAGAGGAACTGGATTAAACTGACATGATTAAATGCAAAAAGAGACAAGTCTGATGGACAAGAGAGGGCATGGGCATGCCAGAGCCACTTGCCACTGCAAACAATTTCCAAATGTATGCCCCACTATGTGCATCTGGCTTTGCAAATAAGCACCTATAACTGCTGAGTCAAAAAGAAACATTTTTTTAAAATTATTTATTTATTTATTTGAGAGTGACAGACACAGAGAGAAAGACAGATAGAAGGAAAGAGAGAGAGAATGGGCGCGCCAGGGCTTCCAGCCTCTGCAAACGAACTCCAGACGCGTGCGCCCCCTTGTGCATCTGGCTAACGTGGGATCTGGGGAACTGAGCCTCGGACCGGGGTCCTTAGGCTTCACAGGCAAGCGCTTAACCGCTAAGCCATCTCTCCAGCCCCAAAAAGAAATATTTTTAAGGGCTGGAGAGATGGCTTAGTGGTTAAATGCTTGCCTGTGAAGCTTAAGGACCCTGGTTCAAGGCTTGATTCTCCAGGACCCATGTTAGCCAGATGCACAAGGGGGAGCACGCATCTGGAGTTCGTTTGCAGTGGCTGGAAGCCTTGGCATGCCTATTTTCTCTCACTCTCTCTCTCTCCTCCTCCTCTCTGTCACTCTCAAATAAATAAATAAAAATAAAAAAAAATTTAAAAAATATTTTTAATCTCTTAACATACACAAAAATTTTATGACACAATCTTTAACTATTTGAGCCTTAATCAACTCTATAATTCTGTCTGTAGTACTTTGGTAAACTTATTCAGTAATGTCATAAGTTAAATCTAAAGTATTAAGACTGATTGTTAAAGCATAACTTTGTTTAGAATTTTTCTTACTGTTCACCATGAAATAAATAGTTTTGTTCAGGATTTAAGATATAATCTAGGAGAGAATATCAATGAGGGAATTTTAACCTTAAGACTTAGTTAAAAGGTTGACAAATAGAGGAACTTAGTTAACTTTGTTTGGTTACTCTAAATTCAGCTTTCATGATCATTATTATGACCAAATTAACATCAGTGAGTTAAAGTTAAGTTTACATCCTGCATAGCAACCTGCTGCCAGCTAGGGCCATAGTTAGTCTGTTGCAAGCCCTAGGCTCATAGTACTTTGTCTTTAACCTGTTCTAGCTTACTCATATCTTTATCTGCATACTTTTACCTTACATTGCACATAACTACTCTGTAACAATCCTTTTCATCAAACATTTAACATCTAACATATAAAGTTTTTTCTCCAAGTTATCTTTTTCAGTCAGTTCATCTTATAACTACCAACAAAAGCTTTTATTGTTCCTACCATAACACTTTTAATATGATCATTTTTTCTCTCAAAAGGCCTTTTGAAATAACTTTTTATTTATTTTTATTTTTATTTTATTTTGAAATAACTTTTTAAAGAAAGAGTAGGTCACATTTGACTTATGCTATTCACCCAGAATAAACATATAGATTTTGGAACTTTGTCTCTTATAACTTTCCTGAAACACATTTTTAAAAAATATGAAAGCAGATTTAAGTATTATTAGAAATTTTAGAGTTTTTTTTTTTTTTACTAATTTAATATATAGTACTTTTAAATTTAAACATAAATCTTGAGGCTACTGTCTGTTAGTAGTTCCATATAAGCATAGAAAGATAAAGTAAGCATAAAACAGTTACAAATTTCTTATAAGAAGTCCCTATAGTGACTTGGCATTTATTCATCATCATGCTGGGGCCAGGATCCTGAGATTCCCTGTGCTTGCACTTTCCTGGCTCTGTAAGGCTTGGAAGCTAAGAGCGAGCCATCCCCCCCCCCCCCCCCCCCCGTCCTAAATTCCAGGGAGTGTTTTGATCTTCCCTCAGGGCTATAAGACAGCTTTTCAATCCTGCCATTTTACATAAAGGGGGCTTGGTAGGCATGATAAACTTAAGGATCTCTGAGAAAGAAAGCTTGTTCTGGATTGGTTTAGTTATCTAAGTGTGATCATAAAGGTTCTAATAAAAGAGCAGCCTGAGAGTCAGTAGTCAGATTCAGAAGACAGGATTGGAAATTGGTGACTTTGAAGATGGAGGAAGGCACCATGAGGCAGGGAATGCAAGTGGCCTCAAGTACATACAGAAGTAGCCACAACATATGCAAACTGACTGTGAACACTGATTTCATATATTGGGACCAATGGGAAATAAATACACAAAGTAGGGCCATATTTTAAAGGATTCTGAAGGTTAGTTTAGATTTTATCTTTTCCAGTGCTCCGATATAATACATTGAAATTATCCATGCTGCTTTCTGTAAGCTCTGATTATCAAAACTCATGTTCAAAAATTTGATTCAGAAGATATGGGATGCCAGTGTTCATCACTTTTCATTGCTGTGACAAACTACATAAGAAAAGAGGGAAAGATTTATTTATTTATTTTAACTCTGGTTGTAGATGTTTCAGTCCAGTGGCAGGCTCTCTTGCTTTCAGGCATAGAAAGAGAAAGGGCATCGAAGAGGAGAGCTGTTCACTTCCAGGTGGCCAGGAAAGGAGTGTGTGTAAGGGAGGAATCACCCATTAGTACCATCAAGTTATAAATTTCAATGTAGAAATCCACTGATGAGGTTAGAGACCTCATGATCTAATCACTAACCCAGCATTCCTGCAACTAATCCTTTAACATGTGGGCCTTTGGGATCATTTTATAGTGTAAACCATAGCAGTAACCATAGGAGTCTGTATGTAGTTTAAGCAAACATCTCAAGTGGTTCTTACAGTGTCATACTCTGCACTTGGAAAAATAAAGAACTATGCTACGTTTTCTTAGACAAGTAGCATATGGGAAAAGTGAATTAAGAGTACAGGAAAAGGGCTGGAGAAATGGCTTAGTGGTTAAGCACTTGCCTGTGAAGCCTAAGGACCCCAGTTCGAGGCTTGATTCTCCAGGACCCACCTTAGCCAGATGCACAAGGGAGAATATCTGTCTAGAGTTCGTTTGCAGTGGAGGTCCTGGCACACCCATTCTTTCTCTCTATCTGCCTCTTTCTCTCTCTGTAGCTCTCAAATAAGTAAAAATATTAAAAAAAAGAGTACAGGAATATTATTATGTTAACTTATTAATGAAATTATCAAGAATTGGACAAGGGGAATTAAAGTCATAGTGGATATGAGTAGTAGATATTTCTAGATAAGAAGTAAAGGACTGATTAATGAAATCTAGACAAAAAGGGCAATGGCAAAAAAAGCTGGGCATGGTGGCGCACACCTTTAATCACAGCACTCGGGAGGCAGAGGTAAGAGGATTGCCATGAGTTCGAGGCCACTCTGAAACCACATAGTGAATTCCAGGTCAGCCAGGACTAGAGTGAGGCCCTACCTCAACAAACAAAACAAAACAAACAAACAAAATAAGAATGGCAGAAAAACTTATACTCTTTAAAGTAAGTTTATGATGTTTTTCTGGGCCACATTCATAGCAATCCTTGGCCACATGTGGTCTATGAGTGGTGGGTTGGACATGCCTGACTGAAAATAACTGTTCACCAGGAACACTAAATATCTCAGTGAGTTTGGATTGAGAATGTATGACAAATAGTGAAAGACTTAAGCATCAACCACAACATAATTGAAGTCTAAGAATAGATTCATTATTCAAAGAGAAAGGGGAAAATGGGAAAAACAGAATCAGAGGAAAACAGAAATCAGTTAAGGAGAGTGACAAGCCTTTAAAGATTGCAAATGAAACATTGTTCAAAGTGATTACTAGACCTAGAGTGAAACATTCAATAAATTCAGAGAAAGAAATTTTTTGTTTTGTTTTTTCAAGGTAGGGTCTTGCTGTTGCCCAGGTTAACTTGGAATTCAGTTTGTATTGTCATGGTTTCCTTGAACTCACGGGGATCCTCCCACCTCTGCCTCCTGAGTGCTGGGATCAAAGGCATTCGAGAAAGAATTTTGCCATGTGCTGAGACCCTAAGCAGCTGCTACTTCTCTGATGTGCTGTCTGAAGCTTGCTCCCACTGAATCACTCATCCAGCATCTACTTTATGTCATGCACTGTGTGCAGTACTGAGGATATAGAAATTAAATCAGAGACCCTCACCTAAAGTAGCTAATTTGATTGTTGTTCGTAAAGTCTGCCTATAAGGGAAAATGTGCCATTCTACATAAGTTATGCTTGGATGCTTGCTAATGGCCCCTGTGAGAAATGAGAAAGAGCAGCCCACATTTCTGGTTTGGTTGCAACTCCTCATACAGAATGCTCCACCTTTTCCGTTCCTGTCATCTAAATTTCAGGTCCTTTTCCTTTATGAAGCCTTTCCAGGTATATGTCCATGACCAGCTACCATAGGTAAGGCTCTTTATTTTTTTTTGTAAAAACCTCTCTACTTGTAAAGGAACAAGTATGGCTCCCATTCATACAGACAAGGACACTGAGACAGGATCATTGCACAGTTTGCAATGGGCCTTGGGAGTAGTGAGGAGTAGAACTTAACTCAATTTCAGTTCTGTCTGACTTTAAAGGTCATGTCTTTCCTCTTTGTGGCTTTCAACTTGATTCTTTAGAATCCTCTGAGGCAGATGCTTAAAAATGGCTATTTTTATACTCTAGAGTTTTCATAAAAGGTCACTTTTTAATATAGCTGTAATTAAAAAAATCTATTTACATTATGATAGTTGTGACATTCAAATAGAAACCCATTAGATTGTTACTTGTTAATCATATTTTGGGTTTTCTGGCTATTTGCCATAAGCTTTCTGAGCACAGAAAGAAAATTTAGAAACAAAACAACATATATGTCCTTCATTTAGCATATACGTTTCATAAAGATTCATTAAATCTGCTCAAATAACACCTAGGATATATATAAGATGTGTTCATTGAATGGCATCATTAGTTCCAGAAAACTCGATGTTGTATCTGACAGCAAGGACCATCCATTATTCTTAATCTTCCTTAGAGTCTTTGGAGAAAATGGGAAGTTAATAAACACAAAGCTTTAATTGTCATGTGTTTATCATTGTTTTACTAAATCAGTAAGTGTTTTCCAGAATTTTTTTTGTGTTCATTGTAAAACAATGCACAAAACATTAATAGAAAAGTTCCAATAATAGAGTGCACTATGAAAACTCTAAGTGCTGGGATGTTATAGACCTAAAATTATTAAATGACTCTTGCTGCAGAATTTAAATTATTTGTACACTATAAGATTATCACTCTCTTACCATTTTGTCTAACTTGCAATAAAGTTGTAGTTTATTTCCCAAAGATCCCTGTTATTATATAAAGAAACATGGCTCAAATGAATTACTTTCTCCTTCCCAAACAACCATATGATGCTAAGGTGCTAATCTATTAAATATTAGTGAATAATCAATAAACATTTTTGTTTATTAAGTACATTAAAATTTTTTTTCTTTTCACAATTTTTATTAACATTTTCCATGATTACAAAAATTATCCCATGGTAATACCCTAAATACATTAAATTTTAAGACTCCTTGGTGAAGCTATACTTTCATATATTTTCATGTACTATTTTAGTTCATTTGACAAGAAGTTCTCAGTAAGGTTGTGATATTAATAATCTTTGAAAACCTTACAGCATTGATTGTCAAACCTATGTATTGTAATGTGAATTAATAAGGTTTAATTCTCCCAAGAGGAAAACAAGTTGTTATGGATTAAATAATCATGAGCAAAACACAGGCAATGTCAGTTTGATGACAGCCTTCAGTTTAGAGACGTGACCTTTAAAGGGGAATGCACAAATAACATCCACATAATCAGTTGGTATAATATTTTGGGTTTGCAATTTAGATAGCAGTAAAGTGTATTTATTGAGTGGTTTGATTTTTAAAACTCTTGACCTTTGGATAATTACCTCATTGTAAATTATAGTAAAAAGACAGTAATGGCAACAAAATATAAAAAATTAAAACAATCATAGAATGAAATACTGATATGAAGTTACCCTTTTTTTTGATTTTTCGAGGTAGGGTCTCACTCTGGTCCAGGCTGACCTGGAATTAACTCTGTCATCTCAGGGTGGCCTTGAACTCATGGCAATCCTCTTACCTCTGCTTCCCGAGTGCTGGGATTAAAGGCATGTGCCACCACGCCCGGTAAGTTACCCTTTTAAAATGCCATAGTTTTGGAAAATTCTACTTTTTACTCACCCCTAAATTACATTAAAAGAAATAAAAAACAAAAAGATTGTTTATTGTTTGTGTAGAAGGTATCAAATCCTAGGACTCCTAAACCAATGTGTTTCTGGTTTAGGTAATCTTTGGTTCTAAATTAATCCAAGGCTTTCCTTATTTAGAATCACACCAAGAATATTCAGATTGCATGTTTTCTTTTAAAAATAATTTATTTATTTATTTATTTGAGAGAGACAGAGAAAGTGGCAGACAGAGTGAATGAGTGTGGGCATGCCAGGGCCTCCTGCCACTGTGGACAAACTCCAGAAGCATGTACCACTTAGTGCACCTGGCTTTACATGAGTACTAGGGAATTGAACCTGAACCATCAGGTTTTGCAAGCAAGTACCTTTAACTACTGAGCCATCTCTTCAGCCCACATGTTTTCTTTTATAACAAAGCAAAGGCACGTCTTTACCTACTCTGTTTAAAAAGTTAGGTTTAGTAATTAAAGTGCGGGGGAGATGTCGCCCACTGGAAGACTGCCAGGGGGAAAGTGAATCCTCTTGCTCCTCCTGGCTCCTGAACATGTGAACAGAAGTAGTCAGACACAGCTTTTTCATTTGTTTTTTTTCTTCCCCGAGGTAGGGTCTCACTCTGGCCCAGGCTGACCTGGAATTAACTATGTAGTCTCAGGGTAGCCTTGAACTCATGGCAATCTTCCTACCTCTGCCTCCAGAGTGCTGGGATTAAAGGTGTGCATCACCACACCAGGCTCTCACTTCTTTTCTCTGGGATAATGAAGACTCAAGGATGCAAAAGATACACTAGCTTTTGTCCATTTTTCTGTGTGAGACTGCCACATAAGTTGGCTCTGTGTTTATGGGAGGCAATTGTGTAGTAATGGTGAGTGAAGGTGGCTAAAAAGACAGGTCTTACACTTTTAATTTCAGCACTCTGGAAGGAGAGGCAGGAGGATGGTCATGAGTTCGAGGCTAGCCTGAGGCTACAGGGTGAATTCCTGCTCAACTTGGGCTAGAGCTAGACTCTAACTCAAAAAAATAGTAAATAAATAAATAAATAAAACAAAACAAACAAAGAATTAAAAAAAAGAAAACAGAGAAAGACTAGTCAGGTAATGTCCTGAGTCATGGAGTCCAGTCTTCTTGGGAAGGGATCTTGTTGAGAATTTAGCCAAAGTGGTTTGTTTGCTACAGTAGTAAGTAGTGAGTGAGCCTAAACACACAGTGGGAGTCACCTGTTGTTTTGTGAAAGATTCTACCTAGCAAGGTCTGAGGCTTAGGTGATGTCAGGGTGAAGTTACAATACTGAAGTAACAGACTATATCTTCAGAGAACATGCAGTCAAACAATGTGGCCCACCAGGAGTGAACCCCCACAGTGGACACTAGCACAGGCACACAGAAGGCACCACCGCTTCAGTTCTGGAAGCTTTCTTGTGCCCACATGCTAGCTTGAGATGCGGAGGGTGGTAAGACAATCCCTGAAAGAGAGCCAACCTACATTATAGAGGTTGTTTAAACTGGGAGTATTAATTGGCAATTTTGCAATAGCCCCTGTCCTTCCACATTACTCCAATGGAGTGAAGTGTTGATAGGAATATTAATTGAGTTACATAAAGAAGGTGTTTTGCTATACTTCTTTTTCCCTCTCCCATCCTCACTCTGAGCTGAACTATTTTCCTCTTTTTCTGGAAGGCAATGAGAGAAGAACTTCCCCAGCTTCCTGTCATTGCATCTACTCACCTACATTCTTTGATGACCTTGTAATGGCTAATTTCAGTTGTCAACTTGATGTGGGCATTAATGAGGTACAACACTGACTACGTCTGTAAAGGCTCTTCCACAGGATTTGCTAACTCAAAGATAAATGCCTCACCTGCATGTGAGCAGAGCCATCCCATGGGATGGGGTCCCAGTCAATAAAAATGGAAAGAGGAGAAAGCCAACTGATCATTGGCATTTCCCTATCATCTGCTTCCTGCTTGCTGAAATGGGAGCAAACAGAGCCACAGGCCCCCGCTGTCACAGAGCCGGCAGCTGACTGACATGCCTTGCACACAGTCATGGACTCTTATCTCTCTCTCAACCTGTGAGCCAAAATATAATATAATCAAAATATACTAAGTATATGTATGAAAATTGTCAATAAGAAGGAAAGTGTTCTTATGTAACAAAGTGCCATATACAATGAATATATTTTATGAAAATAACAAAATAAGACTGATATTAAAATGCCAATTTTATTTTAAGGCAAACTATATATTATATTGATATAATTTTTTTGCCCTAGATTATTAGCTTGTTGAGTTTGAATTTTCTATTTTGTTTTTGAATACTACTGAGTTCTACCTTTTGTATTTCAATAAATTTAGCTAAAAACATGTCACTTTGAATGTAGGATTGAACAAATATATAGATATATATATTTCATTAGGTGAAACTGAGCTGAAATTATCCCTCATGCTGGCCCTATAATAAGCTATTGATCTCAGATTGTATTTTCTGTTTCTATCTAATTGAATTTTATTCCCAAATAAAAGTGCATGTTCATTTTCAGTCTGTGTTTAGTAAAATAAAAAATTGCATATATTGGGCTGGAGAAATGACTTAGCAGTTAAGGCACTTGCCTGCAAAGCCAAAGGACCATGGTTCAATTCCCAGGACCTAAGTAACAGATGCACAGGGTGGCACGTGCCTCTGGATTTTGCTTGCAGTGGTTGGAGGCTCTGGCACACCCATTTTCTCTCTCTTCCTCTCTCTCTCTGCCTCTCTCTTTCTCAAATAAATAAGTTAAAATAAAGCTATTTTTAAAATTGCATATATGGGCAGTTTAACTGTGTGCTCAGTGGAGGTCTAAACCCCACATAGAATTAGTTATGGGAAGATTGTGACAATTACTTAGAAGAGAAAGTCCACTATCCTTATTGAGGTTATTTTCTCAAAAGTGCTACATTTTAGATTTTAACTTTTATAAAAATTCTATATTATTGTATTCACTAACCAAAATTTATACAAAATTAGTCATTTTCCCTAAAATGTCAGCTAATAGAAGTTAGGTTATATTTACAACAAATAACCTATTTCTATGGATTAACAGTTATCATGATTAAAGTAAACAGACCAGGGACTGGAGAGATGGCACAGTTGATTAAAGGTACTTGCTTGAAAAGCCTGATAGTTTAGGTTCCATACCCCACTTATAGCCAGATGCATAAAGTGGTGCAGGTGTCTGGAGTTCACTAGCCACAGCAACAGACCCTGGTGTGCCCATTTTCTCTCTCTGTGGAAAATTAATAAATTAAATTAAATTAAAAATAAATAGAACAGACAATTTAAAACTAATACAAAAGATCTTCAAGTGGAAAGCAGTCTGCCAAACTAGCAGTGATTTTCCTCCTTAAGCTGGACCTTCTTTTGATGCCTTTCTTTGCAGGGGGGTAATTTTAGGATGCTAAGAGAGAGAGACCAATTCAGTGGTTTTCATTTGTTCTATATTGTCTGTCTAATACAGTGCTCCTAGACTACTCAGACATCCTAAAGGTGAGTCTCTAACTTTCTCTAGGTCTTGAGGCACAGAGTTGCAGTATGTTTTTGGTGATTGGGCACAGATAAGAGGATCTGGTTTCATCCAACAACCTGACATGGTATACAGGGCCAT
Source organism: Jaculus jaculus (assembly GCF_020740685.1). Taxonomy (NCBI): domain Eukaryota; kingdom Metazoa; phylum Chordata; class Mammalia; order Rodentia; family Dipodidae; genus Jaculus; species Jaculus jaculus. The sequence continues at coordinate 56,023,345 of NC_059105.1, read as the reverse complement.
TGTTACAGTAAAGTATGTGTTTTCTGATCCTTTTGATTTGTCCTTGATAGAGGAGAGAGAAAAGTGCCTGGTACTAGTTACTGTTGCAACATTACAACCACAATATCTGGCAGAAACAGTTGAAGGGAGGAAAGGTTGATTTTGGCTTGTGACATCAGAGGTCAATCCGTGACTGCTTGGCCCTATGGGATATCATGACAGTGGGCACATGTGGCAGAGCACAGCTGTTCACATCACAGTGGGCAAGGAAGCAGATAAAGTGTGACAGGTACCAGGGCCCAGGCGTAACATTCAAAGGCCTACTTCTGGTGACCTGCTTCTTTTACCTAGGTTCTACCTATTAAAGATTCTACCACCTTCCAAAATAGCACCACAAATGGTGTTACAACACATGTTCAAAACATGGGCCTATGGGTAATATTTTCTATTCAAACCATAATATGTCCATAGTGAAATTTATTATAATACAGTGGCTCTTGTGACTCATTTTGCAGGCTGTACATAAAACGTTCCTGTATTTCTTGCCCTAAGTCATTGAAACAAAATATAGTTGCACTTGTATGCAGTGAAGATTGTGTGTTGTGGTGGTGTTCACATTAGCAAAAAAATGCTGCTTTAAAGCAGGGGAGAACGTGAATGGATTAGATATGAAGCCTTTCCTGTCAGGCATCATGAGTGGATTAGACCCCATGATGCCTACTGGAGTTTTCTTGTTTCACTTTGTGTCTATGTTAGAATTTTCACTGCTGTGACATCTGCTTGAGAGAAGTGATATCAGAGGAGGAAAGATTTGTCTTGGTTCATGGTTTCAGAACTTTCAGTTGATGCTTGGCCAGTGTTACAGTTATCTCTTTATTGCTGGGACAGAATAACCAACCAAAAGCAGTTTATGGAAGGAAAGGGTTTATTTTTTTGGCTTAGTTATTTATTATTTATTTATTATTGTTTTTTTGAGGTAGGGTCACATTCTAGTCCAGGCTGACTTGGAATTCACTATGTAGTCTCAAGGTGGTCTTGAGCTCATGGTGATCCTCCTACCTCTGCCTCCCAAGCGCTGGGATTAAAGGTGTGTGCCACCATGCCCAGCCACTGGTTTACAGTTTTGAAGGGAAGTTGTGTTCATGTTGGGAAAAACATGACAGGCCTAAACAGGACACCCCAACATCAATGGGAAGGAAGTGGACTGAGTGAATTAGCCCCAAAACCCTGTGGGCCAGACCAATGAGCCTTAAGGTCAGCTTCCAGCAACAGCCAGCAAAGATCCACCCAACAAAGTCTCCACCAGCTAGTGATTGCAAATGAGGCTTAAGTCCAAAAGAATGAAGGTATGGGGACCACCCTACACCCAAACCATCATAGTCAGTCTCAGGGGAAGGTAGAGCATCATGTGGGGATGGCATGGAGGAGTAAAGTTGCTCTTCATGGTGGCCAGGCAGCAGAGGGAGACAGGAGAAGCCAGGGACAAGTTACTCCCCATGTCAGTGAGATACTTTGTCCAACTAGGCAACACCTTTTAAAATTTCAAGAATCCCAGGCTGGAGAGATGGCTTAGTAGTTAAGGCATTTGCCTGCAAAGCCAAAGGATCCCACTTTGATTCTCCAGGACCCACCTAAGCCAGATGCACAAGGGGCGCACAGTTTGTTTGCAGTGGCTGGAGGCCTGACACGCCCATTCTCTCTCTCTCTCTCTCTCTCTTAAATAAATAAATAAATAGTATTTAAAAATATATTTAAAAAATTTTAAGAATCTCTCCAAAATAACAGTCCTCTCTCTTTTGGGGACCCTCCAACTCTCTTGGGAGATTTTCCTATATTTGCCTTAATATAATCTACTTTGCTGTGGTCATCCCCTTGTCTGCTAGGCTCTGTGTTATTAGAAGAAAGAGGGCAGAAATGTAAGGATGATGGTCATAGCAAAAGTGAGGCTCTTGCTGTTGCATTTTCTTGCCTTTCATTTACTTCTCAAATATTAAACTTAGCTTTTGGAAGTACTGTTTTCTCCTCTCCTGTTTCTGTGCTCATATTGAACTTAAGCCTTCTTTAGTTCTCCCTCCCTTCCTTCCCTCTTTAGGTCTTGGAGACCTTCCTTTAGAGTCCCCCACATCTTCCCTTGTTTCTCCGTGGAGTGTCATAGAAAAAAAGGCATATAATTCCCATTTGCACCTCCTCACCTTTTATTTGTTCCTTATTCTATTGAGGAGATTTTTATTTTTATTTATTTATTTGCAAGGGGGAAGAGAGAGAGAGAGAGATGCACCTTTTTGTAATCTGGCTTATTTTGGTACTAGGGAAGTAGACCTGAGACGGTACATTTTGCAAGCAAATGCCTTTAACCGCTGAACCATCTTCCCAGCCCCTTAGGAGTATTTTAAACAAAAAGCATATAATATATAGCTGGGTGTGATGACACTTGAGAGGTAGAGGTAGGAGGATCGCTGAGGTCCAAGCCAGCCTGGAACTAAAAAAGTGAGTTCCAGGTCAACCTGGGCTAGAGTGAGACCCTACCTCAAAACAAGCAAGGAAGCAGACAAACAAACAAAAACCCCATATAATTAGGTTTTTACCTTTTTGTATAATCTCTTTAATAATGACACAATGCATAATTTTGTGTTGAGTCACTCATTTTATTTTAGCTAAAGGGGGAAAAATGAGTCTTTCAGTCAAACTGGGTGGAATGAGAAATAATACTCTTCAGTAGTGAATAGAACCTTGCAAAATAAAAATATTTTCATGTCATTTGAAATATCATTGTTTACAAGAAGATGGCTACTGCCACTTTTTTTTTAGAAAGGATCTTGCTCTAGCCCAGGCTGACCTGCAATTCGCTATATAGTCTCAGGCTGTCCTTGAACTCACAGTGATTCTCTTAGCTTTATCTTCTGACTACTGGGATTAAAGACATGAGTCACCATGCTTTGCCCACTTTTTTTTATGTAGGAATTTAAAAAATATTTTATTTTTGACAATTTTATACATACATAGAATGTATTTTGATCACATTCATCCCCCATTCTGTAGAGATTTGATTGTAGGCAACTCACCTTTCTGCTCTTGGGTTACTTATTACAGTTGAGCCCAATTTAATGAAGCTTTGTTCAAGTTGAGACTTCCCAATAGTAATGCAATATTATTACAAAGATTTTCACAGACGTTTTCTCATTTAGCTCTCAAACAACTTTAGAAGGGCATTTAATTTTCCTCCTATTTACAGATGAAGAAATTGACACTCAGTGAGGAAGATAAATTACCACATTTGCCTTGCCACAGGATGTGTATATGTGTGATCAAGTCTAAGTTCTTGAGTGTCCAGATTTAGAGTGCTTCTATGCCTCAGCTATCTACATGCAGTATATATAACATGATAACTGATACAGTGGCTCTTCAGGGTAAATTTATTTTTCTCTCAGTCATTCTTTTTGTTCAGACATTACAAGATCATGTATCTTCAACAACTTAAAGCTATTTGATGCCTTGTCAAAAATGTTCTATTTGAATGAGTTTGCTGTTGAGATTAGGTTAGCAATAACCTAACATCTTTACTTTATATTGTAAACTTTTCACAACACTGTGACCAAAATTCATGACAAAAACAACTTAAAGGAAGAAGGTTTTCTTTTGGCACATTGTCTCAGAGAGTTCAGTCATGGTTGTTTGGCCTCATGCACTTAGGCGTGAACATTATGACAGTGGAAATGTGTGGTGAAGAAAAGCTGTTCACTTCATGGCCAAACAGGAAGCAGAGTAAGATAGGAAGCAGTCAGGGATAATATACCTCCAAGGACCCTAGCTTGACCCTACCTCCTGAAGTTTTTGGAATCTTCAAAATTGCACCACTATCTGGCCGCTAACCATTCAAATTATGAGAGAATGTAATTATTTTGGCATAAGATAATAAGAGCCTGAGGAAGGGGATGGAAGAAAGGGAGATTATGGAAGAATGATAGCGTTTGGTGATGACTGGGACATATGGGGCAAAGGGAAGGAGTGAAAGAAAGATACTGACAAAAGTGCTTGCTTTGGCAGCATATATACTAAAATTGGAACATACAGAGATTAGCATGGCCCTTGCAAAAGAATCACATGCAAATTCGTGAAGCGTTCCATATTTTTTTAAAAAGAAAGATACCTACAAAAATTGCATTATGACATATATGTTGTGTATATTATATATTATATATATTGTTTCTTTTCTTTCTTTCTTTATTTTGGTTTTTCGAGATAGGGTTTCACTCTAGCTCAGGCTGACTTGGAATTCACTATGTAGTCTCAGGGTGGCCTTGAACTCACGGTGACCCTCCTATCTCTGCCTCCCAGGTGCTGGGATTAAAGGCATGTGCCACCACACCTGGCCCTATATATATATTTCTATTTATTTGTGAGGAGAGAGGGGGGGGGGGAGAATGAGCAAGCCAAAGTGTTTTGCCACTGAATGAGCTCTAGGTGCATGCATTACTTATGCATTTGACTTTATGTGAGTACTGGGGAAGTGAACTCAGGCTGTCAGGCTTTGTAAGCAAATGCCTTTAACCACTGAGCCATCTCTCCAGTCCCCTATCTTTATTTTTTAGATAAGGACTTGCTCTATAGCTTAGGTCAGTTGCAAACTCATGATCTTGCTGCCTCAGCTACCAAGTACTAAGATTATAGGCAGGTGCCACTACATGTGGCACTGTGGTTTTTAATGGTTTTACTTGCAAATAACATTGTCTTAATTCAACTCTTAACAGTCTGTGGAATTTCATGACAGTTGATTGAGGCCTGGCTATCTTCGTTACCAGAACCAGAAACTACAAATGCTGTTTGCCAAACATATGAGCATGACATTCTTATTCATGACTGATGGATTAAAATAGTTCCTATCTGAAGGAAGCTTTAAAAAAATAGGTTTACTTATTTATTTACTTGTTTGTACATGTGTGTGTGTGCATGATAGGCAGACCAGGGTCTCTTGCCACTGCAAATGAACTCCAGATACATGTGTCATTTTTTTTAATTTTAATTTTTTTAAAATTTTTATTAGCATTTTCCATGATTATAAAAAAAATCCCATGGTAATTCCCTCCCTCCCCCCCGAATCACTTTTTTTAAATTAAATATTTTTAAAAACTTTTCAAGGTAGGGTCTCACTCTACTCCAGGCTAACTGGGAATTCACTGTGGAGTCTCAGGATAGCCTTGAACTCATGACGATCCTCCTACCTCTGCCTCCTGAGTGTTGGGATTAAAGGCGTGCGCCACCATGCCTTGCAACATGTGCTATTTTTTGCATCTGGCTTTACATGGGTACTGGGGAATTGAACCTGAGCCAGCAGACTTTGCAAGCAAGCACCTTTAACTGCTGAGACATCCCTTCAACCCTTGAGTAAGCTTTTAAGAGATAAGAAAATGTTTACCGTAACAAATCATCATCTCACTGTTGTGTTAAGCTCTAATAGATTTTTTTTTTTTTTTTGTCTCCAAAATTCTGAGAGTCTTGTGCTGACATTTTCTCTTCACTTTTGGCAATTGCCATTTAATGATTCCAAAACTTTACTGTTTTAGGTGTAGAGTTTCTGATTTATTATTTTCTTTTTCATTAAATAAGTAGCAGAATAAAAGCTCCTTTGTGTGCCAAACAGCAAAGAGTCTTTGTGACCTAGGATATTATGTCTCAAGGGTATATAATAACAAGATTACCTTGTTTAGGGCAGTGATTTAAAAAATTATTCAAATTAATTAATGAAAAAATGTGTTCCCTGCTGAATGCTGGTCTGCACCATCTACTTAACAGGTGCTTAATATGGTTCCCAGGCTTTAAATGTCACACTCTAGAAGTAGATTGGCTTACTGATCTGATAGTATTGTTTTTGCTACAGGGCATTTAAAATGAAATTTTGAGGTGCATTTTTAAAAAGTTATCAGCTCATTTACTACACAATAGCTTGGAATGTGAATGTATAAAAGAGGGAAAAAAAATCAGAAAATGCCTGTGGACTTATTTGGTGAAATTGACAGCATAAATATTAGAAAAAGTTTTCAGCTTTGATCATAAAGAAAATGTGTTACTTAATTTTACCGTACATGCTAGTGCCTAGTTTCCATATCTACTAAGAAATCTATGGGCATTTAAATGACAAGCAATCATTAAACACAGGTTTCAAGAAATAAATACCCTTTATCTAGAAAGGAGATTGTGTTCAAACTGCAGATGTTTTAAAATTTCCATGAGAGCAAATTCCAGTGCAGAATAGGCCTTAGAATTTAGCTTTTCAACCCTTGATCTCCTGTAATAACTATAGTCTTCATTTAGCCATTTTAAAAAGAGTAAAAATGATCATGTTGATTTTTGCCAGCATTTGTGGCTGAAAAACTAATTACATATGGCAAATAATTATGGTTCCAAATAGCTGCTTGATTTACAATTTAGGTATTGAAATGCATAAAAATCCTTTCATGGTGCTAGTGATCACTAGACAAGCAGCACAAATTGTACTTTGCATACAAATACTTCCATTTTTGACCTTTTCCAAATGATGTTTCAAAGCACAAGAATGCCTTTTCCTTTTGCCTCATTTTCAAGCTTTACTCCTCATCAAGGAGGTGATTATTTTCCACTTTGATCATAGTGTTGCAATAAAGGTAGAGATATGTAGAGCTGTGATTATATTATCAACCTACAGAATGCATCTCGAGCTATCTTATAGAACTCAACAGGGGGCCACAAAATGAATGAAATATATTATTAAAGGAGGTACTTGAGCAATTATAAAATACCTAATGAAATAAAATTAATAAAATGGGACAGCCAAGTCATATAAGTCAGTGAGATTTATAGAGAAAAGAGGTAAATATTAACCTCAAATTTCTAGATTTCCAGAAGGAATTGCTGCTATTTGAAGAGAAAACAGGGGATAGCTGACATTTTACTTTAATATAAATAACTTTTTTTTGTTGTTTTTTGATTTTTCAAGGTAGGTTCTTGCTCTAGTCCACTGACCTGGAATTCACTCTGTAGTCTCAGGGTGGCCTTGAACTCACTCTGATCTTCCTACCTCTGCCTCCTGAGTGCTGGGATTAAAGGCATGTGTGACCTTGTTTGGCTAATTCAAATAAATTTTGTCTGTTTTAACCCAGCTATAATTTTCAAGAAACCATATTTTATATTTAGCAGTTTACCCAAGTCCCACAACAGCTGGTGGTGGATGGTTTATGTTTCTTCCTATATTTTTAACTTTTTGTTGACACTCTCCATGCACATACACAATATGCCATGATAATAGTTCCTCCCACCATTCTCCCTTTTCCTCTTCCCCTCTTCTCCCTCCAGTGAATCTCTTCTTCTTTCTAACTAGTCCCTGTTCTAATTTGACAGCATCATTTCCCCCTTCCTATTATGCAGGACTTGTGTTGGTGACATCAGCCACTGTGAGGTCCCGAATGCCATGGCTATTTCACTTCTACGATATAGATCAGGAAACACAGGCAAGTGTGCTTTGGTGGCAGTGTGGTCTTAGGTCTGTCACCGTGTGAGAGCCATAGCCTGTTCCTTTTCCTCTGCTATAGTCATCTTGCCTGCAAGTGCCTTAATTTCATCTTGTTGGGTAGCTCACAAGGTCCACTGCTGGGTCAGATTGCTGGTGACTTTTCTCCTATAGCAGCTTGCAGAGCACTTTGGCATTATGATAGCTAGCTAGAAGTCACCAGAATAGTTTTGTTACTTAGCAGTCTTGTGTACATAACAGTCCTTTTAGATATTTATGAAATATGTTTACATGCTTACATATTTCAACATATTTTAGCAAGGGAAATTAAGACATCAACCGAAATAAAGATTTATGGAATCCAAACTTAAGATGAGTTACAGTGAATACAATAATCTTAAAAATAGGACTGGAAATATGGCTTAGTGGTTAAGGTGCTTGCCTGTGAAGCCTAACGACCTAGGTTGGATTCTCTAGTACCCATGTAAGTAAGTGAGGTGGCACATGCATCTGGAATTCATTTGCAGCGGCTAAAGGCCCTAGCATGACCATTCTCTCCCTGTCTCTCTCTCTTTCTCTCTCTCAAATAAATTAATAAAAATATTTAAAAATAAATCTTAAAAATGAGGAAGATAAGACTATATCCTTTAAAGGCTGAACTTTTATCTTTCTGCCCCTTTGTATTTTTGTTTAACAAAAATTATTTTGAGGTGCTGGAGAGATAGCTTAGTGGTTAAGCGCTTGCCTGTGAAGCCTATGGACCCCAGTTCAAGGCTCGGTTCCCCAGGTCCCACGTTAGCCAGATGCACAAGGGGGCGCACGCGTCTGGAGTTCGTTTGCAGAGGCTGGAAGCCCTGGCGCACCCATTCTCTCTCTCTCCCTCTATCTGTCTTTCTCTCTGTGTCTGTCGCTCTCAAATAAATAAATAAAAAATTTTTAAAAAGATTAAAAAAAAAAAAGAAATAGTAAATACAGAAAGAGCCGTCTACCTTTCCTTATTGGCCTAAATGTAGGAAATAAGTTTCCTTTTATGGAGACTTTTGCCCCTGTATTATTAGGGGGCTTCCATGCTAGGAAGAATCTATACAAATCTATACAAACAAACCTCACTAATAAGAAAGGCATCAGGAATCTTCCATTTGGTCCCTTATATCTGCAATCTATTTCACATAGACCAAAGCTCTTCCTGCCTGCCATAGCTCTTTCTCTATAAATTTACTGCCCTTTCTGAAAATAGCATATAATCCCTGGATTTAAGTATTCTTCTTCTTCTTCTTTTTTTTTTTTTTTTTTTTGCTGGTTTTTTGAGGTAGAATCTCACTCTAGCTCAGGCTGACCTGGAATTCACTATGTCTCAGGGTGGCTTCTAACCCATGGTGATTCTCCTACCTCTGCCTCCCTAGTGCTGGGATTAAAGGTGTGTGCCATCACGCCTGGCTAACTGTTCTTTTTGTATCTTTATTTTCAAGCAAGCTTTCCCTTGCTCACCAGTCTTTACTTTTTATGAAGGCCCATGTGCATAAAAATTAAAATATTTTCATCAAGGAAAATTTGTTTTTTCCTTTTTTTTTTTTTTGGTTTTCGAGGTAAGGTCTCACTCTAGCCCAGGCTGACCTGGAATTCCCTATGGAGTCTCAGGGTGGCCTCGAACTCACAGTGATCCTCCTACCTCTGCCTCTCGAGTGCTGGGATTAAAGGCGTGCGCCACCATGCCCGGCTGTTTTTTCCTGTTTTGATCTGTCAGCTTAATTTTCAGACCTTAACTAAGTGGGTAGAAGAAAGGTTTTATTTTTCTTCTGTTCATTCCTAAGTCATAGATCAGCTAGATTCTTGCTTTCTTGGTGAGTAGATAAGAGCTTATGAGAGTCATAACTAATGCTAGGTTCTAACCAAATTTTCCTCTTAAAAATTTTTTTGTTGATGTTTCTTCTAGGTAGGGTCTCACTGTAGGTCAGGCTAACCTGGAATGAACTATGTAGTCTCAGTGTGGCCTTGAACTCATGGCAATCCTTTTACCTCTGCCTCTCAAGTGCTGGGATTAAAGGTACATGCCACCAAGCCCAGCCTGCCTTAAAGTTTTTTTTTTTTTTTATTATGGACATACTTAGTATGGATACATCATGTGTTGGTACCCTCTTTTCCCTCATTCCTGCCCCCGTACTGTTGGGGGCTCTCCTCAATGGGGTTTCAGGTATTTCCCATGGCGTTGTGGTTTATGCATTGTGGGAACAGCAGTCAGTTATTTTTTGGGGGGAGGCAATTCCTCTGGGCATGGTGTCCCAATCCATGGCTCTTACAATCTTTCTACCCCCTTTTCCTCAAAATTTCCTGAGCCGTGGTGGGTGAGTTTTAAGTCTACTTCAGTGATGAGCTCTTAGGAGCCTCTGGATCTCTGCTTTGGTATCCTCAACGTGTGCCTCCTTCACCGTGGTGCGGATTGTCAGGCTCACCATGAAAACAGCCCTCTTGTTTCTCTCCCCACTTCCTCTGTGGTTTCAGCTGGGGCTTTTTCTCTTTTTTGTCTGTGCCATATGAGCTCATTTGCTAGGACTTTCCAAGTTTTCACCTGGAAACTTTTCACTCTCTCCTTTGCCTAATGGGTATATTTCTATTAATTTAATTTGTTTAAATTAACAATTGTCAAATGGCTAGCATATTAGCCAGACCAGATACAAGACACTTTTGTAATTGCAGAAAGTTCTATTACACAGTATAGCTTTAGGTTCCTAAGGGATCTGAATCATGAATAGACAGTTTTCCACAGATGTGCTATATTGCTTTTCTGAATCCTAAAGGCAATTTACAGTCACATGGGATCAGTTAATGCAACAAAATGTTTGTTATATATTCATGAAAGATAATGAAATTGTGAACTATTAACTCTTTATGTGGGAAGCAGGAGTTTTTGGACTAGCCAAAGAGAGAGAGGAGGCGGTGATAATGTGGTTTTCAGAGGCAATGGCAACTCAGTGTTGTCATAGCAGAGCTGAGTTGATGGCCCTTGCTGGGAAGATAGATGTCAGTTTATTTCTTGCCGTGATATATTTGACCTCACCAGTAAAGCAAGTCTCTTCTATTAAACAGGACAATTATTTTGGTAAGGGTGTGGAAGAAATGATAAATTTTCAGATATTAAATTGACCTATATAGTGTGTGGCTGATGGTGATAGTTCTGAGAAATGAGGTAACAGTCAACAAATGGTGATGCCTTTTGCTTTTCAGGACTCCTCTGAAGAGAAGCCATAGCTGAGTTAAAGCCCTCCAGTCTGTGGCATTTCAAAACCTCAGTAAAAAGCTAGCTAGTTAAGCAATCTTAAAGGTTCAATAACATGAGCAGCCCAAGGGCTTCAAGTAACTTTAAAAACATTCTTCTTGAGTAAATAATGGGAGTGGTGGCGCACACCTTTAATCCCAGCACTTGGGAGGCAGAGGGAGGAGAGTCACTATGAGTTTAAGGCCACCGTGAGATTACATAGTGAATTCCAGGTCAGCCAGGGCTAGAATGAGACCCTACCTTGAAAAACCAAAAAAAGAAAAGAAAAAAAGATTGGGAGGTTCCTACTTGTAACTTTTCAAATGCTTGTTTAAGGGAATGATTTATTTGCATCATAACTTTTGACATATATATATATTTATATTTTCCTCCTAGACAAAAATGCTGCTAAAAGTGACATTTTGGCATTATGGTTTCTGGCAATGACATATTTCACAATTTTCTTTACATGACAATTTTTGGTCAGAAGTAATCATATGTCTAACATCTGAGTTATTTCAAAAGACTTGTCTTAAAATTCAGATTTCTTCTACTTGGTTTAGTCTGTTATTTAAGTTCTCAGTTTTTACGTTTTTTGTTTATTCATTTTTTTAAAAATTTATTTGAGAGCAACAGATAGAGAGAGGAAGAGGGAGGGAGAGAGAGAGAGTGGGAGAGGGAGAGAATGGGTGCACCAGGGCCTCTAGCCACTGCAAAACTCCAGATGCGTGCACCCCCTGGTGCATCTGGCTAATGTGGGTCCTGAGGAATTGAACCTCAAGCTGGGTCCTTAGGCTTTACAGGAAGCACTTAACCACTAAGCCATCTCTCCAGCCCTTATTTACTTTTTTACAACATAGTTCTGGTCTGAAATCTACTTTTTTTTTTTTTACTTTTTTTTTTTTTTTTATTTGAGAGCGACAGACACAGAGAGAAAGGCAGAGAGAGGGAGAGAGAGAGAATGGGCGCGCCAGGGCTTCCAGCCTCTGCAAACGAACTCCAGATGCATGCGCCCCCTTGTGCATCTGGCTAATGTGGGACCTGGAGAACCGAGCCTCGAACCGGGCTCCTTAGGCTTCACAGGCAAGTGCTTAACCGCTATGCCATCTCTCCAGCCCTGAAATCTACTTTTTTACTATTTCAATTTCTGCTGAAATTTTCACTCAGAACATGAATTATTCTACAGAACTTCCTATCAGGATTTTTTTTCCCATCTCACTGAATTTTCTGAAGACATTTTTTTTTTTCAATCATTTTTTAGGCATCTCAGAGATATACTATTTTTTTTTTTTTTTTTTTTTTTTTTTGGTTTTTTTGAGGTAGGTTCTCGCTCTAGCTCACGCTAACCTGGAATTCACTATGTAGTTTTAGGGTGGCCTTGAACTCATGGCTATCCTCCTACCTCTGCCTCCTGAGTGCTGGGATTAAAGGCATGTGCCACCACACCCGGCTTTAGAGGTATTCTTTTTAAGGGGTAGTGGAAAATTACTGTGCTCCTTTAGAGGGGCTATGGTTCCTTGATTTTCATGCTTCTTGTGCCCATGTTGACATCTAGTATAACAGTAACCTCCCTCTTCCATTTAATTCTATGAGTAGTTTTTGTAGGAAAACCGTTTCTTATAGATAGGACGTAGGATGTTCTGTGGCTCTGGATTTGTTCATGGTGATGGTTCTGAGTAGAGTAGTCTTCATGTGGTTTGGTCATATTGATCACTGATGTCTGCAAGTGTGTTAGGTGGTACTGGTGGGCTGTTCCTCTTCATGGGGCATACAGTGTGGCAGAGCCACCTGGCTCACGTCCTGAGGCCTTTGGGGCCATGCAGCAAGAGAGGCAGTATGAGGGAGCAGTGCTGTTGTTGTGGAGGGTGCTGTGGCTCACATCTGAATTGCCTGCCATGTGTGGATAATACAAAGCATTTTGCTTTGTGTGCAAATTTCATGTATGAGAGAGGACTTTGTAGTATCCTCTGTAGTCTTCATTCTGCTATGTCCTCCCATATTTAACCATACATCTTGCCAAGAAGGTGTTTTTATGGGAGATGTTGATTTTATCTCATTGTATGTTGTTGCTGGCAGAAAGCACTCAACCAAGAGTAGCTTGTGGGAAAACTGGTTTATTTTGGTTTACAAATCAAGGGGAAGCTCCATGATGGCAGGGGAACACATGAATTAAATCTCCACATTCTGCCCCTGGCCTCCATAATCTGAACCATACATGATATAAATTTAATGCATTCATCCAACTTAAAAAATCCCCGTTGTTTTTATCAATACCAGTGATGTTCAAACATCCACATAGACAAAGGTTTTTTAACTGAGCTGCAATACCAACCTCTCCCCCCAAAATACCACACATAATGGGACAGAATAAGCATTCACACTGCAGCAGATGGCATTGGGCATAGAAAAAAAAATCAGCCATTTCAAGATTTAAACAGGGCACACATCAAACTGTGTAGCTCTAAGTGTAATAATTCTAGTCAGTGACAAGTGTCCAAGTCCAATAATTCTAACCAGTGACAAGTCTCTGGAATTCTAATTCCACCCCTCCAGGTAGGTTACTCACAGTCCCAGAATGCTTCATCTGGTGCTGGAAGCTCTCCTTGGCAGCCATCCCATAGTCCTTACATCTCCACTGGGTCTCTGCTGCAACCTACAGCTCATCCTCATGGCTCCATAGAGTCTCCATGTAGTCAATCCAACAAGCATGCTTCACACTGCCCATGGCCATTTCCCCAAATACAAAACCATGTTGCAAATTCAATAACCCTCTCTTTCGTACATTTATTATACCCCATAATACCAGGTGGACTGCCAACTTGTTAATCCATGGGGAATAAGACAGACTTTGAAGAATGGGACCCTCCTCCAGCATTCAGGCCCCTTCCAAAGAGTATGCATTCTTTCTGTTGTCCCAGTGCAGGTCAGCTGGTCCAATCTCAGTGGTTGTAATCTCTCAATGGTTGAAGGGGCAGAAGTTTTGGGCCAAAGATTACATTTTTTTCTGTGTTATATCCCTCTGGTCACACCAGTCCATTTCTATGCAATGCAACCCTGCACAAGTTCTGAGGACATGAGCATAACAGCAAGCCTCTCACACAAACTGTTTCTAGCCTAGCCCAGGCAAAGCCCTTTCTCATTCTCATTAACAAAACCTCACAGTCCATAGTTCTTACTGCATTCAGGCCTTTCAACTCTGACCAGAACGGTCCATCAAGCTGTACTTACAGCACTGCAAGGCATCTCTTAGGCCAAGGTTTCAAATCCTTCTACATTCCTCTTGAAAATTAGCTCCAGAAGGCCAAAAGCCACACAGTCTGGTTTCTAGCAGTAATGATCCTACTTTGGTACCAACTTTACTGTTGCAGTCAGGTTCACCTTGCTGGCAGAAAACACAGGACCAAGAGCAGTGTGTGGGGAAAAACAGGATTTATTTTGGTTTACAGACTCAAGGGGAAGCTCCATGATGGCAGAGGAAAATTATGGCATGAGCAGAGAGTAGACAACACCTCCTGACCAACATAAGGTGGACAACAGCAACAGGAGTGTGTGCCAAAAACTGGCAAGAGGAAGCTGGCTATAACACTCTTAAGCCTGCCCCCCCCAAATACACTGCCTCCAAGAGGGTTTAATTGCCAAATTGCCAACAGCTGGGAACATGGCATTCAGAACATCTAAGTTTATGAGGGACACCTGACTTAAACCCCCACTCATGTGAATATTGGTATACTGTGTGTGAGTGTGTGTAAGAGTATTTATATGTGTGTGGGTGCATGTGTGTGAATGTATGTGGAGGAATGAGGTAAATATCAGGTATCTTCCTTAATCACTTTCCACCTTATACTCACTGAACACAGAGTTCACTGATTCAGTTAGACTAGCTAGCCAACAAGTCCCAAAGGCCACTCTGTCTGCATCTTCCCAGTGCTGTGATTATATGGATTCTAGGGTTCTGAACTCAGGTCCTCATGCTTGTGTGGCAAGCATTCGCCCCATTGACTATCACATCATTCTGTATATTTAACTTGTATATAAATAATATATATGGCTAGAGAGAAAGAGAGAGGAAGAAGAAGAGAGAGAGAGAGCGAGAGAGAGAGAGAGCGAGAGAGCGCTAATGGGTGCACCAGAGCATCTAGCCATCGTAAATAAATTCCAGATGCATGTGCCATTTTGTGCATCTGGCTTTACATGGGTATTGGGGAATCAAACCCTGGTCATTAGGCTTTGCAGGCAAGTGCCTTAATCACTGAGAAATCTCTCCAACCCCCTATTTTTAATTACAGTCTAATTGCAAAATAATCAAAACCTCTCAAATTTCAAAGATCAGTGGAAACATTTCAGAAGTGTAAGTATAGTGTCAGTGTATTTTATGTATGAGTAGTATTTGCTTGCTCCCTGAAAATTGCTATTTGTTGCTAATAAAAACTGATATGATTTTTCTAGCTGTGAAAATTTGTTATCTTGCATTGAGATGAAACACATCATAATTTTCCTATTAAATTTAATAGAAACTCTTTTTTTTTCCTATTCAAAAGCTCTTTATTTAACAGCAGGGTTTTCAGGTACTAATGAAAATCATTAAGCAAGGAAGAAATGTACTTGGAAAGCAATGTCGAGACACCCAAGTAGAAGGTCATGCAGTGTCCAGAAGCCATCACCCTAAATCAGGATCCTCTACAATTTTGTTGTTTCTTGCCTAAAATTATCTACCTTGAGTTCTTCTCCCTATCAAATTTTCCATTCTTTTACTACCTGCCACTTCTCATGGGTTTCCATAAGAGGAACAAATTAGCAACATCAGCCTACTTTGCTAACTTCTGACTCCAAGTCACTAACATGTATGGAATAACATAGATGGTTGAAAGACCATCATTTCCTCATTTAAAATTAGTCATCACAGAGCTTTGTTCTATTGTGGAATGTGTATTTCATCACTAATAAGTTTGGCTTTGAAATTATTTTTTGGAATAAAATTCTGTAGGAAAGTGTGATGCCATTTAGCTCACTTATTTATTTTTCTATTATTGACAACTTCCATACTTATAGATAATAAACCACGATAGTTCCCTCCCCCCTCACTTTCCCCTTCACAACTCCTCTCACCATATCCCCTCCCCCTCTCAATGTCTCACTTTTATTTTATTTATTTATTTTTTATTTTTTTAAAAAGAATGTGTGGATATTTTATTTTTTAAAAAATTTTTTATTTATTTGAGAGTGACAGACACAGAGAGAAAGACAGATAGAGGGGGAGAGAGAGAATGGGCGCGCCAGGGCTTCCAGCCTCAGCAAACGAACTCCAGACGCGTGCGCCCCCTTGTGCATCTGGCTAACATGGGACCTGGGGAACCGAGCCTCGAACCGGGGTCCTTAGGCTTCACAGGCAAGCGCTTAACCGCTAAGCCATCTCTCCAGCCCTCACTTTTATTCTGATGTCATCATTTTTTCCTCCTATTGTACTGGAGTTGTGTAGGTAGTGCTAGGCACCATGAAGTCATGGTTATCCAGATCGTTTTGTGTCTAGAAAAGTGCAATGTAAGGAGTCCTGTCCTTCTTTTGGCTCTTACATTCTTCCTGCCACTTCTTAATGGACCCTGAGCCTTGGAAGATGTGATAATGATGCTTTAGTGCTATAAGTTTCTTCCTTCCTTCCTTCCTTCCTTCCTTCCTTCCTTCCTTCCTTCCTTCCTTCCTTCCTTCCTTTCTTTCTTTCTTTTTTTTTGCTTTTTCAAGGTAGGGTCTCACTCTAGCTCAGGCTGACCTTGATTTCACTGTGTAGTCTCAGGGTGGCCTAGAACTCATGGCAATCCTATCTCTGCCTCCTGAGTGCTGGGATTAAAGGTGTGTGCCACCACGCCCAGATACTTACTTATTTCTTTTTTTTATTTAATAAAAGCAAGCTACTGAGAAGAATTTTTAGATTTCAAACTCACATCATATGCATTAAGTTACCCCTCCTTTCTTTTAAGGACCCCTCCCACTCTTGAAAGACTTCTTATATTTCTTTAATCTACTTTTGCCCTGCTTAAAAAGATTTCCACATTGCATCAGAATTTGGGAAATTACAATTTAGTTAATTTTGCTTATCATCAGCAAAATACGGGTATCAAATTAGTAGCATTAACAGCTATTAGTATTTTTACCCTTTGGGTTGAAATTACACCTTTTGCCTAAGTCTGTCTAAATTGCACTTAATCACCAAAAGCATCAGAGCCACTGGAACCAAGCACTGTCTCATCAGGACTGGTGAAAGCAAAAGTGAATCTTTGGGTTTAAAGACTGGGGAACAAAGTGGTGATCCTATACTGCATTTTAAATCTCAAAAAATACAAAATGTCTTAGCAGCTTAAATCTTTTTTTTTTTTTTTTTTTTTTTCGAGGTAGGGTCTCACTCTGGCTCAGGCTGACCTGGAATTCACTATGTAGTTTCAGGGTGGCCTCGAACTCTCGGCAATCCTCCTACCTCTGCCTCCCAAGTGCTGGGATTAAAGGCGTGCGCCACCACGCCCGGTCAGCTTAAATCTTTTAATATAGGCTTAATATTAGGTTTTACTTTGATATGTAGCTTAAAACCAAATCAATTGTACATACACTGGAACTTTAGCATGAGGGTAAGCTTCTTTAAAATAATTGGGGCCTTTAAAATTAGGCCCTAGCAGAAAAAAAAGTTCATGGTTGTACATCCAGCAAATTCATACAACAAATAGTCTTTTTGTAGGATAAAAGAAAACCTTACATATGTTTGTTACAAGCATATTACATGTATCTTTCTTCTCTAGGTACTTAAAACAGTTAAAAAAAAATTAGTCCATCTGCAGGCAGATGCATATCCACTATACTTAAGAAACGGACAAAGCCAGGCATGGTGGCACACACCTTTAAATCCAGCGCACTTGGGAGGCTGAGTTCAGGGCCAGCCTGGGCTAGGGTGAGATCCAAAAAACAAGGCCAGTTGGATGGACATAGACTGCTTTGTTCTAGTAAGTCCTGACTGACCTTCACACATACACCTATTAGTAAGTACAATTTAGTAAAATGAGATCTTCAGTAAAAATTCATTTTCTTTTGGCAGTTTAGGTGCCCCTAGGACATTTAATTTCCTAATGTCTACATTATTTTTCAGTCCCTGTATATTTCAGCTAGAAACCTATAACCTGATTGACTATAAACTGCTGTTTCCACAATAGACAATTTTAAAAGCCAGCTATTCCTCAAATCAACCTGAATGGTTCACTTGAATTTACTTTCTTGGCAATCCTATCAAGTACAGTTATTTAAATTGCACTGATATGTCACCATGCACACAGCACATAAAATAAGTGAGATAGTCTTGATTAGGTCAATTTAGTTCAGACCAATTCATGACTATGTAAACAGTGCTAAGTTTAAATATTAGTACTTCATCTTAGACTTGTACTTTAAGTAAGGTTTTAAATTGAGATGTCATTATTTCCTTATCTGAAGGATTAAATGAAACTGGAACCTAGTGGCTTGGTGGCTTGGGAAAAACACTTGGTGATAGTGGCTCACTAAATTTGGCTCGAGCATAGTTCTGATTAGCTTGAGACTTAAAAAGCAAACTGGGACTTGATAGGCTAACTCTAGTATTCCAATTTGGAATACTAGAAACATTTTTGTTCTTCCCGCCATTTTGCATGGCCTGCCATGCAGCTGCTGATGAGTTGTAATTGTTTCCTTGTTCTTTTTTCTTGTGAACAATCTTCACCTGGGAATTCTGATCCTTAGTCTTCTGTCTAGTAAGCTGCTGTTGGTTCTTACTGATGTTTCTAGATTGAGGGGCTGGAGTGTTATACCTTTCTCCACCACCCATCGTTCAGCTTCTATGTCACCTTTCAGGGTGCTTTTCAGATTGCAGGAATTCCACTACTTGTCCTCTTCCTTGCTGCCAAGCCCAGGATAGTAGATGTTGCTTTCTGCTAGATCCTTTCCTTTGTCTCAATACATTAGTTTTCATAAGCCAATCAGCTGAGTTCAGCCTAAGAGCTGAGGCCAACATCTGAGTCTCCTCAGCACACAAGTTTGAGAAAAGTCCTAGTGACCTCCAGCTGACTGCCGCTGGGGGAGGCTCGCTCGCGATCCACAAAGCCTCCCTCCCTTTCCAGGGACAGCCGAGGTTCGGATGGAACGCAGCCCGCGGGCACCTCAGAGCCAGCAAGTGAGCCACCGAACTCTCCTGAGTCTACCGACCACTTACGTATTTTTTTTTTTTTGTTGTTGTTTTTCTTTTTCGAGGTAGGGTCTCACTCTGGCTCAGGCTGACCTGGAATTCACTATGTGGTCTCAGGGTGGCCTTGAACTCTCGGAGATCCTCCTACCTCTGACTCCCGAGTGCTGGGATTAAAGGCGTGCGCCACCATGCCCGGCTCACTTACGTATTTCTTAAAAACTTATTTCTCAAAGAACAGGGAAAGCTTAGATAGCACACATATATAATTTTATAAAACAGATATCTAGCTATAAGTACAAATACGTGGTATGCATCATTTTCTTTCTAAAAATTTTGGGACTTTAAATATTGCACTTAAAAAGTCTTAGGGGCTGGAGAGATGGCTCAGCAATTAAGGCATGTAATAATAATAATGAATAATATTAAATAATGAATAATATAATACTAGTGAATAATGAATAATAATAATAATGAAAGAGGTCAAAATAATGTAAGACAATGTTATATAAAATCATGAACTTGAAAGCAAGCACATTTAACAACTGAGCAGCCTCCCCAGCCCTAAAAACATGAATTTGGAAAAATGATGTCAATATAGGGTTTCCACACAAGCCTTCAATTTGTTAAAAACAAGTGAAATAAAATGACACAAAATAGAATGTAGTATTATTATTTCCATTTTACTCATTAGACAACTGAAATTCAGTGTGGTTAATTTGCTCAAGGTCACATGATAAACAATAGAGTCAGTTTTCAACACACTTCTGCCATGTTGCTTTTATTGGTTATTGAAAAGGAATCTTTAAGTCATCATTTTGTTTAGTGGAACAAATTCTCTTTTTAAATCACTAATGTGAGGGCCAGTCATGGTGGCGCACATCTTTAATCCCAGAACTCAGGAGGCAGAGGTAGGAGGATTACCTTGAGTTTGAGGCCACCCTGAGACTACATAGTGAGTTCTAAGTTAGCCTGAGCTACAGTGAGGCCCTACCTTGAAAAAAAAAAAAACAAAAAACAAACAAACAAACAAATCAGTAATATGAAGTTGCAGCCTAGAGGAACTTGCTATAGCTATCCATAGTTGCCTTTTGAGTCTGCTCTGTTCACATATATGATCTCATTTATCCTTCCACACTGCCCTGAGAACAGGCTGTGTTGTCCCTTCACAAGCTGCAGAAAACATGGGAAGAGATAGAGGATCTTGCCCATGTAGTACATACACAAAAGGAACTTGAATAGGACTCTGAGTTTGGTGCCCTTACCTCCAAAAGTTATTCTTCACTACACTGCAGTGAAGATACCTGGAAGAAGATACCAGGTTTTGTGGAATTAGAAAAGTATGAGAAATGGAAAAGTTGAGATGAGTTTTAGGCAATGTAGTAGCACCCATCTTGTGTACTTGCAGAGTAACAAGAGACATTGCCACTTACTGAGAACTTCATGGTACTGTTTCCTGTCATTGTCTTTTATCTAGTCTTTTTTTTTTTTTTTTTTTTTTTTGTTTTTTTGAGGTAGGGTCTCACTCTAGCCCAGGCTGACCTGGAATTCACTATGTAGTCTCAGGGTGGCCTCGGTGATCCTCCTACCTCTGCTTCCCAAGTGCTGGAATTAAAGGAATGTGCCACCACACCCGGCTTTTTATTTAGTCTTTACAACACAACAAATCTATAATAATAATAATAATAATAATAATAATAATAATAATAATGCTATTTTTATTTTAGAAATAATAACATATAATGACTTAAAGATGAATTTGCTTAAGGTTATACAACTGGAATCAACGTTATAAGTCCAAAGCAAAGAGACTACAGTTCTGCAGTCAACCATGTGACTTCCTGTGTCTCTAGCCTTTTGTGTTAATTGTTCAGGACCCTTATCAGATACTCATTCATCAGCTTTTCCTAATGAGGACAATGGGAAACAGCCCTTAAACTTACATTACTTGTCTCCTTCTTATAAAGAATTATTTGCACATTTATTCTAAATTTCATAGTAGACTCTAACCTTAGAAGAGGTCGGAATGAGCTGAGTCTTGATCACTTAGCCCCAGCTGGATGACAGACCCAACTCCTTCTTGACCATTTTGAGACATCCAAGAGTTCACCCATAGAGAGCTGGGACCCTCTTTGAACAAGTGAGGGTTTTCACACAATATGATTGTATTGAAGAACTATAAAAGGCTTGACAGAAGCTTAAGGATATTCTTTATAAAATACTATTATATTTGCTCTGACAGTTCTGTTAATTGAAAAATCTAAAGTAATGATAAGTGAAGCCCTCTAAATACTTTTTGATTCCAGCAAAGTCAGTGAGGGTACCTTTTATAAAAATCAACTGGGAAAGTTAAAATGAGATGGATGGCTAAAAAGAAAGACAATCTAAAACCACTTTTAATTTCATGCCGACAATGCTTCAAGCGATGGTTAATGGTGTTCAGTTGCTCATGGGGTCGTGAGCAGAGTTCTTCCCAGATATTCAGGTCTGTGCACTGCTTGGCCTTTCCACCATTTCTTCAGTTCTGCAGCTCCCTGTGTATCCTTTTACTGCAAGGCTTTATATCTTCTGTTCCCTCTGTCTGAGTGAAAAGGAGTATTCTGTTTTATTTTTGTTAGTTATTGTTTGTGTATGTGTGTGCATGTGCACGCACACACACACATGCCACACACACACACACATGTAGAGGTCAGAGGACAATTTTGAGGTGTTTGCGCTATTCTACTTTTTTTTTTTTTTTCTTGTGAGATGAGGTATCTCATTGTTTTGACACAAACTAATGTCAGTCTAGCAGGCTTACAAACTTTGGATTCTCCTGGTTCTGCCTCCCATTATCAAAGGTGTATTGTGAATACAGACACACGAACCACTTTGTGTGGATGCTGGGGCAGGCTTTGCAAGCAAGTATCTTTAACCCTTGAGCCATCTCATCGTACTATTTAAAATAGTATTTTTTTTTTTTTGAGGTAGGGTCTCCCTGTAGCCCAGGCTGACCTGGAATTCTCTGTGGAGTCTCAGGGTGGCCTCAAAGTCATGGCAATCCTCCTACCTCTGCCTCCTGAGTGCTGGGATTAAGGTGTGCACCACCATGCCCGGCTGCCATAGTATTCTTTATGAATGAACAATTCACACTTTAATCAGCTATAAATATTCACTAAATGACTGCTTTGACCTATTAAAAGGTAAGAGAAAGGGACCTAACATTGTAGACCTTATCTTAAGATAATCTGAATCTAATTATGGAAAAAGTCATAAGTATCTTAAAAATGAATTAGAGAAATAATACATAAAGGTGTCACAAGTCACTGTGTGAAAGATATCTAATCGATAGTATTAGGCATTTCATATAATTTGGTACTCTCCAGTTTATTGAACTCAATAAAAGCAAAGTTATAACAGCCTTGTGATATGAATGTGAACTTTCCTTTATAGGCACGCTTGTGTGTTTGAACATTTGGTCCCTAGATGTGGTAGAGTTGTTTGGGCAAGTTGTGGAAACTTTAGAAAGTGAATCCTGCCAAGTGTGGTGGCACATGCCTTTAATTGTACTTGGGAGGCCAAGGTAGGAGGACATGAGTTTGGGGCCAGCCTGAGACTACCTAGTGAATTCCATGTCAGCCTTGGTTAGAGAGAGAGAGAGAGACCCTACCTCAAAAAAAAAAAAAAAAAAAAAAAAAAGTAAAATGAATCTTCATAGGAGTAAGTGGGTCATTGTGGGCCATCCTTGAGGCCTGGCCCTCCCACTTCCTATTTCCTCTCTCTCTCTCTCTCTCACTCTTTCTCTCCTAAACTGATTCAAAATGATATGCTGGGTTCCTGCTGCCATACCTTCTCTGCCATAATAGAATCTATCCCCTCAAATATATAAGCCGGAATAAACCCTCTGCTTCCTTACATTGCCTTTGGTCAGGAATTTTGGTCACAGTAATAAGAAAGTAACTAATACAAGCCTGTCCCCACAGTATGCACATTTGAATGTAATGCAATTTCCTACTGGCTCTCACTCTTATTTGCAGGGAATGTAAGTAAGCAGTTGTGTGCGGGGGTGTTTTTGTGTCTCCAGTTTTCTCCTGATCTAATTTTCTTACCCTTGGCTGCTATAGTGGGCATGACTGGAAGATCCCTAGAATCTCTGTTATTGCTCTAGAAGTCTCAGATACAATTATTTCTCTTAATATCTTAACTGGATTTTACATTTACCCCTCAGCTGGTGCACAGTACGTTGAAACTAGCTTTCAGTTTGCATAAGCAGACTGATACAATACTACAATAGCTTCTTTTATCAGCTTACATTTTCCATTCATCTCCTCAATCTCTTTTATGTGATTAAAAACCTATTGTATCATAGCACAGTTTTGTACTCTTTCTTATGAGAAAGAAGCATACTTTAGACAGTCTTTAATATTTCATCATTTTTTTTTCACTTAATATATCTTGAAATCATCCACATCAGTGTCATTTTCCATCTGTCTTATAGCTGTGTAATACCTAATTGTATGAGTGTTATATTCTCCTCAGTGTGAGCATTATGCATTTTTCAATGTTTTGCATCAGCAGACAGTTCTGAAAAGAATAACTTTTGGCACTTTCTCAATACCCAACATTTAGCAGTTTCTCAGACTTTTATAATGTTATGTAAGGATGTATAATCATAAAATTTTGGCTCTAGTATAGCATAAAATTGTAACAGATCTCTATACTAAATCTCAAACTATTAAGCAAATAAAACTCATAGTTAATATAATGAAAGATAGTGTTTATCTGAAACAGTATGTTTTATAGTAGGAAATGTTGGTAACAGTAGCTATGGTATCAAGTCACAATGAGGATGCACTTTTTCTTCCCTTTTTAACACTGAGAAGCTTTATTCCTGTAGTAACTTTAGGACCCCAAAGGCTTCATCTTGGTGTTAAGTCCCTGTATGCCTTTTAAAATTTTTTCTTGGTGTATAGCAAGTAAAGGTATACATATTCTACTTAGTATGTATCTTTTCACATCAGAATCAATTTTTTTAAATACACAGAAAATAAATTCCTATAAAAATTTTAAATTATGAATTGGTATTACAAAGTTAATATTATATGTCACAATGAGTAAATGATTTGAGATGTACATAGAATCATAGGTAAGAAGTATAACCTAAGAGCACTTCTGTTCCTCTGAAAGCAGAATTGTAGTTTTTATTTTCACAACAAACACATGCAGATAAGCACTGTTTGTGGACTAATTATGAGTTAAGTTTTGCTAGTTCTGCTTCTAGGAAATTGGAAAATTTCCCACTACAAATACCTGGAAATATGTGAGCATGTATAGCAATAATGTGTTTTTAAAATATGCATAAGTAATTTGGAAGAGCTTAAGGAAATTAAATTCTGAGGTACTAGAGCAAATAGGAATATGAGTATTAGAGAGTGAGGTGGAGGTGATATGGCAGACTCTTGGAAGGTCATTGGACCAGGAACAACTGGAAGCATAGGTTTTTACACTTACTACGTTATGAGGTGGGCCGTGGGCCCTTGAGGTAGAGGATTGGAGGGGAGACCCATGAGTAAAGTTCTGGACTATCTCTCTGAATGTTCCAAGAACAAGAGGACTGACACTATGCACCCAGGGTAGAAGATGAAGGAGAGCAAAAGGAAGGCTATCTACTGTTAACTCAAAATCTCCTGTGAGAAGGTTAAATCCTAGCCTATTCAGATGCACTTGTAATTCAAGTTATAGTACCCTGCTGCTGTAGTAAGTCCTAATAGAAAGATGATCATAAACGTGTATTCTAAATGGGTAACATGTAGGAGCCGCTGACCAAAGAGAAACTAAAACAACTCAGGAAGAAAGCTTCAGTGACTTACCATGTACCACGTTTTCATGGAGCTTAGAACATGATTAGGACAAAAGCTATATAAGGCAGAGTTATTCATTTTGCTTATTTCCACACAGAAAGTCTATAGAAACATACCTGGCACATAGGTTCTCAAGAAGTATTTATCAAATGTGTATACACACATACATGCACATACACACATGACTCTTAGATCCACATAATAATCAGGCAGGGTTCTGTAAAAGCTTGGGATAATTGTGCAATAGTGTCTGAAAGATTATAAAATAAATCATTATAATAATCCAAATGACAACAAAATACAAAATTTAGACATAAAGAAAAATAAAATTTAAAAGTGAAACAGAATCTTTAGAGTTAAAATGTAGCCATTGAAGTAAATATTTAGTGACTATAAGTTAAACAGTAGATAAGCCAGAAAGAAGCTTCAATTTGAAGATAGATTTGAATAAAGCCAAGTAATGCCTCTCCCCTCCCCTTCCCTCCCCTCCCCTCCTCTCTCCTTCCCTTCCCTTCTTATTTTATTTTATTTATTTATTTTTGGTTTTTCGAGGTAGGGTCTCACTCTGGTCCAGGCTGACCTGGAATTAACTCTGTCATCTCAGGGTGGCCTTGAACTCAAAGCAATCCTCCTACCTCTGCCTCCCGAGTACTGGGATTAAAGGCGTGTGCCACCACGCCCGGCTCTCCCTTCCCTTCTTTAAAGCAGCAGAATACAAAAATCAATGTATAAAAATTAATAGTCTTGCTACCTGCCAATAATAAACTTTCCAACAAAGAACCCAGAAAAAAAATCCCATTTCAATATCTTAAAACAACCAAACACCTAGAGGGCTAGAAAGATGCCTCAGTGGATAAAATGCTTGTCATCTGAATTTGGATCTCTAGGATTACTACCTAGAATATATAAAGAATTGCAGCTGGATGTGGTGGCACATGCCTTTAATTCCAGCATTCTGTAGGCAAAGGTAAGAGGATAGCCAAGAGTTCAAGGCCACCCTGAGACTACATAGTAAATTCTAGGTCAGCCTGGGCTAGACAGAGATCCTACCTCAAAATAAAATAAATAAATAAATAAATAAAAGAATTGCAAAAGTTAAACATCAATACCCAAATCGTCCAATCAATAAATGAGCTAATGAACTAAGATTAATTTCAAAAGAAATACAAATGTTCAGTAAATATTTGAGAAAATGTTCATCGTTCTTAGCCATCAGGGAAATGAAAATTAAAACTGCTTTGAGATTCCATCTCACCCCAGCTAGAAAGACTATCATTAAGAAAACAAATGACAGCAAATACTGGTTGGGTTTAGTCTAAGGAACTCATACACACTTTTGTAGGAATCTAAACTTGTGTGGTCACTACATAAGTTTGTGTGAAGTTCCTTATAGCCACTTCTGGGTATATACCCAAAGGACTCCAAGTCAACATGTCACATAGATGATTTCATATCCTTGTTCACTGCTGCATTGCTCTCAATAGCTAGAAAATGGAACCAGCTTAGATGTCCATACACAGACAAATGGATAAAGAAAATGTCGTGCATATACACAGTAGAGTATTTTCTAGTGCTAAAGAAAAAATTATGACATTTACATAAAATCAGATTGAACTGGAAATCATTATGTGAAAAAAACAAACTAGACTTAGAGAATTGTATGTTTTATCTCACATAAGGATGTGCGTGCATGTGTGTATTTGTGTGTGCACATATGTGTATGTATTGTTGGTCATGAAACCAAAAGGGGACTTTGAAAGGGAAGGAAGAAATCATAAGGGACATGGAAAAGAGAAGAAAAAGAGTAGTGGAATCATCTGGTATAAAAATAAAAGGAGGGACAATTTAAGAGAAGTAAAGGGACAAATAAGAAAGGGCAGGGAGGGCTGGAGAGATGGCTTAGCAGTTAAGCGCTTGCCTGTGAAGCCTAAGGACCCTGGTTTGAGACTTTATTCCCCAGGACCCACGTTAGCCAGATGCACAAGGGGCGCACAGTTCTGGAATTCATTTGCAGTGGCTGGAAGCCTGGTGTGCCCATTCTCTCTCTCTCTCTCTCTGCCTCTTTCTCTCTGTGTAGCTCCCAAATAAAACAAACAAACAAACAAACAAACAAACAAACAAACAAACAAAAAAGGGCAGCGAGAATAGGGGAGGTCAGTGGAGAAGGCTGATAAATATGTACAAAGTACAGAAATACAATAATAAAACCATTCCTTTATATGCAATTTTTACTATTATGTATTTATTTTTAAATATATATTTTAGTTTTTATTATTAGATATGGACACATTTTGTATGTACATATCACATGTTGGTACCATCTTTTCCCTCCTCCCTGCCCCTTTTCTGAAGAGGCCTTCCTCATTGGTGATTCAGGTCAACCCCATGGGTGTTGTGGATAATGCATTATGGGGGAGCAGTCAATTATGGGGGAGAGGCAATGTCTCTGTGAAAAATGTCCCAACTTGTGGCTCTAATGATCTTTCTGTCCCCTCTTCCACAAGATTCCCTGAGCCTTGCTGAGAGCATTTTAAATGTACTTCAGTGATGGGCACTTAGGAGCACCTAGATGTCTGGTTTGGTAGGTGTTGAGTGTCCTCAATATCTTTTTCCAACTGAGAGTGCAGCATTCTTGCTCATTTCCCCAGCTCCTCTGTGGTTTCAGTCTGGGTCAGGGTGGAGTGTGCTGGGTTGTTTATCTCCTCAAGTCCTGTTACCATCTGAAAAACAGAAGCAGATTCTTCAATGGAGAGTGAAGTCAGCACCAGTTAAATAGGATAACCATTATTAATTTAGAGAGAATTATAAGGGTTTAGACACTTTTATAGGATAAAGTTAGTGGGAGCTGACAATGGAAAGCAGAATCCTTATCTGGATATAATTCTGTCTTGGCTCCCAGTTCCAGATATGGTTTCCTTTCCATGAAGTGGATCTGTTAGCCAATCCAAGATCAGTTGGTTACCCACCATGGCTGTGTGCCACTATTGCACTTGTATGAGCACCACATCAGATTGTTTGCTTCTAAGTCACTTAGACTTTGAGTTGCTTGGACAGATGTTGGCCACTTTCCCCTGGTAGCTCATATAGTGCTTTCCAGCACTAGATGGACTAATTATCTGAGGACTGGGTCTCCTCTGGATTCCAATCAGGTCTCTCCATGGTCCATGCCAACAGTGATTGGTGTCTTCAGCAGTAGGGTCTTACCATTGACCTCTGGTGGGTAATCAAGTGTTCTGACAGAAGTCTGTCTTGTTTGTTTTGGGAGATCTTGTAGGTCTCTCTGATCAACAGCTCATTGTGGATGTAGACCACATCCTGGTACAGGGAATTATAGGTCAGTGCCAAGGGAGAAGAAAAAAGCAAAATCCAGAGAAGAAAGAGAAACAAAAATTTGAGGTTAGGTTTCATCTCACTCTCATCAGGTCCCTTCAATTCAGGTGCTCCCTGTAAGGTTTGCTTGGGGGTTCCACCTTTTAGTCTACAAGTCACTTTATAATGCTAAAGTACCATCATTAAAAACTCTTGAGGGCTGGAGGGATGGCTTAGCGGTTAAGGCATTTACCTTCAAAACCAAAGGACCCAGGTTCGATTCCCCAGGACCCATGTTAGCCAGATGCACAAGGGGGCCCATGCATTTGGAGTTCATTTGCAGTTCTTAGAGGCCCTGTCACTTCTCTCTCTCCTTCTTTCTCTGTCAAATAAGTAACTAAGTAAATAAATAAACAAGCATTTTTTTTAAAAAGTCTTGAGAAGCTGGGCATGGTAGTACATGCTTTTAACTCTAGCACTTGGGATTCAGAGGTAAAAGGACTGCTGTGAGTTTGAGGCCACCCTGAGACTACATAGTGAATTCCAGGTCAGCCTGGACAGAGCAAGGCTTAGGACCTATTGCAGAAGCGGTGGCAGAAAGAATGTAAGAACCAAAGGAAGGGTAGGACTCCTTACAACTTGCTCCTCCAGACACAAAATGTCCTAGATATCCACGACATCACAGTGCCTGACACTACCTACACAAGACCATCATAATAGGAGGGAAAGATCATGACATCAAAATAAAAGAGAGGGACTTCCAGTTAAGATGGCAGTGTAGGAACCATGCCAAAGCAATCTAGGGGAGAAAAAGACCCCCTTCAAAAAAAAAAAAAAAAAAACCCAAAACCAAACAAACAAAAAAATCCCCAGCAAAATATACTAAAAAGTGAAGTGTATGAAAAATTATCAACTGCAGCAGAGAAGTAGGAGAGATTCAGCGTGTCTAGAGTCCACAGATGCAGCTCCAGGAGTGGTGCCACAAGGTCCACATGGCCACAGCCTCAAGGCTTGGCCTGAGCCACAGGAAGAGCGAGGTGAGGGGATTTTCTACCACACCGGCCTCCTCACAAACTCAAGGAACATGAAGCGATGACGGCAGGGACTAATGGTGTGGCTCCTGATGAAGAGGATCACAAGGAACCACAGGAGAATATCAGTGATCATCCACGGCCTCCCCTCCTCCACCACCATCACAAACGCCAGCAAGCACCAGAGATCTGGAGAAGGGAGCTTACCTACACAATACCCAGAACCGGTGATCAGAGCAGCTATCCACTGACCCCGCCAGCCTACCCGAGCCAAGAGCACAGCAAAGAGGGACCCAATCAGGAGTGTAGCATAATTGGACCAAAGCCATCCCAAAAGGTAACTGGAGATATACCAGGTCAGTACCCACCAAATAAGCCTGGGCTTGAATTGGAAGTGCTAGTTACCTTCCATGTCAGGGTAAATTATATGCTATCTCTGATGGATGGTTAAATTTGCCATTCTTGGGCTGGAGAGATGGCTTAGCTGTTAAGTGCTTGCCTGTGAAGCCTAAGGACCCCAGTTCGAGGCTCGGTTCCCCAGGTCCCACGTTAGCCAGATGCACAAGGGGGCCCATGCATCTGGAGTTCGTTTGCAGAGGCTGGAAGCCCTGGCACGCCCATTCTCTCTCTCCCTCTTATCTGTCTTTCTCTCTGTGTCTGTCACTCTCAAATAAATAAATAAAATTATAAAAAAAAATTTGCCATTCTTAAATAAGTTATACTTTGGGCTTGTCATTTGTTGCTTCCTGACTTATAGTGCTGTTGTTTCCTCTTCTGTCCTTCATTGGAGAGGGTCTCATGTGGTCACAAGCTGACTTGGAACCCTCTACAGACCAGAAATCTTAGCCTCCCAGTTGGCAGGATTAAAGGCATGGGGCAACACACATTCTTAGGGACTGTGACTTTGTTACCTCACTAAGTATAAAACTTTGCAGATCCATCCATTTTTCTGCAAATTTCATAACTTCATTTTCTTTACCACTGGTCGAACTCCATTGTGTGCCACATCTTCATTGTCCGCTCATCAAAAAGCCAAATGTCACATGTTCTCTCTCATATGTGGGTCCTAGCTACAAATGATTGGACTTCTATGTTAGTAGGAATAAAACTCAGTAGCAGAGGCTAGTAAGCTAGGGAGATATAAAGGGAATAGAAAGGGAGGGAGGGGGGACTTAATAAGATGGTATTGTATATATGTAAGTAGGAGAACAGATTAATGGAGGTGAAAAGGCCTAAGTGAGGTCAGGGGAAGAGATGGAGTAAAGGAAAGGTGGAGGGAGGACTAATCAAAATCTAAGAGGATATACTCATATGGAAACCTATTTTTTTGGACAATGGAACATACAGGAACTGTAGATTATTGCTAGAAAATTTTCAATGTCATGGATGGGATACCTTCCAGTGAGTTGTTGGCCAAGGAGGTCCCTGTTACCCCCAAAACATTACAGGCCATTACTGAGGCTCTTTGTTTTCCACCAGGAATGGATGGTAAGACACTATTGCTGAAGACTCCACATAGTTGGGCTACAAGGTCACTGAAAAATCCTGCTGGAGCTGAGCTGAAAACCTCCTCCATGTAGACCAGCTGACAGAAAGCTGGAAAAAGCTATGCTGTATGCATTTCAATGGGAGAGAGAGAAATCACCAGTGGAGATACTCAACAGTGGACACTGCAAGCCTTAAATTTGGCCAGCCAGGCCAAATGAGCCAACAGGTGCAATAGTGGCATGATTGTTATGTGGGAAACCAGCTGCTTTCTAACTGGACTGGAGGCCTGCTCCATGTGAGGGAATACATCCCTGATACTGAAAATGTAGAACAGGGGTAGTCATGAGCCATAGGGGTGTAATGTCTTGGTGTCTGGCTAAATGTATATACTATGCTCACCAAACTGCCCAGTAAGCACTTCTCTTAATGTTCATATGTTAATGCTGCTCTCACTTTTGGTTAGAGAAGCTTCTCTTTTTAGATGGCAATGACCTTGGGCGACTCAGAATGCAACATGGTGTGAGAAGATGTGACAGAGGAGTGCTCAGTAGTGAAATATCTCTATCACACCTTCCAAGGCTCAGGGTTCATTGTGGAAGAGGTGGCAGAAAGAATGTAAGAGCCAAAAGGAGGGTAGGGCTCCTTACAACATGCTCTTCCAGACACAAAATGGCCTGGATATCCATGACCTCACGGTGCCTGACACTACCTACATAAGACTATCATAATATGAGGAAAAGATCATGACATCAAAATAAAAGAGAGACTGATTGGGAGGTCTATATGATGGAGAGTGGAGTTTCAAAGGGGAAAGCGGGGGAAGGAAGGGAGGGAATTACTATGGGATATTGTTAACAATTATCGAAGTTGTCAATTAAAAGAAGACAACAAAACAGAACTCTTGAGAAGAGAAGAGAGGCTGGAGAGATGGCTCAGTGGCTGAGAGCACTTCCCATGCAAGCATGAGGATCTGAGGGGGTCTGAGACTTCTCAAGTTTGATTCTGCACCACCCAATTTCAATTCCCCAGAACCAATGTAAGCAGCTGGGTGTGGCCATTCACCTCTGTAACCCTGGAGGTTGTGAGAAAAAAAAAAAAAGTCAGCGAGAGACTGTCTCAAGGAAATACACTTGAGAGCAATGGAGTGAATGTTCTGTGATCTCTGCATGAATGGGGTGACCCACCTGCACACAGATGTGCATGCACTGCACACACCACATATAGCACTACACTACGTATACCACATATATGCACACCTATACATAATCTCTGAGGAGATATGTAAGAAATATTATGAGATAATTTTTATGAACATGAGACCATATTTCTAAGTATAATGTTGGCAAAAATAAATTTAGCATTGTGTACATAAGTCATAGGCAGTTATTTATTTATTATAGAAATAAAGGCTTAGGTTAACTGACAATCTTCAACTGGTTTATCACATTAACTGAATTGTTAAACCCAATAACTAGGTTTTGATCAACTGAAATCTCAAACACAGACTTTCTCTGGGAAGATCAAATACACCTTATTTGTGTCTTGATTGAGAAGAACATCATTCTAGTTTGAAAAAAATAAACTTTTACAAAAGTGATACTTATTATTTCACATACATGCAAAAATCCTAGATTAATAAAGCTTATCTTTATGTATAGCCTAGCCTATGATTGTTTTTCTTACAAAGTGGTATGAAGTGAGCATCTGTTTTGAGCCCTTTTAATTTTCTTATGTTTTATTTCTCTTATTAATCTGGGATTGATTTTATATATATAATTTCATAAATAGTTGATGAAAAGATGTCATATATAAATGTATATTGTTTTGTACCTGTGGTGCACCATGAATATATGATAACTTACATCTATTACAGCATTTTCAATGGCTGTATATTTTCTTTTTAATTGCTTCATGTTAATATCATTTGTCCTAGAAAGGATATTTTCATACAAACTGCCTAATGAAGCTCTGATTAATGAGTCTTAAAATTATGAAAACTTTCAAATGTGGAAAAGTAGTTCATCAGAGTTTTACCATATTTTCTACAGCTTTTCTCCCCTATTATTATTATTATTATTATCATTATTATTATTATTATTTTTGGCTGATGTTGTATAAGGCAAATTATACACAACATAAATTCATCCCTGTAAGCTTCAGTATGAACTGGTAAAAAAATAATTTTTTTTCTCAATGATCTTTTTTTTTTTAAATATGTGTATGATGTGTGCAGTGTATGTGTGTGTGCTGATGGAGGTCAGAAAGCAGCTTCAGGGTATTTGTCCTCTCCTTTCACCTTATTTCTGAGTCAGAGTCTCAAAAAAAAACAAACCAAACCAACCAACCAAACAAACTAAGATGCTATGTCTGCATCAGTCTAACTGCCTCATGAGCTTTTGGATGTTTTGGCTACTGCTCCCATTGACATAGGCACATTGCGATCACAGGTGCCTGCTCCACTTTGTATCTGACTTTATGTGAGTGTTGGGCAATTAAACGATGGTCAGTAGGCTCTAAGTAAGTGTCTCTAAATGCTGAGCTGTCTTACCAGTCACAGTGATTATATTCTTAATGGATATTAAAAATACTTGATACCATCTAGCATACATTAAAAATTTTTTTTATTTTATTTATTTATTTATTTGAGAGTGACAGACAGAGAGAAAGAGGCAGATAGAGATATATGTAGAGAGAATGGGCACACCAGGGCCTCCAGCCACTGCAAATGAACTCCAGGTGCGTGTGCCTTGTGCATCTGGCTAATGTGGGTCCTGGGGAATTGAGCCTCGAATCAGGGTCCTTAGGCTTCACAGGCAAGTGCTTAAATGCTAAGTCATCTTTCGAGCCCTAGCATACATTTTATGATTTAATTTTTAACTCTCTTTTCTGATAATTTGGTAAAGAGTCTCACAGGTCTACAGATTTGGTGGCTATATTTCTTGTATCTCTTTTTGTATAACTCTGTCTCCTCATTAGATTTTTTTTTTTTTTTGAAGGCTATGGAGTTGTTTTATGTCATAGAATGCCTGTGTTTTGCATTGGTCTTTTTGTTTTGTTGTGATGTTATCACTCCTCTTCCACCTACTTATAATTCAAAGTTCTAGGAGCTTGATTAGTCTAGGTTCCAGTTTTGGGGTCAGGGTGTTTTAAATGTGGTGTTGAGGGTTCTGTGTTCCATCACAGTGGAGGTGCAATGTCAGGTATCTTTTGTTGCACACTGAGATTGATCAGCAGATTTTGGTAGTGACAGTATTAATGATGTCCCCTACTGAAAAGTTTAAGATCAGAGCCCAAGATGGCCTACTTCGAGGATTGGGTGTCGGATGAGGAGAAGGTTCGCATAGCTGCTAAATTCATCACCCATGCACCCCCAGGAGAATTTAATGAAGTGTTCAATGATGTCCGGCTACTACTTAATAATGACAATCTTCTCGGGGAAGGGGCAGCACATGCATTTGCCCAGTACAACATGGATCAGTTCACACCTGTGAAGACAGAAGGATATGACGATCAGGTCTTAATTACAGAGCATGGTGACCTGGGTAATAGTAGACTTTTAGATCCAAGAAACAAAATTTCCTTTAAGTTTGATCACTTACGGAAAGAAGCAAGTGACCCCCAGTCAGAAGATGTAGACGGGGGATTGAAGTCCTGGAGAGAATCCTGTGACAGTGCTTTAAAAGCATATGTGAAAGATCATTACTCCAACGGCTTCTGTACTGTTTATGCTAAAACTATGGGCAGCAGACCATTATTACATGCATTGAATGCCACCAATTTCAGCCCAAGAACTTCTGGAATGGCCGTTGGCGATCAGAGTGGAAGTTCACTATCACACCGCCTACAGCCCAGGTGGTTGGAGTGCTCAAGATTCAGGTTCATTATTATGAAGATGGCAATGTTCAGTTGGTTAGTCATAAATATGTGCAAGACTCACTAACTGTTTCTAATGAAGTCCAAACTTCCAAGGAGTTTATTAAAATCATAGAGAGTGCAGAAAATGAGTACCAGACAGCTATTAGTGAAAACTATCAAACGATGTCAGACACCACATTCAAGGCATTGAGCCGGCAGCTTCCAGTTACCCGCACCAAAATCGACTGGAATAAGATACTCAGCTACCAGATTGGGAAAGAAATGCAGAATGCTTAGAGGCTGACTGTAGGAGTTCTCAGTATGTGAAAAGGATTCCACATAGTATGGTCATATGATAAACAAGTGATTTATAAACAAGAGTGATATTTTGCTAGTTAACAAAGTTAACAGATTTTCTAGCCTCACGGGATACTGTTGAACCTATAGCATTGTCTTGATTTTTTTTTCTTTTTTTGTGGTCTCTGCCTTGTAATTTTCTGTTATTGCTATATCTACTTGTAAATCTTTTTGTTGTTAATTCTGCTACATTTAATGTTGAGAGATCTATCCTGTTAGGACATTTTCCTAGTCATGAAGTCCTGTTATTGATTTATACAGATAATCTGTGCAGTATTTTTTTTTAACCCCTATGCTTCAAAGTACTTCCGGTACTTCAGTGGTTTTTTTTTCACTGATCCACCGACTGCTAAAGAAGCTATGCTACAAAGCGTAGCTGAGGAAGACACGGTCATCCTTCGTCCTCTGACTGCTTTGATCAATTATGCTTTATATTTTGTAGCATCTCATAACTGTCGTTTCAAAAGTCTGGATTGGAACTTTCGGGTCCATTTTGAGAGACACAGAAATTTCCTGGAAACTGTAATAGCCAGCTTCTCTGGAGGAACTTATTTTTAAATCCAAGGACTTGACCAACATTCTGTGCACACGAACATTAGCTTTCTCTCCTTCCCCGTGTCTCCTTCCCACCTAGAGCCACTGCGCTCTGGTTACGCATACCTGCAGCTTAGAAGAGCTCTGCCCACTTGTGTTTCTGCTTCATATTCAAGAACTGCTGACATACTGTGGACAGAATATAAAACTTGAAAATGCAGATTTTGAAGGAATAATAGGTGTCTTGTGCTTTAATACTTCTTTGCAGGCTTAATCTTTAGGCAGATGAATCAAACAACTATGTAACTCATAAAAACTGAAAACGAACCAAAGTGAAAAGGAAAATTTTCAGGAAATATCTTTCTATTGTAGCCTGTCACTGAAGAGAATAAATAGGACGCAAAACTCATTCCAGATTACTCTTCCTCTGACAGTCCTGCCTGCCAAGAACTCAGATGTAACTGTGATATAGTGACCCTTCCCAGGTGTATTGGCAGGTGTGTGTGTGAGATCTCCGAATGCACAGGTTACATGGATATGATATGACAGCTGGTAATGGTGGATTCATTTACATTGTTTACACTTCTATGACCAGGCCTTAGGGGAGGTCAGTTTTTAAAAAAACAAGTAGTGTCTTCCTACCTGTCTCCAAATATATGTCAAAACAGAAGGGTGTTTTGCTTCTGCTTTGTTTTTGCTCAGTAATCCAGTCAAGCAAGAGTTTGTTTGCAAGTGAAAGCTGTGCAAACATTTTTATTTCAAATAAAATATATTTGTATTATTTGTCATTCAAAAAAAAAAAAAAAAAAGAAAGAAAGAAAAGTTTAAGATCAGGGCTTTCCTGCAAAGCCTAACAACCTGAGTTTGATTCCCCAGTAACCACACAAGGTCAGAAGCACAGTGATGCATGCATTTGGAGTTCGTTTGCAGTGGCTTGAGGCCCTGGTGTGCCCATTCTTTCTCTCTTTCTCTCACTGTGTGTGTGCCTCTTCTCTCCTTGCAAATAAATAAATAAAAATATTTCAAAAAAACAAGAAAAGTTTAACATCAACTTTTTTTGCTAATAATTTTATCCATTGATAATAATTATTGCTTGAATGGATGATTTCATTTGGGTTGCAAAATGCTGATTGTTGCAGTCCGGTTTGCATTGCTGGTAGAAATCACCCAACCAAGAGCAGCTTCTGGGAAAAAGAGATTTATTTTGGCTTAAAGGCTCAAGGGGAAGCTCCACGATGGCAGGGGAAAATGATGGCATGAGCAGAGGGTGGACATCACTCCCTGGCCAACATAAGGTGGACCACAGCAACAGGAGGGTGTGCCAAACACTGGCATGGGAAAACTGGCTATAAAGCCCATAAGCCTGCCCCCAACAATACACTCCCTCCAGGAGGCATTAATTCCCAAATATCCATCATCTGGGAACCTAGCATTCAGAACACCTAAGTTTATGGGGGACACCTGAATCAAACCACCACACTGATATTCTAATGTTCTCATTTCTTCAATATTTATTGCTGCCATTTTATAAAGAAAACCTTTTATTTATGACCAAATATGACTTCCATGCATATTTCAATCTAACACACAGGAAAACCCATCTTTTTTTTATTTCTATGAATGTATCTGTTTATAATTCGATTCAACACAAACTCATGATGATTCTCCTGGATTTACTTAATTTTGAATCCAACCATACACTTGTATTACAATGTCAAGATACATGGTAAGAGAATACAGACTTGTCACTTGGTATATTATTTTCCTCTGATTCCATTTGCAGAACTCTTAGCAAATCTATCACATTTTCCCTTTTAGACGCAAGGTTAAAAGCAATCATCCTTAGCTTATTGCCACAGTGTTATACAAGGGGATATGGAAACCAGATGAATTGGTGCCATCAGCATCTATCATTTTTTCTGTTTTGCCACCAGCTGTCTCTGCACAGAGGGAAGAATCCAACATCTCTGCACCGCTGCTTCCCAGCAGCCCTGCTAACAGATGGAGACTTGAAGGAATCCATAGTTCATTATTAAATGTGGGTGGCAAAATTTCTGAGCATATTGTGAAAAAATTGTTTAATTTTTTCAATTCTTTGGTGTTAACTCAGTTAAATGAAGAAGCACTGTAAGTTCATGTGGAGAGCGTTTAAATATGTCAGCCCTCTGTTCCAAGAGCTAAGTTTTATAGTTCTAGCAAGCACCATGATCCATCTATTCTACCACTAAAATCAAATTTGGAAGAATCTTCACCTTCCTTGTTGTCATCCTTGTCCTTAAAAATCAGGTGAGGGCATATTTATTTGAAATTTTCCCATGATTGTTATGGATCAATTATATTTGAGGTATAACAGTGTTCCAAAATTGTTTTTGTTAAGGGTAGAAAATTGCCAAAATTCAAATGAATGGTTTTTAAAGAAATTAAATGATGTCACATAAATAAAAGGCTTTACAAAGAAAGTCCATAGAATTAACTAAAGTGAGTACCTCTGTAGCAACATTTAGCTGTTAATTTGCCAATGATTTGTCCACCTTGAAATATATTAGGTAATTTCCTCTCTCATAGCTTTTCTACATAATATTTACTTAAGTACAATTATTTTTCTCCAAGGGATGGTCTTGTTCCATATTTATTTAGGCCAAAGGTCATTTCCATAGAGAAGCTTTTTTTCAAAAAGGACCTCTGTTGTGAGAGTACGCTTGGGCAACTTTACTGCTCTTCATGCAGGATGACCAGGTATTCATGCTCATCTTGTCAGTTCCACAGGAAGGGTGTGCCACCCTCTAGTTTTCTACCCTGCATTCTTCCCCAGAAAGGGTATACCATCTTCTAGTTTCTTAGCGTGCATTATTTTCCCTCATAGTACTGAAAAGTCTGGATTTGCTTGTGTGGAATGTCTCTCTCCTGTTTTAACACATATTTAATTTTAATTTGTTTCAGAGAGAGAGAGAGAGAGAAAGAGAGGGAGAGGGAGATAAAGAGGCGGAAGGTGGAGAGAATGGGTGTGCTAGGTCTTCTAGCTGCTGCAAACAAACTCCAGATGCATGTGCCATCTTGTGTATCTGGCTTATGTGGGTGCTGGGGCATCAAGCCTGGGTCCTTTGGCTTTGCAGGCACGCACCTTAACTGCTAATCCACCTCTCCAGCCCTGGAATATCTCTCTCATTAGGGTATGGGCTTCACAATACTATTTGTCTCATTCACTGAAACAGTATGAACATAGGTTAGAACTGCCCTTTTGGTCTGGGATTATAGAATATAGAAGCAAAGAGAGCTTTTAACAATGGGATATGTACTGGTGCTTTACAAGAAGTGTCAATTGTCACAGAATTAGTGATAGCTTGAGATTTCTCTATGACTGCACTGGTGTGTTCTTTCATCTTGCATATTCTGACTTATGGATAATGAGACAGTTGCTGTAATTCTGGGCACTTTGTTTGTGAGCTAGGCAGAAAGAGGGGAGGGCAGGTGGCAGGGGAGGGCAATGTGAATCACTTCCAGCTTTAGGCAGCGTGGATATCAATAGACTCATGCTTACATCTCATTGAGTAGACCTGGGTCATAAAGTCATTTCTAGATGAAAGAGCTTTGAACATGACTACTCAGAATGTTCAAGCCCTGGTGTAGAGCTCAGGAGAGGGAAAGAGGCTTGGCACTGGCTATTGGGATAGCTAGCTGTTAATACCTAGCATAGTGGCAAGAAAGAAAAAAAGCAAGAGTTGTCTTTAGCTCAAGAGTGTACGAAATGGCTCAAATTCTTGATTTTCAATCTTAATGTCAATAAGGGAACTGGAGTCTTGGACAGATTGTTAACTGTCCAAGAGTATAATTAGAATCAAATACAATGAAGAATAACAATGACATAAAAATAAAATAGAACAAGTAATAGCATGTAGTCTTTGTTTGCAAAAAACAGCACTCCCTAGGGAGGCCATGTGGATCTATTTAGATTTTAACTCTGCGTGAGTTATTCTGTAAGCCTTGATTTCCTAACTTTTGCAATGAGGATAATGACAAATTATGCAACCAGTAATAGGTTAGTGAACTTAATAGCTAGTTCTCAAGGAAGAAATAAAAATGGCCAATAAATATTGGAAATGTGTTCAATCTCCTTATCCATCGTGATTCCATGGCTATCATTAAGAAAATGCTGGAGAAGTTGTGAAGAAAGAGAGGAACCTTTATATATTGCTGAAGGGAATGCAAGTTAGTCCAGCCACTATGAAAATCATTATAGTTGTTCTGTTAAAAAAATTAAAACTAGAATTACCATATAATCCAACTATACTGTCTCTGGGTATATACCTGAGGGACCCTAAGTCAGTATACCTCAGAGATACTTGCATATTCATATTTTTTTTTTTTAAATTTTTATTAACATTTTCCATGATTATAAAATATATCCCATGGTAATTCCCTCCCTCCCCACCCCCACACTTTCCCGTTTGAAATTCCATTCTCAATCATATTACCTCCCCATTACAATCATTGTAATTACATATATACAATATCAACCTATTAAGTATCCTCCTCCCTTCCTTTCTCCACCCTTTATGTCTCCTTTTCAACTTACTGGCCTCTGCTACTAAGTATTTTCATTCTCACACAGAAGCCCAGTCATCTGTAGCTAGGATCCCCATATGAGGGAGAACATGTGGCGCTTGGCTTTCTGGGCCTGAGTTACCTGACTTAGTATAATACTTTCCAGGTCCATCCATTTTTCTGCAAATTTCATAACTTCATTTTTCTTTACTGCTGAGTAGAACTCCATTGTATAAATGTACCACATCTTCATTATCCACTCATCTGTTGAGGGACATCTAGGCTGGTTCCATTTCCAAGCTATTATAAATTGAGCAGCAATAAACATGGTTGAGCATGTACTTCTAAGGAAATGAGATGAGTCCTTTGGATATATGCCTAGGAGTGCTATAGCTGGGTCATATGGTAGATCAATCTCTAGCTGCTTTAGGAACCTCCACACTGTTTTCCACAATGGCTGGACCAGATTGCATTCCCACCAGCAGTGCAGAAGGGTTCCTTTTTTTCCACATCCCCGCCAACATTTATGAGCATTTGT
This sequence comes from Jaculus jaculus, assembly GCF_020740685.1. NCBI lineage: Eukaryota > Metazoa > Chordata > Mammalia > Rodentia > Dipodidae > Jaculus > Jaculus jaculus. The sequence goes on along the minus strand of NC_059105.1, from coordinate 55,982,951 downwards.
TTTCATGATGGTGGCCAATCTGACAGGAGTGAGGTGGAATCTCAATGTAGTTTTAATCTGCATTTCCCTGATGACTAGTGACGTAGAACATTTTTTTAGGTGCTTATATGCCATTCGTATTTCTTCCTTTGAGAACTCTCTATTTAGCTCCTTAGCCCATTTTTTGATTGGCTTGTTTGATTCCTTATTAGTTAACTTTTTGAGTTCTTTGTATATCCTAGATATTAATCCTCTATCAGATATATAGCTGGCGAAGATTTTTTCCCATTCTGTAGGTTGCCTCTTTGCTTTTTTCACTGTGTCCTTTGCGGTGCAAAATCTTTGTAATTTCATTAGGTCCCAGTGGTTAATCTGTGGTTTTATTGCCTGAGCAATTGGGGTTGTATTCAGAAAGTCTTTGCCAAGACCAATATGTTGAAGGGTTTCCCCTACTTTTTCCTCTAGCAGTTTCAAAGTTTCCGGTCTGATGTTAAGGTCTTTAATGCATTTGGACTTAATTCTTGTGCATGGTGAGAGAGAAGAATCTATTTTCATCCTTCTGCAGATATTTATCCAGTTTTCAAAACACCATTTGCTGAAGAGGCTGTCTCTTCTCCAATGAGTATTTTTGGCATTTTTATCGAATATCAGGTGGCTATAGCTACTTGGGCTTACATCTGGGTCCTCTATTCTGTTCCACTGATCTACATGTCTGTTTTTGTGCCAGTACCATGCTGGTTTTGTTACTATGGCTCTGTAGTATAGGTTAAAATCAGGTATGGTGATACCACCAGCCTCTTTTTTGTTGCTCAGTATTATTTTAGATATTCGAGGTTTTTTATGATTCCAAATGAATTTTTGGATTGTTTTTTCTATTTCCATGAAGAAAGCCTTTGGAATTTTGATAGGGATTGCATTAAATGTGTAGATTGCTTTAGGTAAGATTGCCATTTTCACGATATTGATTCTTCCAAGCCAGGAACAAGGGATGTTTCTCCACTTTCTAGTGTCTTCTGCAATTTCTCGCTTGAGTGTCTTAAAGTTCTCATTGTATAGATTCTTTACTTCCTTAGTTAGGTTTATTCCAAGGTATTTTATTTTTTTTGATGCAATTGTGAATGGGAGTGATTCTCTGATTTCATCCTCTGTGTGTTTGTTGTTAGCATATACGAAGGCTACTGATTTCTGTGTATTTATTTTGTATCCTGCTACATTGCTGTAGGTTTTGATCAGCTCTAACAGCTTGCTAGTAGATTCTTTAGGGTCCTTTATGTATAGAATCATGTCATCTGCAAATAATGATAACTTGATTTCTTCCTTTCCAATTTGTATCCCTTTTATGTGTGTCTCTTGCCTTATTGCTATGGCTAAGACTTCCAAAACTATATTAAATAGAAGTGGAGACAGTGGACACCCTTGTCTTGTTCCTGATTTTAGTGGAAAAGCTTCCAGTTTTTCCCCATTTAGTAATATGTTGGCTGTAGGCTTGTCATAAATAGCCTTTATTATATTGAGATATGTTCCTTCTATTCCCAGTCTCTGTAGGACTTTTATCATGAAGGGATGTTGGATTTTGTCAAATGCTTTCTCTGCATCTAATGAGATGATCATGTGATTTTTGTCCTTCAACCCATTGATGTAATGTATTACATTTATAGATTTGCGTATGTTGAACCATCCCTGCATCTCTGGGATAAAGCCTACTTGGTCAGGGTGAATGATCTTTTTGATATACTCTTGTATTCTGTTTGCCAATATTTTGTTGAGAATTTTTGCATCTATGTTCATGAGGGAAATTGGTCTGTAATTTTCTTTTTTTGTTCTATCTTTGCCTGGTTTTGGTATCAGGGTGATGCTGGCCTCATAGAAGGAGTTTGGTAGGATTCCTTCTTTTTCTATTTCCTGGAAAAGCTTAAGAAGCAATGGTGTTAGCTCTTCCTTAAAAGTCTGGTAAAATTCAGCAGTGAATCCATCCGGGCCTGGGCTTTTTTTAGTTGGGAGATTATTGATAACTGCTCGTATCTCCATGTTTGTTATAGGTCTATTTAAGTGATTAATCTCATTTTGATTTAATTTAGGTAGGTCATATAGATCAAGGAAATCATCCATTTCTTTCAGATTTTCATACTTTGTGGAGTATATGCTTTTATAGTATGTCCCTATAATTTTTTGAATTTCTCTGGAATCTGTTGTGATGTTACCTTGTTCATCTCTGATTTTATTAATTTGTGTCTCTTCTCTCTTTCTTTTGGTCAGATTTGCTAAGGGTTTATCAATCTTGTTTATCCTTTCAAAGAACCAACTCTTTGTTTCATTAATTCTTTGGATTGTTCTTTTTGTTTCTATTTCATTAATTTCTGCCCTAATCTTTATTATTTCTTCCCGTCTACTACTTTTTGGTTTGCCTTGTTCTTCTTTTTCCAAGGCTTTAAGGCGAAGCATTAGGTCGTTTACTTGTGACCTTTCTAATTTCTTAATATAGGCACTTAAGGCTATAAATTTACCTCTTAGAACTGCCTTCATTGTGTCCCAGAGATTTTGGTATGTTGTGTTCTCATTATCATTTGACTCTATAAATTTTTTGATTTCCTTTTTGATTTCTTCATTGACCCACTCATCATTTAGTAGTGTATTGTTTAGTTTCCATGATTTTGTGTATGCTCTATAGCCTTTCTTGCTACTGATTTGTAGTTTAATTCCATTGTGGTCAGATAGAATGCAAGGAATTATTTCAATTTTCCTGAATTTGTTAAGATTTGCTTTGTGTCCTAATATATGGTCTATTTTAGAGAATGTTCCATGTGCTGCTGAAAAGAATGTATATTCTGCAGCCTTTGGATGAAATGTCCTGTATATATCTGTTAGGTCCATTCCTTCTATGACCTCATTTAGTCCAGATGCCTCTCTGTTTATTCTTTCCCTGGATGACCTGTCAATTGATGAGAGTGGGGTGTTAAAGTCACCCACCACCACCGTGTTTGGTGTTATCTGTGACCTTAGTTCTAATAGTGTTTGTTTGACGAATTTGGGAGCCCCCATGTTAGGTGCATATATGTTTAGGATTGTAATGTCCTCCTGTTGTAGTGTGCCCTTAATCAATATAAAGTGACCTTCCTTATCTTTTTTGACTAACTTCAGACTAAAGTCCACCCTGTCTGATATTAGGATAGCAACCCCTGCTTGTTTTCTAGGCCCATTTGCTTGAAACACCGTCTTCCAACCTTTCACCCTAAGATAATGTCTATCCTTTGTAGAAAGGTGAGTTTCTTGAAGACAACAAATTGTAGGATCCTGCTTTTTAACCCAGTCTGCAAATCTATGTCTTTTCGTTGGGGCATTGAGACCGTTGATATTAAGAGATATTATTGAAAGGTGTGTATTTATGTTTGCCATTTGTGTGTGTGTGTGTGTGTTACTTGCTCTACCTGTGCTCTCTTCTGTAAACTGGTATTTGAGTATGGCTGGTTTTTTCTAGGTTCCTTATATGTGTGCTTTTCCTTTTGTTCAGCATGGAGGATTCTATCAAGTATTTTCTGTAGAGCTGGTTTTGTCTTCAGATATTCCTTTAACCTGCTTTTGTCATGGAATGTCTTTATTTCTCCATCTATTTGGATGGATAATTTTGCAGGATAAAGTAACCTTGGTTGACAGTTGTTATCTTTCAGAACTTGGAATATATCACTCCAGGCCCTTCTGGCTTTAAAAGTTTGTGTTGAATAATCTGCTGTAATCCTGATGGGCTTGCTTTTGTAGGTAACTTGATTTTTCTCTCTAACTGCTTTCAATATTTTTTCTTTGGTGTGTGTGTTTGGAAGTTTGAGTATAATGTGGCGAGGAGAGTTTCTTTCTGGGTTTTGTCTGGCTGGGGTTCTAAAGGCTTCCTGTATCTGTATTGGCACCTCTTTCCCAATTTGGGGAAATTTTTCCTCTATGATTTTGTTGAAGATGCCTACTATGCCTCTGGAGTGGAATTCTTCTCCTTCTACTATGCCCTGAATTCTTATATTGGATCTTTTCATAGTGTCCCGAATATCTTGAAATTCCCACTCATACTTTTCTATAAGTTTGTCTTTCTCTTTGTTGGACTGCATTAGGTCTGCCACCTGATCTTCTAGCTTAGATATTCTGTCCTCTCCCTCATCCATCCTACTGGTGAGATTTTCTACAGAGTTTTTATTTCATTAACTGTGTTCTTCATTGCTAGTAATTCTGACTGGTTTTTCTTTATTATTTCTATTTCCCTATTTATGTCTTGTATTGCCTTCTTTATTTCATTAAATTGGTGTCCTGCCTCTTCTTTGATTCCTTTGATTTCCTCTTTGATTTCTTCTTTGATTGTTTTCATGTGTTCTTTGACCTCTTTGAACATATTTATAATTATTCTTTTGAACTCTTTCTCAGGCATTTCCTCTAATTCTTTCTCACTGGAGGACATTTCTGATGCATTAATACTTTTAGGTGGATTTATATCGTCTTGCTTTTTAGTGTTTCTTGTGTTATAATGTATATATTTTTGCATCTTGGATTAAGTTAATGCTTGGATTTTCTAGCTAGCTGTGTATTCTTAGCTGTATCAATTGATTTGATGTAATATATTTTCAGGGTAGGACCTTAAGGTATTAGGTGTGGCCCTTAAGACTCTCAGAGTATCTACAAAGATGTTCTTAGGGGTTGAGTTTCCCTGCTATAGGAGTATTCAAGCAGGCTGTGTGGAATAATATACTGGTAGATTCTAAAATTTAACTAAACACTGTACCCATTCCATCAAAAACAGCCCCGAGTATGTATGCAAGAGTAGTTATTATAATGACCAGATCCTCTATCAACAAAGAGGTTTAGATTTCTGGTCTGTTGAGGTATCCAAGTCAGCTTGTGACCAAGTGAGACCCTTCCCTGGTGCAATCCCAGTTACCTTGGGTGATTGTGGTCTCAGTCAAGTTGCTGCCTGGGTCGTCGGGCTGCTGTTCTGATTTCTGGAGCTGGGCACTTGCTTTTCCTACGGGGCAAACTGAGCCGCTGCTGCCGCCTCTGCAGCTGTTGTAGCTGCCACCCCTGGAGCCCCCACCGCTGCTGAAGCTGCCGTTGCCGTGTCCACCGCTGCTGCTCCCCCCGAAGCCGCTGCTGCGGGATCTGCCACCGCTGCCGCTCCTGGGTCCGCTGCTGCTGGGGCCACTGGTACCAGTGCTGGAGCCGCTGAAGCTGCTGCCGAATTCTGCTCCTGCTTGGGTCCCGCCGTCAGCCCAAGTTGGCGTGGCCGGGTCCCGGGCCGTTGCTGTGTTCGCTGGAGCTGGGTTCAGGCGGCAGGGGAGGGGAGGGAGCCGCGGCTGCTCTGGTTGTATCGCTTCTCCACGTGTGCTTTTACCTCGCGGTCTGCTCCTCCCTCCGTTGCTCGCTGCCGCTCTCCCCTCACGTTTCCCGAGTTGCGGAGAGCGCGGTGTGAGGGGAAAATCCCGCACCTGGCTTGTCCTGCGGCTCGAGCCGAGAGTCCGGCGGTTTTCTGCCGCTCCGTGGTTGCGGCGGGTAGCCGAACCACCCCGGAGCCGCTGTTCCCGCCTGTGCAGGCTCTGGATGCTCTATAACTCTTCCACTTCTCCGCTGCCGCCTCAACTTCCTATACACCTCACTTTTTAGTAAAAGTGTGTATTTTGCTGAGTTTTTTTTGGTCTTTCCCCCCCCCAGGCTGCTTTGGCGTGGTACCTACGCCGCCATCTTAACCGGAAGTCCATATTCATATTTTTTGCTGTACTATTTCCAATAGCCAAGATATGGGACCAGCCTAGAAGTGTATCAACAGATGACTAGATAATGAAAATGTGGTACATATACACAATGGAAGTTTATTCAGTTGTAAAGAAGAATGAAGTTAGGACATTTGCAGGAAATATATAAATTATTATGTTATGTAAAGTAAGTCAGACCCCAAAAGATACATATCTTATGCTTTCTATCATATATAGAATATATAAATACACACACCTATATGACATGAAAATAGAAAAGGGCCTATGAGAGGGAAAGAAGAGGGCTGTGGAAGAGGGATGGGGGATGAGAGAAGGTATTTGAATATATATGACATAATGTCAGATTTAGGAACTATTAGGGGAAGAAGGAAGGAGGCCAGTAAAAAGGGTTGAAGGAGTCACAGGTGAGGGCAGTGGGGGAATAAGAACAAAGTATGATGACATATATGTATGAAAATATCACAATGAAACCCATTGCTTTGCATGCTAACTAAAACATTAATAAAATGAGGATATGAAATATATATTTTAATTCATGTCTGAAAGACTAAAATTTAAAATATATATAAAGTAGTACAGTCTAGAACATAGCATCTCACTAAACAAATGATCAAAAGTTTACATTTATAATAAGTAAAATCCAGTGATCTAGATTTATGTTTCATGATCCCATATTTTGAAAGTAATGCGATACTTAGCCTTTTAAAGCTTCCAACTAAAATCTAATTACATTTCTATGTTCCTTATGCTATTACTTTCAGAATGGAAAATAATAAGTATATTATTAGGCAGTCTTAAGATAAAAGATGAGAAAATAATACATAACAATACTGCCTAAAAAAAATGGAGTTTAAAAAAAGAACAAGTGGATTGAGAAGTTTAAATAATGAAATTTTATGAGATTAATATAAAACTATAGTGTATCATTAGTTTTTTTTTTTTTTTTTTTTTTTTTTTAGTTCATTGGTTACAGTGCTTAGAAGCTGAAGGCCACCTGGGACAGGCTGCATTAGATTTTTTTCTGTGGGCATGTCTATCTTGATATAGTGCTGACTCTGTTATTCCTGCATCTAATGAATTCAAGTTGGCACGAAAGTGAAAGACATAATTCTCATTACATGTGCTAAGCCAGGCAGCAAGGGAAACAAGCCTGACTAAATGCTTGGATTTCACCCAATGGTGCAGCAAACTAATGTTGTTTCTGAAAATGAAAACTGTGTCTGTATTTGTCAGCTTGAACTATCCAGGGCTTCAGAAAAAGTAGGCAATAAATGGAGAGCACTGTTCACTAAGTTGACCTCTTTGCATTCTGAAGCCCAGAGACCAAGTTTTCGGTGAATAATGGAGGTGCTTGTTAATAACACAGAACACTTTAATGACATCTACTGAAGGGCACATTATATGACACTTTCACTTTAATTTGATGCATTCTTTGGGAGCAGCAGCTAATAAAATTAGAATTTAAAAAAGTGTCAGAAACTGTTTAAATAAATCAGTTAATCTCATATTTTCTATTATGATAAAAATTAGCACTTTTCAGAACTTCAGTTGGCTTTCCTTATTTACTATAACTTTGAACATGATGGGTTTTTCTGTGATTAAAAAAAATTATCTCACCATATTAGTTGTTGGAATTACTCCCTTTAAAGCATTAACCTGGCTTGGAAAGACTCCTTGCACAATCACATATTTCTCCTTCTTTCTATGGTTGGAAACTTCCCTATCTTATTTCACACTATTTTGCCCCCATTCCCTTCCTATAACTTGTGGAGTTCGTGATTACTTCTTTTTTTATTTTTTTTTTTTAATTTTTAAAGAATTTTTTTGTTCATTTTTATTTATGTATTTGAGAGCAACATACACACAGAGAAAGAGGGAGAGAGAGAGAGAGAGAGAGAGAGAATGAGAGAATGGATACACCAGGGCCTCCAGCCACTGCAAATGAACTCCAGACTCGTGCGCCCCCTTGTGCATCTGGCTAATGTGGGTCCTGGGGAATCGAGCGTCGAACCGGGGTCCTTTGGTCTCACAGGCAAGCGCTTAACCGCTAAGCCATCTCTCCAACCCATGATTACTTCTTTTTTTTTTTTTTCAGTAATAAGATAACTGTTTTATTAAACACATGAACACATTTATTTACACAAGATGCTGTTACATTCCCTCTCCTCTGACCCTAGGCCACCGCTCCAGAACCTCACTTTCACAGGAACCCACTTACAGCTACGGGCAAGAAGGGGAAGGAAGTGTGATTTGGAAAGCAATGCCACACACCCAGAGTGGGAAGCAACAACGGCTGGTACTGTGCCCACAGGCCCTAGTGGTCTTGTTCTTCTCAGCAGGAGCCCTTCCATGAACAAACACTCCAAGCATAAGGTGGTACTGCCCTCGCTCAATGCTATCCACCCTGTACTAACTAACTTACTGGAACTCCTGGAAGAAATCCCACTCTGGTTTACAACCCCTTCTCAATTGCCCCCTTTCCTTTAGACCGTTTAAGCCGCGCGCGGGCGCACACACACACACACACACACACACACACACACACAGAGAGAAGAGAGAGAGAAGAGCAGTAAGTTTCAAAAGGACATCAATTGAGATCTCCTACAGATGTATCTAGAAGTCATGTGGCCAAACACATAGCCAGAGATAGCAGATTATGAAAACAGGTCCAGCTGAAGCATCTTGGGTAGCCAGTGAGATCTAATTACTCCGCATCTGTGGATTTAAAGTGATCATCATCCACAGTAGAATAAATGTGACCCTCCTTGCTCAGAAAATCCACTGCTTGCTTGATTGTAGCTATAGGCATGTGCTGGCGCTGGCTCCTGAGATCCTGAAAATTCAGTCCTTTGGGTCTTGGGCAAGCCTTCATCAAATTCAGCACCTGGTTTTGGGTCACAGTAAGGCCATTTGCTGGTATGAAGTTATTCCCAAAGTTTCCAGTTTCATTCATTCCTGAGTTGCGGATAGATGCTCTGCTTGCTGAAGGCTGGCTGTGGGATTTGTTCAGCGTCATGTGTGCATTGACTACTTCCAGAATATGTGCGGTGAACTCATTCATGTCTTCCAGGGGAATAATCTTAAAGGCTACCAGGCTCTTTTTGTTCTGGAAAGACCGTAGGTGTCCAGCCACTTTCACATATGTTTCTGGAGGAACCACAGTGTTTTCTCCACTGGCGTCATCTGTGTCAACCCACTGGCGAACATCCATTGGTGCAGCTGTCATGTCATCTATTTTATAAACAATATTGGTAGGAGCCTTCTCAGCATGTCTGATTATTTCCACAATAATGACCTGTGAAATCTCAACATTTCCAATTTTGAACACTTCATCAACCAGAGTAGCAGAAAGCAGCTGAGATATGGTACAGTGTACGATGTGCTGGGCTCGGGCTCTCGATTTCTTTTTAGCCTGAGAAGCGGTTAGCGATCTGAAGCCCCCTGGGGTCTGCGTGTAGCCACCGGCTCCCCCAAAGCTGGAGGTGCTATAGCTTTCAAATCCGCTATTTCACATCTTGGTGGCGGCTGGCCGCACACTTCAGGACAGGTAGCCTGGCCGAGGTGGCTGCGGACTCCCTGCTTTCCTCCTTCCCGCCAGTCAGCGCCCAGGACGCTCCTGTGATTACTTCTTAATGTATGTGGTACTTAATGTCTTACTTGTTAGAAAAGTAGTAGGTTTTATTGATGATGTCAAAGTGAAAACTGATCATCAAAAATTTCTTATATTTAAAAAATATTGAACAATGTTACAAATGGATATGACATAAGAATCATTAATTGTCCATAGGATTAGTTTACCCATGCAGACAATATACATCTTGTTTTACTTTAATACTTTTAATTTGCTACAAAAACATTAAGTCTCTTTTTCTGTGCTTAGGAATTGAGCCCATGGCTTGTACAGACTAAGCAAAGATTCTTCCACTGAGCTAACACTCCCAGCTCATGTAAAACTCTTTTCTAAATAAATCCTTTTGAGGTTGCTATAATTATTTACCTAATAGACATTTCTATCTAGAAGATGGGAAAGAAATAGTTGTTCTTTGGCACCTATTAAAAAGTATCAAGTTTTTATCATTTTGGGGATGTGGAATGTTCCTGGAATTGCCATGATGGTTGCTGACGGGAGCCTTGGAGCGTCTTTATGGTTGTGTGGTCATAGAGGACCACTGATACGCTTTGGGGAAGATTAGAAGCCAAGATAAACACAGTTAGGTTTCTGACTTTCTGATGAGTTCTTTGCTCTGAAAGATTATAAGCATTGATGTAATTGGCTTTGTAACAAGACCTCTACTGTGTTTAGTATTTAGCAATCTTTTCTTAATTCTTAAAATTTTTAGTTGATGGTGGAATTTGGGAGTGGCCAGTGAGACTCAGTTTAGGCATAGTCATCCTTACTTTTTTAAAATTTTTTATTAGCATTTTCCATGATTATAAAAAAATATCCCATGTTAATTCCCTCCCTCCCCCTCCCACACTTTCCCCTTTGAAATTCCATTCTCCATCATATTACCTCCCCATCACAATCATTGTACTTACATATATGCAATATCAACCTATTAAGTACCCTCCTCCCTTCCTTTCTCTTCCCTTTATGTCTCCTTTTTAACTTACTGGCCTCTGCTACTCAGTATTTTCATTCTCACGCAGAAGTCATACTTATTTCATTCACCCAGCACTTATCCAAAACTTACATGTACAATGGGGAGATGGCTCAGTGGTTAAAGGCATTTGCTTATAAAGCCTGCTGGTCCTGGTTTGTTTCCTCAGGACCCACATAAAGCCAGGCACACAAAGTGGTACATGCATCTGGAGTTTGTTTCCAGGGGCAAGAGGCCCTGTGTGCCCACTCATTCTCTCTTTTCTTTCTGAGTAAATAAATAAATAAATAAGTAATGAATTAAAATGTTTTTTTTTTTTTTTAAACCCTGAACTCCTCCAAGGACTCTGTTGAACCTGCATAATCCTTCTCTCATATATTCTTTCTCGGAATGAATTTGTGAAAATTTTATTTGGAACCTTGTGGTAAATTATTCCCAAGATGAGTTCTTTAGTGTTCTCCCTCTGCAATTCCACATGTTTTGTAGGTCACTGTAAGGAATAGATAGAAATTATTTGATGTATTATGAGAATAAATTTTCAAGATTAATTTTGCAGATTTGAAGATTGGAAGTTGCCTTACCAAATTTTATTTAGACTTATGAGAAATAAACACAACAATAGAATCTATTAAATTGTAAGTATTTGGGGGAAAAATAAAAGTTAGGTAAATGAAAATGTCAGTATATTTCTCAGTTCATTTTTGTTGTTGTTCATAGGTTGGTTGCAGCAACAATAGAAACAGCTCTTCCCACTCATCTCACTTCTTGCATCCTAGGGAGTCTCTAAGTTTGTTGAGACCTAGTCACCCACTTGGCTTGTCTTTTGCAGAATTTTTGTCAGATGTACCTCTTTCCCTTTCTGAAGCTTCATTCAGGATGGTCCTTCATTTCCTAATAGCTTCTTCCTGTGGACTCAGATTTCCATTTCCTTGACAACCATGGTTTGAGACACAGACTTGGGCCTCCTGGGTTCTTACTAGTTCTGTTTTCTTTTTTTAAATATATTTTATTTATTTATTTATTTATTTATTTATTTATTTATTTATTTATGAGAGAGAGAGAGAGAGAGAGAGAGAGAGAGAGAGAGAGAGAGACAGAGGGAATGAATGGGTATATCAAGGCCTCTAGCCACAGCAAATGAACTGTAGATGCATGTGCCCCCTTGTGCATCTGGCTTATGTGGGCCCTGGGGAATAGAATCTGGGTCCTTTGGCCTTGCAGGTAAATACCTTAACTGCTAAGCCATCTTCTCCAGCCCTCTTATTAGTTCTGAAACCTACCCTGATGATAAATTTAAAGATATAGTTACTGTATTCTTTTTATGAGGGTAAAAAAATTGATCAGTTCAAATACTATGTTAAATACTTTGTGTTTACCATAGGCTTTATTTTTCCTCTCCTTAGCTTACAGTTAAGAAGAGTAGGAATAAAAAAAATCTTAAAGAATATATCTGATATTTCGATATAGCTATATCAATTCTGAGAAAAAAAGACCTTTTAGAAATTGGTCTACCTGTAGTTTGCCCATGTGTGCCAAAGTCCATTAAAATGAGATCAAGAAAAAGTATGAAGAGCCAAGTTTCCAAGGGCTTGTTGTTATGCAATATGGGCCAAAACACAGCTTTTTAAAATGAAACAGATTTATTTAATAATGGAATGAACAGAACAATAGGAGTCACAGCAAGGGATAAGTGGAGAACAGGTGGCAATAAACTATAATCAGTATGCCAAATGGAGGTTGTTGATGCTAGCAGTTCACAAGTGTCTATCAGCACAGGGGCCATTATTGTTTTTCTGGAGAGGAAAATCCCTGTGCATTACATTTCTGGAAGGGCTGTGGCTGACTTGGTGATATTGTCTGGCCACAAAACACAGACTGCATTATTACCAGGAAATGCTGGGTGCAAGGACTTGTTTATTATTTCCTTTGTGTGTGTTTGTGTGTGTGTGTGTGTGTGTGTGTGTGAGGGGGTTACTGGGGATTCAATCCAGGGCCTCATGCATGTCAGACAAGAACTCTACCATTGAATGACATCCTCAGCTTGATTTTGTTTTATCAGCAGTTTATCCAGATATTTAATTTAAATATCTTTAAATTTACCCACTTGATTTTTATTCACAGAATGATGTAACTTTCATTATAATAATTTTTTTTTTTTTGAGGTAGGGTCTCATTCTGGCCCAGGCTGACCTGGAATTCACTACGTAGTCATAGGGTGGCCTTGAACTCATGGCGATCCTCCTACCTCTGCCTCCCAAGTGCTGGGATTAAAGGTGTGCGCCACCATGCCCAGCTACTATAATAAATTTTAGTCCATTTTATCACCCTATAATAGAAACTCTTTATCCATTTAGCCAATACTCCCTGTGTATTCTTTGTTAATTTTCCAGTCCTAGGTAATAACTATGGCACTTCCTATTTCTATAGATTTGTCTATTCTGGGTGTTCCATGTAAATGGAATTATATAATATGTGGTTTGGGACTGATTTCTTTCCCTTGATGGCACAATGTGAAAGCATGTGTAAGTGCTTCATTCTTTTCAACACACAGTAATATTTTCTTGTATACATATACCTCTCTTATCTATTTATCAGTTGATGAAATTCGTGGAAGTAGTAACATGATTTCTGCAGCGAAATAGCAAAATAAAAGACAAGTACTTTTAAGTTGTGTTGTAACTTGTACAGAGAATGCAATGGTTGAACAAGAGTGGAAAATTCAAATCTGAGTTGTGATGTCAATTGTTTTGGAAAGCTAATGTTTACGATCTAAGTTAAAATCTTTTATCATGTTTATAAGTACTTTCTCCTTACTCCTAAATCTCTGTTGAAGCCAATCCCTGATACCTTTCATGTAAGCTGTACTGAAGGTAGGTAGAAGAAATCAGGGAAGCAAAGGCTGTCTTCCATGTTTGGGCTGACACCAGTAAACAAGAATGATAAGAATTGCAGAAAACAAAGATGGTAACAAGAATTTGTCAGAAACACTCAAGAAAATCTAGTTATGTCACAGAATTCTTCAGGAAGGTATTGGACATCCCACAGATCATGAAGTTCCAGTAATAATGACATCTCTTGAGTATACAATTGTGGTTGTGGCTGAGCATTCATTGACTTACATTTGGTTTGGGAAAGAGGAGGAGAACATACAAGGAGAATGAAGATAATTGTCCACAGATTTTGTCATTTTCAAAGCCACTGTCAAAAAATCACTATAGTCTTCAGAAGATAATTCCTACATCTTTCTTTCTATCTTATCAGAGTGTAGACATGGTCTTCTGCTCTAGGTGATGTTAGGGACTCTAGATCAGATGAGGCAGAGGGCAAGCTTGCCCTTTTAGAAGTTGGGGAGAATGTATGGAAGAATGTTGAAGGTCAGATATGGATATCTTAGAAAGGGAGGAGTTTTAGTTATGGTAAACAGCACTAAGGGCAGAGGAGCTTCTGGAGCGAGATTTTCTTCCCCTATTTTCTTTTAGAGATTTTCAATAAATTTTGGGACACAGCCACATGTACTTAACATTGATAACGACATAAGGTAAGACAGTGGTGGACTTAAGTTTAGATCTCCTTTATGGTGTGGAATCTGAGTATATTTCCAGCCAGCCTCCCAAAAAGGATCCTCCTTAACACTGCAGGCTCTGGAGCCAGGAGCCTGATGGTAGATGAGACAGGGTCAGTGGTAGGTAGCCAACCAGAGTTGATGTGATGCAGATCCAGAAGGGAGAAGTGGGTATGAGCTTGCCAAACACTTGCCATCAGAACAGTTTGCTGCAGTCTGTCTGAACTGTTATCAAGGAAGTGCTTAATGAATTGAATTGAGCTTCTATCATATCTCTATCTTTCTATCTTTCACCTACCAGTCAATCTACCTGTCCACCTACCTGTTTCCCTAAGCATGTTCCTGACATAACCATCTACCTATGCTTTGCATATCAAGTAAGATAAAATAATTTTTTTTCTCTGTGAATCACAATTATGAGACCTAGAATTTGTGTATCATTTGCATATATTTTCTGTCATTAGTGTGCCATAGTTCTGGTACTACTTTTTCCTCAATTTTTAAAGTGTTAGGGTGTAGTCAAGGAAAGCTTGTTTATCTTGTTCTTTTTGTGTTCTCTCTCTCTGTGACAGCCTGGCCTCCAATTCACCATGTGGCGGTGAATGACCTTGAACTGTTGATCCTCCTGCCCCCACCAGATGTGTACCACTGTACCCAGCTTATGCGGTAAATGGAATGAAACCCAGGGTTTCATGCATGCTAGGCAGGCATTCTACCACCTGAGTCCTATTATTTTCTCTTTTATTTGTTAATTGCCACCCTTAGCTTTATGAAACCTAAAGAAATAGGTGGCCTGCAGTGCTGGTGGACTGGTATGTAAAGGACATTCCAAAGGAGAGTTGCCTGAGACCTGAGCTTCATGTCACAATATATTGCAACACTCTGATTGTACTTAACTAGCTTTTTTTTTCTTAAAAAGATGGCATTTCTGACATTATCTTTTAACCTACTTATAGTCATTTTTCCATTTCAACCTGTTTTTCTTAGATACCTGTGGAGCAGTCAGTTTTGAAACAAGGCCTATATGTTGATTCATATAAATAGCTGGTATGGGGTCTTTGTGAAAGGTCTGTTTAGACAGGATGCTTGACTTCACATATACTTCCTTTAGGCTTTGTCTTGTGGAGATGGATAGAATAGCTTAGAATACTAATCATACTAAGTGTGATTTTACTGGTGGTGACAGTTTGGTGATGGTTGCTAGTTTGCTAGGGCTCCCATCACAAAGCATCTGAGGCTGAGCAACTTAAAGAATAAGAACAAACAACAATTTCTCAACACTATACTTCAGAAGGCTGAAAGCCCATGATCAGATTGCTACTGGTGGTTGATTTCTTTCCCAAGGCTCTCTGGTTTGTGGCTGGCTGTCTTTTCCCTTGTCCTGACATGATCTTCTTCCTCTCCTTTTTCCTAATCCCTTCATTGGAGAGGAATATGTATGTATATTTTGGCACACTGAGCCAGAAGTTTACCACAAAATACTAAAGTACTACATCTACATTTATATATGTGGTCTGTACTTATAAGAACATACTATATGTTATTTGTTTATGCATAAGGACAATTTTGTGACTTATGTATGATTTGAGCTTAAAATCTAGGCATTGGGGCTGGGAAGATGGTTCAGCTTGCCCAACCTGCTGGCCTGGCTCAGTTCCCCAGAACCCACATGAAATCAGACGCACAAAGTGGCACATGCATCTGGAGTTTATTTATAGCAGCAAGAGGCACACCATACGCATTCACTCTCTCCCCCCAAATGAACACAAAATATAAAAACTATATTTATATAAAAATATCTGGGCCTTTTACAAGGTGGCACCGCTGTTAGTTATTTCACAGAGCTTTTAGGACAAGAGTAGCTTATAGCTGAAATATAGTTGTATAGCACCTGAGCCATAGTAAAGTCCGAGACCATTTGTTTCTCTGACTGTACTAAGTCATACATATTTTTAAGACTGGCAACCATGCCCACATCAGCTATACCACTGGTGTGAGCTGTATTGTACTATCATTTCCTGCCTGAATCTTCCTGTGTTGCAAGCTTATTTTCAAACCACTATTATTTTCTCTCCTAAGAATTCACTTTCATTAAAAATATTAATGAAATTTTTGAGACTAGTTCCTACCTTACACTGTTTAATTGGATAATATACAAAGAGGTTTCTTAGAGAAATATATCCCTTTTAGTCAATCTGCTATCTGTGTCTATCAACATAAAAGAAAATACTCTATCTTAATAACTTTTTAGGCTCGTCAGATTAATTGATATTGTTTTTGAATGTAGGGAATTTGTAGAATGGAAATCTTGTCTCATTAGTGCAAAAACTCTGTGCTCTGGGCCACTTCTGTTTCATTGGCCCCTTTTGCTGCTTTTTTTCTATCTGTCTTTCTCATGTGTCCCCTGGGTTCAGATTGTAAGTCTGAATAAACATCATGGATTTGGTGCATCGGATCTTTTTTATGTGTCTAGCTCACTGATGCAATATGCAACTAGTGTTTCCAGGCTGGTACATAATCCTAGGTGAGGGACACCATCTATGTTCAGGGTCACTGAATTTTACAAGAATGGAGAATTAGATGAAAGCTCAAAGTACATTATCTGTTAGATTTTAAAACCCTCAGAATTTCAAGGGAGGCATAATCCATATGTATCTCATCTGTTTATGATTTTCTTATCAAAATGTTATGCTCTTAACCTCAGAGGTGCCCAGAACATCAGTTAAACCTTTTAAAGATGTCTCATCTGATTGTATAACAGGAAATCATGCTTTGCAACTGAAAGAGGCTCTCTTTTAAGTCCTTCATGCCTCAGTATTTAGTTGTTTTTATTACTTTCTAAGTCATGAGACTTAACATGCATGTTAATTTTCATATTAAAAATGGACTAGTGCTATGGAACTATAAAAAGAAATGAGAGGAAATAGTGGTAACTCTGTTTTGTCTTGAATTTTTTTTTTTTTTTTAAAGAAAAGGGTTTAGCCAGGTGTGATGATGCATGTTTTAGTCCCAGCACTTGGGAGGCAGAGGTAGGAGGATTGCTGTCAGTTCAAGGCCAGCCTAAGACTACCTAGTGAAGAAAATATATTTAAAAAACGGATTGGAGCTGGAGAGATGGCTTAGCAGTTAAGGTACTTACCTGCAAAGCCTAAAGACCTAGGTTTGATTCCCCAGGACCCACATAAGCCAGATGCACAAGGTAGTGCATTTGTCTGGCATTCGTTTGCAGCGGCTAAAGGCCTTGGTGTGCCCATTCTCTCTATCTGCTTTTCTCTTTCTCTGCTTCTTTCTCTTTAATAAATAAATAAAAATAAATATATATATATATATACATATATATATATATATATATATATATATATATATATATATATATACATATATTTTGGTTTTTTGAGGTAGGATCTCACTCTGATCCTGGCTGACCTGGAATTAACTCTGTCGTCTCAGGGTGGCCTTGAACTCATAGTGATCCTCCTACCTCTGCCTCCCGAGTGCTAGGATTAAAGGCATGGGCCACCACACCCGGCTTAAAATAAATATTTTTTAAAAAATAGGGCTGGAGAGATGGCTTAGCAGTTAAGTCACTTTCCTGTGAAGCCTAAGGATCCAGGTTTGATTTCCCAGTACTCATGTAAGCCAGATCCACATGGTGGCACATATGTCTGGAGTTTGTTTGCAGTGGGTGTAGGCTCTGACATGCCCATTCTCTCTCTCCCTCTCATAAGTAAAAATAAAATATTTAAAAAAAAATAGAAGAGAAAAGAAGGGCTTATTTTGGTTCCCAGTTAGAGCGTACAGTTCATCATGGCAGGAAAGTAGTGGTTATGGCTGGTACTTTCTCATTGCTGGAAAAACATCCAACCAGAAGCAGCAGCATATGGAGGCAGGGTTTATTTTATGCTTATAGAATCCAGGAGAAGCATCATCATGGTAGAAGCTGGCTCACTTCCATAGATCCCTTGTACAGAGACACAGATCAACACCAGCAAGCTCCAACAGCCAGTAAATACGAACAGCCAGAGCTTAAAACCAGCTCTTTACACACCTTAGTTAGACTAAAGGATTTGCCTCCAGTAATACTTCCTCCAGCATGCTGTTGGAGACTTAAGTAGGAAGGTTAACTTTAATCAAAAATCCCTGAGGTTATGGGGGCATACATACACATTCAAATGACTACATTTCACCCTTAGCCCAACACATATGTCCAACACATAATGGCATAAACACTTTTGTTGCAAGAAGGCATGACAAGGGGAGACTGGACCAATATAAACTTAATACCAGTGAGCTAACATCAAACATCTGCAGTTCAAGTCCAACATCCATTATCAGTGATGAAAGTCTCTGGATTTTCAATTCCACACCTCCAGTTGAGCTGAGCATCCTGAAAAAAATTCCATCTTTATCCAGTAGCACTCCATGGCAGCCATTCCCAGTCCTGGTGTATTCAAAATATCTTTGGGTCTACACTGCAAACCATGGTTCATCTTTATAGCTCCATATAATGGCCTTACTTGTTCTCCACACAGAGATTTCAACCCTGTTTTTGCCACATCTCAGCAGCAGCTGTAACTGGTTCATCTTCATACAATGGCCTTATTGTGTCTCCACACAGGGATTTCAACCTTGTTTCACTTTGTCTAGGAGTGATTCCAATATACAAAACTTTGCTGTACATCCAATAACCCCCTTTTTGTCCAGCTGTTACTATACTCCATTGTACCTGGTGGGCTACCTAATTTATTAATCTGGGGGATGGAAAATAATTAAAAAATTTTTTTGTTTATTTTTATTTATTTATTTGAGAGTGATAGACAGAAGGAGGGGGAGAGAGAGAGAGATGGAGAGAGAATGGGCACGCCAGGGCTTCCAGCCACCGCAAACGGAACTTCAGACACCTGTGCCCCCTTGTGCATCTGGCTAATGTGGGTCTTGGGGAAGTGAGCCTTGAGCCAGGGTCCTTAGGCTTCACAGGCAAGTGCTTAACCACTAAGCCATCTCTCCAGCCCGGGAACATAAATTTTAACCTTTAAAAGCAGCATACTCCTTTAGAATTATTCTTTCAAACCTCCCCCTTCTAAAAGAATGTGTATTCCTATTAACTTTGAGACCTCCATTGCTTACTCTTAGGGTATCATTTCCATTGTTTCAATTCAAAATCCTTAATGGTAGTAACCAGCTTAATAATTGAAGCTTAAATCACTTAAAACCAGTCTCTGTGCCTGTAACTTTAAACTTCCTTGAATTTTTCCTGTGATGAACTGTGCATCTTTCATAGCTGTCTGTTCCATAACTTCTACCAAGCACACCAGTCCATTACTTAAAAAAATTTTTATTATTATTATTTTTAATTAATTAATTAATTAATTAACTTGGGTGAGTGAAAGAAGAAAGAGGGAGAGAAAGAGAGATAGAGAGAGAAAGGGAGAGAATGGGCATGCCAGGGCCACCAGCCACTGCAAATGAACTCCATATGCATGTGCTACCTTCTGCATCTGGCTTACATGGGTCCTAAGGAATCAAACTGAGGTCTCTTTGCTTTGCATGCAAACACCTTAACTGCTAAGCTATCTCTCTGGCCCTTCCCCCCCCCCTTTTTTGAGGTAGGGTCTTGCTGTAGTACAGGTTGACCTGGAATGTCTCAGGGTGGCCTTGAATTCATGGCAATTTAACTTACCTCTGCTTCCTGAGTGCTGAGATTAAAGGTGTGTGCTACCATGCGTGGCCCCGTCCATTACTTTTTTTTATTGGCAGTATTTTTTACTGACAATTTCCAAATTATAAACAATAAACTATGATAATCCCCCCCACACTTTCCCCTTCACAACTTCTCTTCATCATATCCCCTCCCCCTCTCAACCAGTCTCTTTTATTTTGATGTCATGATTTTTTCCTCCTATTATACTGATCTTATGTAGGTAGTGCCAGGCACTGTGAGGTCATGAATATCCAGGGAATTTTGTGTCTGGAAGAGTTCATTTTAAGGAGTCATGTTGGACATGGTGGCACATGCCTTTAATCCTAGCACTTGGGAGGCAGAGATAGGAGGATCATTGTATTAGAAGCCACACTGAGACTACATAGATCCAGGTTAGCTTGGGCTAGAGTGAGACCCTACCTCAAAAAACCACAAAAAAGGAGTCCAATCTTTCCTTTGGCTCAGCCCATTGCTTTTAAGTTCAACTTTGATCAAACTTTATGGGCATATACAGAAGAAAGCAAACAGCATTTCTACCAATAGCCCAGTTTCAACAAAGTTCTCTCTTTCCCTTTTGAAAGTTCATAAGCAAAACCTTCACAGTCCACAATTCTCTCTGCATTTAGAATTTTCAAACTGTCATCAGAATAGCCTGTAACCTCAGCTTACAACACTGCAAGGCTTCTCCAGTCCAAAGTACCATGTCCTTCCTTGTTCCCTTTGCAAAAACTTTTCAAAAGATCACAAGCCACATGGTCAGATTCATCACAGTAATGACCCAATTTCTGGTACTGATTTTCTGTTGCAGTTACTTTTTCCTTGCTTGAACAAACACCAGCTTATGTGAGGAAAGAGTTTTTTTTTTCAGGGTAATAGAATCGAGGGGAAGCATTAACATGGTGCAAGAAGCTGGCTCATTTCCATACATCCACTGCAGAGACATACCACAAACAGCCAGCAAACATGAATAGCTAGAGCTCAAAACCAGCTCTTTATACACCTTTGAGCTAGATTAAAAGATCTGTCTCTAGTGACAACTCCTCCAGCAGGCCGCTTGAGACTTAAGTAGAAAGCTTAATTTTAATCAAAACTCTCTGAGGCTATAGGAAACATACATTCATATTCAAACACCACAGTTTTCAGCTTGAAAATTTCTATGCAAGGTTAGTCTATGTTTTATGCCTTTTTTATATGCCTATATAAACAATATTTTAAATTCTTTCAAATAGTATGGTAATATACATACATGACTAACAGAGAACAAAATTATTCATATGGGTTGAGTTATGGTAACAGATCAATGTTTCAAATGTAAAGTTTTTATAATAGTGCTTATAATAATAGTGTTAATAACTACTAAATGACATATAACATCTTTGAATTCTATTGTCTTACCCTCTTACAATAATGTTCTTGTGTGAGGTTGTATTTACAATTCACCAAAATGAGTAATATATAGTATTTTCACTTGCTGTGGTATCTTATGAGATACAGGATCAGAGAGTATAGCAGAAGGAACAATGTGACTGACTTTGATGAAGTCAAATATTTATTTTCATTTCTTGTACTTGACAAAACATCTCACAGGTAGCAGGATGCAAACCTTTAATTCCAGCACTTGGGAGGCAGAGAGGTAAGAGGATTTCTATGAGTCTGAGGCCATTCTAAGACAACATAGTGAATTCCAGCCTGCCTGGGATAGAGTGACGTGAGACCCTACCACACAAAAAAAGAAAATCTCACAAGTTCTGAATAGTGCAAAGTCAACCAATACTGTTATTAATTGACTTTCTTCTTGTATTCTGGCCTTGGAGTCACACATTAGTATGTATTTTAGTTTTGCTATGTGATTTTTTTTTTTGGGAGGGGGAGGTTTCAAGGTAGAGTTTCACTTTAGTCCAGGCTGACCTGGAATTCACACTGTATTCTCAGGGTGGCCTCAAACTCACAGTGATCCTCCTACCTCTGCCTCCCAAGTGCTGGGATTATAGGCATGTGCCACCATGCCAGGCTTGACATTGGGTTTCCAAGTAACCTCTCTGAGATGGTTTGTTAGTGTATAAAAAAGAGATATATAGAAATGATATGACTCATAGAGTATTTGAATATTAAATATAATCTCTCATGCATAGTGTCTAGATGATGGGAAGTTCTCAACACATGTTATTTGTTGTTTGTTTTATCATTACTTCTAGCAGTGAAAATAATGAATTCTCTACTCAGAAAAGATGCAGACGGGCTGGGTCTATTTTTGAATATACTTTGCTACTTGAAAACACACTATTTCTCTGAGATCCAGGTTTCATTTTTGTCTTCTTCACTGATGTTCTTTAATTGTTTACTGTTCCTGCTTAGCAGGTAATATGGCAGATGGATTTCTCTGTGACTGAATCAAGCTGTAGTTTGTCATAATGATGAATAGATTCAAATATAGATTGAAAGGCAATGCCATTTTTTAAGAGCGTCATTTCTACCTTTCTGGGTCATAATAAAAAGAAATGAACAGCAGTGCTCACCAGCCGGGTGGCATGAGTTTCAAGAAGTGAAGGCCCTTCCCTCTTCTACCCATAGGACAATTTAACAGGAAATGTTAAAGTGAGAAGTTTTCTTTTTATGAAATGAAAAGAAAAATCAAATAAAAATTTTTGCCAAGGGAGAAAGATTTGGAGAATTGTGACAAATACCTCTGGGGTCCAGATTGTTGGCACAATGAGAGAGGTTAACATGAATGGGACAATGGGAAATCAGTCATGAGCTTGAAGTGAGCCATTTGGCTTCTTAACAAAAGGGGGGAAGGACCACTATTTTAGAAAGAGAGGAGCACCCAGGGAGCTGGCAGATGGGAAGTTCCTTTATCTTAGAACAAACTGTCAAAGAGAATTAATAGACACTTTACTGGAACCTGAGAGGCATCTGAGAAACACACCTGTAGCAAGGTTTCCTTTCCCAGATAGTTGAAACAATGTGATAAAATATAGCTTTTAAGGAAATATTGGATAATATATTTTCAGCCTTTTTGAAAGCAGTAATTTTCTTCACAATTATAAACACAGGGATCTCTTGAAGTCCAAGTATCTGACTGAGGGTAAAGATACATTGTTTTCAGTATACATGCCGTTGCCATTTTCCTCTCTCAGTTGTATTAATAACACTGGAGCTATGTGCTTATTTTTATTTTTCCATGTCTCATACTGTGTGAAGGTAAATAAACTAAAATCTTTACATGATTGAGTGCTTATAAAGAAACAGAACTGGTGTTTGAAAAGCTTGCTCTGTCATTAGCTAGCTTGAAGTGTTGCCTGAACTCTGAAGAATCTGGGTTCTGTTTGTGGAAGGACTATTGGATAGGTTTGACAGTAATGTAGGGATATGTGAATTGAACAACAGATGAGTTTTTGGAAAGTGGACCCCTAATGCTCTGTGTGGTAGTCTGAGTATGTACAGTTCCCCAAAGCCTACGTGCTTGTGGTTAAGCTTCATATTTAATCCTCAGCTGGTGGAATGTTTGGGAGATAGAGCCTTACCAGAGTGTCAATGGAGTGGGCCTTGGAATTTTATAATTCATGCCAGTTTGCCAGTGCTGCAAGTTCATTCTTACAGCTTCCTCTTAGCTGACATGACAAGAGGTGAACTTCAGTTGTTTGCTATTCCATGCTTTCCCCACCATGATAAACTTCTTGAAGAGCTGAAATAAACTCTCTTCTTTCATAAGCCGCTTTTGTTCAGGTGTTTCGTCCCAGGAAGAAGAAAGTAACTGCAGCATGCCTTATGATGCTTTTCCTATAAAATGCTTACATAGATTGTGTGGTGGTTTGATTCAGGTGTCCCCCATAAACTTAGGTGTTCTGAATGCTAGCTCCCCAGCTGATGGATATTTGGGAATTAATGCCTCCTGGAGGGAGTGTATTGTTGGGGACAGGCTTATGGGCTTTATAGCCAGTTTCCCCATGCCAGTGTTTGGCACACTCTCCTGTTGCTGTGGTCCACCTTATGTTGGCCAGGGGGTGATGTCCACCCTCTGCTCATGCCATCCTTTCCCCCTGCCATCGTGGAGCTTCCCCTCGAGCCTGTGAGCCAAAATAAATCTCTTTTTCCCAGAAGCTGCTCTTTGTTGGGTGATTTCTACCAGTAATGCGAACCGGACTGCAACAGATTGCTTGCTAGATTTGGAAGTCAGCATTGTTCAGTTACCAGTAAGTGAAGTTTCCCCATTATATTAACATTTAAATGAAATTGTGGGGAAGGGGTGAATAGAGATAGGATTTAAGCAAGTACCTTACTAACAAATTTTAAGAAAAGTCAATGTTGAAAAAAATCAAAAGTTTAAAACAATCTTGTGTGTGCATATACATTTTGATGTGTGAGTGGTTGGAGATAAGGCCACAACCTAGGGCGCCCTTCCTTACCTTATACTTTATTTGCAACAGGGTCTCTTATTGTTCATCTCAGCATAAACTAATAATTGCCTGTGAGATTCTGGTGATTCTCCTGACACTACCTCTAACCCCTATCTCATCAAAGGAGAGCTGGGATTATAGACACATGTTACTGTGTCTGGCTTTACATGGGGATACGAACTCAGGTCATCATGTTTGTGCAGCAGGTGCTTTTATGCACTAAGCCATCTTCCTCCCCAGACAAAAATTTCAAAGCAAGTTCTTATTGCTCAAGATGGAATGTTCATTCATTTTGTGTTTGGGATGCAAATGGATGACAGCAGCTTTATAGGTTATTCTTCTTTTCCTTCTCTCTCTTTAGGGTGGAGAATAGAACAGAGGTCACACAAAAACAAAAATAAAGAAAGAACCCTAATAAATGTTTAGCTACCTCCAGTTTGTCAGGCATGATCATCAGACATTTGATTAATTCGCTGGCGGGAAAGAGATGTAGGGCTTAGTTGACACAGCTTGTCACTGAACTGAAGAAATACATCACTGGATTTAAAGGGATGTGGCTTTGCCAAGTAGGTTGAAAGAGATAATTTTTGTGATCACTTTGAGTTTTACAATTCTGAGATTCTGTTTCTTATGTTCAAAATGTTTGAAAGTAATTGCCAAAGTAAATTACAGATAAAGTACCCTAAAATTCCAGAAGGAATTAATGGAAAAACTCTCAGCCATATATTTCACATGTGAAGGTGAAGAAAAATATATTTAGGTTATAGGAAACTAAAGACAGGAAGATATATGTTGAGGCTGTTATAAGGAATAGGTAGTTAAGCTTTTCAAAATAAGTGCCTCCTTTTGTTTTTGGAGACATTTAGTTAAAAAAGTTGCATCTATAATAAAATACCTTAAGTAAATGGTAATCAAAGATTATTTTTGTTGTTTTTTTCTAATAAACATTTCAAAGACTACCTCTGACATACAAAAACATGAGTACATTGAAAAAAATTTGTAGAACACCACAAATTATAAGCAAAGAAAATAAACTCACTTGTAATTTTAACTTGCAGAGATAATTACTGTTCTTATCTTGATATTTTAGTGTACTTCCTTCTAATCTTTACTTTATGCATTAATATGCATGTCTTTCTATAATTATGCTCATGACCTGTTTTAGCACTTGCTATGTTGTTCAAAATGGATCTTGCCTGACTCGTTGTGGGAATATGGCATTCCATCCTCCCCAGCAGGATTTGTCAGGGATTACTTTTGTCCCTAATGGTACTTTTAACTGTTACAGGAGGAAGTGGATGCTAAGGTGGGGTCCTATTAGGAATATTTGTTAAGATATGGTGAGAACGGGGCCTGAGGAGATGGCTCAGTGGTTAAAAGCACTTGCTTGCAAAGCGTGCAGGCCTAGGTTCAATTCCCTAGTACCAATGTAAAGCCACACAAAGTGGTCCATGAATCTGGAGTCTGTTTCTAATGGCAGGAGGTCCTCACAGCTCATACACATTCTCACTCTTCCACAAATTAAAAAAAAATGTATTTAAAAAGATATTGTGAGAGATTTTTACCCAGAGACTTTTCACTGCACATGACATGATAGGTTCCTGGATGGCACTACCTGAACATAGTATTGGATTTGGCATGGAGCTGATGTTCATTTGTCTTGAATTGAACTTTTAGGGTAGATGAGTCTTTTGAAGGAAGGGCAGTTGCAGAAAATCTTTTCTACTGGGAACAAGGGAACCTTTTATACATGTGAAAATTTCTGACCCATGGCACATTTCAGCACATGAGTTATCACTAGAGGAATGCAAGCTTATTGAAGCTGAGGCCTACAGAAGTTCATGGCAATGTATTTTTTTTCTTTCATGGCAATGTATTTTTAAGTGGGTGTTAATTAAAAACAAACATGATACATCAAAATTGTTCTCCCAAGGATAGTACTGAATATAAAAAAAAGCAAATTTAGTTTAAAGACAAATACTAGGGAAACAATTAGACACGAGTGTTATGAGAATGTGGCAAAAATAAAGAAATTTGAACTTACATGACAAATATTTAGAAACACCATTCTACCAGATCCCTTAGACTTGATATGAGATGTGAACATTCTCCTTTCTTTCTTAATTCCTTTTATGTAGGAGCAGATGCTTCATTTCTTCTTTTAAAAAATTAACTTGTTTTTATCCATTCTTAATTCACAGATAAAGTTGGTTACACACACACACACACACACACACACACACACAGAGGAATGTTTAAATAAGCTAATTAATGTGTCAGTTGCCTCATACCTGTCATTTTTTTTTTTTTTTTTTTGGTTTTTTGAGGTAGGGTCTCATTCTGGTCCAGGCTGACCTGGAATTAACTCTGTCATCTCAGGGTGGCCTTGAACTTATGGCAATCCTCCTACCTCTGCCTCCCGAGTCCTGGGATTAAAGGTGTGCACCACCACGCCTGGCTTATACCTGTCATTTTTGGAGGTGAGAATATTTAAATCTACTCTCAGCACTTTTCTTTTTTCTTTTCTTTTTGTTTTTTAACATGTGATGTCATTTTGTTGTAACACTTACGAACAGGATGAATAGGAAGAAAGGAAAGGGGCAAGGTGTGGGATGTTAAGAACCTCAGAGCCACAAAAAAAAAAAAAAAAAAAGAACCTCAGATCCTGCGGGTGCAGTCTCTGGAACAACCACCAGATGGTGCCAGATAAGGCTGCACAGACCTCTCCCTCTCCAGGATGCTGGTTCAGGGCTGGGTTCTGGACTTCTGTTCCTGGTTCCAGAGCTGGGGACCTGGGAACTCCCTTAGTCCAGGGTTCCCAGACCCCAGGGCCTGGTCTCAGTGGACCCCATATGTGGAAGTGTAGTTCTATTAGCCCAGTCTGGGACTGGGTCCAGCCCAGCCAATGGGGCAGAAGGTCAGCACCTGGGTCTTTCTCTAGCTGCTGGGGCAGTGGGTGGCAGGATGGGCTCAAAGCCAGCTTTTTTTTACGCAAAAGTTCCGAGTAATCCGCCACCAGAAGTCGCGACTACGGCTGCTGAGAGCTACCTCAGCTGCCTCCTGGAAGACAGCTTGGATGTTGTTATGAAGTCGGGCAGAACATTCAAGATAAGCCACTGCGCCCACAGATCTTGCCATACCTTGGCCCCTGTGGTAGGTCACGGGCTCCAACCCACTTTTCCGCAGCTTGTTCACCAGCACCTTATCCTTGCGCAGGTCCGTCTTGCAGCCCACGACAGTGATGGGCACTCCCTTGCAGAAGTGCGTCACCTCCGGGTACCACCTGCCAGAGACGTTGTCAAAGCTGTTTGGACTGGTGACGTCAAAGCAGAGGAGTAGGACGCTGGCATCAGGGTAGAACAGGGGCCGAAGGCGGTCATAGTCATCTTGCCCTGCTGTGTCCCAGATTTGGAGTTGAACAGGTTTACCCTTCACGTGCAGGTTGACGGTGTACCGCTCAAACATTGTCGGGGTGTAGCTCTTGGAGAAGGCCCCGAGAAGACCATGAGCAGCGACGTCTTCCCGCAGCCCCCGTCGCCCACCACGACCACTTTGACGATGCGCCCGCCGGGCGACGCCTCCTCGCCCTCGGCCTGGGCCGCCTTCATCCCTGGCGGAGGACCCGGCGGGCCGGGCCGGAGCAGCGGGGTGGCGGGCTGCGTCGCGGGGCTGGCCCGGCGGGGCAGGAATGACAGCACTTTTCATACAAGTAATCTATTGCCATTATCTACAGTTACTGTCTTGTACAATAGCACTCTTGTACTTATGAAAATTTGCATCCTTTGACCGATGTTGTAGTTACTTTCATGTTTCTGGGACAAACACTCCACCAGAAGGAGCTTAAAGGAGGGAAGTGTTTATTCTGGCTTATAGAGTCTAGGGAGAGCTGCGTCATGGGGGAGGAAGCTGGCTCACTTCCATACATCCATAGCAGAGACAGAGGAGCCAACACCAGCAAGTACAAACAGCAAGAGCTCAAACTGGCTCTCTACAACACCTAGCAGGACTAAACTCAAGATTTGCCCCAGTGATGCGCCTCTAACAGGGCTCTGCCTAGAGACTTAAGAAGGAAGATTAATCTTAATCAAAACGATATCGGCTGGGAGGCAGAGGTAGGCGGATCACCGTGTTTGAGGCCACCCTGAGACTCATTCCAGGTCAGCCTGAGCTACCTCGAAAAACCAAAAAAAAAAAAAAAAAAAAAAAAGATCTAAGTCTATGGGGCCATTTCATTCAGATCATCACAGGCAACATCTGCCCAATCCCTGCCTCCTATCTCCTAGTTTTTGGAAGCTATTATTTCATTCTCTGTTTCTATGTATTCAGCTTCTTAAATTTCTACATATAAATGAGGTTATATGGTGTTTGTATTTCTGTGCCTGGTTTATTTTACTTAGTAACATATCTTCCAGGCTCATCCAGTCTGTCAGAAATGACAAGATTTCCTTTTTTTTTTTTTTAAAAAAAATTATTTATTTATTTATTTACTTGAGAGCGACTGAGAGAGAAAGAGGCAGATAGAAAGAGCGGGAGAATGGGTGTGCCAGGGCCTCCAGCCACTGCAAACGAACTCCAGATGTTTGTGCCCTCTTGTGCATCTGGCTAATGTGGGTCCTGGGGAATCGAGCCTCAAACCGGGCTCCTTAGGCTTCACAGGCAAGTGCTTAATGGCTAAACCACCTCTCCAGCCCAAGATTTCCTTTTTGTGACTTCTTTGCCAGCATAGACTACATTGTCCTTATCCACTAACTGACACTTGGATCAATTCATACATGGGCTATTGTTAACACTTTTGTTGATTCAAATATAGGCTATTATTAATAGTGCTACAATAAACAGGAGGTATAGAAACTGAATTCATTTCCCTTGAGTATGTACTTATCTTCTAGTGGGGGAGGGACTGCTTTATTGTTAGGACATCTTGCTATCCCCTAACTTGAAGGAAAGGGGTGAGGGAGAACTCCTGTGTCTCTTTTGTAAGAGTGCCATTATCATGTGTGACCTACCCTCACGACCTAATCCATTTCCGAAGCCTCATCTCTTAATGTCACACTGGAAGTGAGGATTTTAAAATGTGAATCTTGAAGTTCCCTATGATTAGACTTGTATTTTCCCACTGTCTACATTCTTAAAGGTCCTGGTGAGAGATATTGAGCCACACTCATAGTAGCTGTAGTTGTCCAGTGTTTACAAGAGGATAATCATAGAAGTCTTCTACCTTGGGTTTGAGTTTCATACAATTGATTCATCTTTGGTGTGTGAAGGAAGTTGACAATCTCTAAAATTAGTTCAGTCATGGAAACAAGTATGAAGGTTCCTCCCAAAACTTAAAAACTACCAATATGACCAAACTATGAAAATCCTGGATGTATAGGCAAAGGAATTTAAGTCCATATACAGTAGATCAATCTGCACACCCATGTTTATTACAACACTGTTCACAATAGCCAAGATATGCAATTTGCTCAGGTGACCATCAACAGATGAATGGGTAAAGAAAATGTGTTCTATCTACACAGTGGAGTTTTACTCAGGCCTAATGAAGAACAAAATCATGTCACTTGCACAATGAAACTGCAGGTCATCATGCTAAGTGAAATATGCCAGACTTAGAAAGGCAAATATCTCATGTTTTCTTTCATGGTAAAGTTCATGACTTTAATCAGGATAATTTTATTGATTTTATATTATTTGGTTCCAGGGCATACATATACTTTTACCTTCCAAGTCTAAAATTCTTTGAACTTAATGAGGTTTTATGGTATAAAATGTCTTTTTAAATACATTGAAAGGTATTTTAACCTAATGAAGTTTTGACTGTATTTTTTATTTGTATCTTCCCACAAATATTAAAGTGATATCTTATTGACAATGAGTATAATACTTAGGCTTTAGAAAAAACAAAGATTGTCAAAATAATAGACAATTTTATATATTTCCCATGTTTTTTTTTTTTTTCCCCAATGTAGGGTCTCATTCTAGCCCAGGCTGACCTGGAATTCACTATGTAGTTTCAGGCTGGCCTTGAACTCTCGGTA
This sequence comes from Jaculus jaculus, assembly GCF_020740685.1. Classification (NCBI taxonomy): domain Eukaryota; kingdom Metazoa; phylum Chordata; class Mammalia; order Rodentia; family Dipodidae; genus Jaculus; species Jaculus jaculus. The sequence continues at coordinate 55,952,932 of NC_059105.1, read as the reverse complement.
ATTCTCCTACCTCTCCTGAGTGCTGGGATTAAAGGTATACACCATCACATCTGGCTCCCACACTTTTCTCTCTCTCTCTCTCTCTCTTTTTTTTTTTTGCTTATTATTTATTTTTATTTTTAAATTTTTATTAACATTTTCCATGATTATAAAATATACCCCATGGTAATTCCCTCCCTCCCCACCCCCACACTTTCCCATTTGAAATTCCATTCTCCATCATATTACCTCCCCATTACAATCATTGTACTTACATATATACAATATCAACCTATTAAGTATCCTCCTCCATTCCTTTCTCTTCCCTTTATGTCTCCTTTTTAACTTACTGGCCTCTGCTACCAGGTTTTTTCCTTCTCATGCAGAAGCCCAATCATCCGTAGCTAGGATCCACATATGAGAGAGGACATGTGGCACTTGGCTTTCTGGGCCTGGGTTTCTTTCTTTTTTTTTTGAAACAGGGTTTCAGTCTGGCCCAAGCTGACCTGGAATTCACTATGTAATCTCAGGGTGGCCTCAAACTCATGGTGATCCTCCTACCTCTGCCTCCTGAGTGCTGGGATTAAAGCCACCACACCTGGCTCTCACACTTCTTGATGCTTAGATGATGAATAAGATTCAATGGCTTTATTTTGCTCTTCTAATAATTAGTTGTTATTTACACATTAAGATATTGCTTTGTGGCCTTTCTCAGGTTGAAGTTTAATTTCTTTTGACAAGAGCATTGGTTTGGGATTTAGTCTGTGAGTGAGCAGAGAGTTGACGTCCTGGAGAGTGAAACCCAGTCTTGATCATATTAACATTGAGGCTTGCAAGGCTCAGACATACTCCTGTTTGATCCATTACAACATAAGTCTTTTTCTGCATTCATTTTCTTATTTTCTACAGTTTCCCATGTTTTTAATTTATATTTTTAAAAATTTATATTCCTTGAATTTAAAAAAAAATTATTTATTTTTTATTTTTTAAAATTTTTATTAGCACTTTCCATGATTATAAAAAAAATCCCATGTTAATTCCCTCCCCCCCTCCACTTTCTCCTTGAATTTTTAAAAAAACGTTAACAAATTATTTTCAGAAGTAAACTTGAAAAATCTCTCCTCTAATTTGGGGCTAATTCTATACCCTTGTGTGAGAACATTCTGTATATTTCCCTCAGTGAGTGATTTTGCTCTCTGATTTACATTTCATATGCATAGGAAAATGATACAAGTCTAATGAAAGCCTCAACTGAAAATTATCCACTTTTAGCTTTTTTCTTACTGTGGATAACATTTCATTTCAATAAAAGGTAAGACTTCACTTCAAGGGCACACTTTGGATGAGGCTGATTCTTGGATTCCTCTGTGTTTTGCTGGAACTCATTATGTGTCTGAGTGACTAAAGGGAACGTGAATGTTTTTATATTCCTCAATGCATGTCAGTTGTAATCAAGTTCAAGTAGCAAACAGAGCTCAGTGTGAATGAACACAAGGGTGCCAGCTATCAGTGGCATCTTCATACTTGAGCTATTGTGCCATCACAATAAAGGCAGCAGACAGACTCTGTTATATGAACACTGCTCAGTTTAGTTTGTGCAGATTACTGTTGATGCATCATTAACATAGGAGTGACCTGGAAGGGAGCCAGCTTCTCTGTTGTGTCTAAAAATGGATCACTGTACTGCTGAGAACACTGGGAGACCAATGTACAAATCATTTATCATGGAAGGCCGTAGTCTGAAAAGCTGATCTCAACATTAGACTGGAAATGATTTAAGTCTTGTTTGCAAAGTTTCCTGAGCTAAAGTACTAATTTTCTTTTTCCCCTAATCTCTTTAAAGAAATGATATTTGCTGTTTTTTTTTTTTTTGAGAAGACTGGGTATATTATCAATGATGTGAATAAAAATCAAGAAGGTAACAAAGTTTTTTACTTGAGAACTTTATTGTATGAGCATTGCATGTTGGCCATATTCCTACCATATTCCCCCACCGGGTATCAGTATTCACTGTGGAGTCAGGAATGTTCCAGTCTTTCTCTGTTAGGGGACAATGCTTCAGAATATACCTTCCTATCCTATGGCTCTTATATTATTTCTATCCCCTCTTCTGTAATGTTCCCTGAGCCTCGGTGGGAATGTGAAGTTTCCTTTAATGTTGAACTCTCAGCAGCCTCTTGTTTTTAGCATTTGTGAGTTTTGAATCTTCTCAGTGTTTTACTACCTTCTCCCTGGAGGAGGTAGACAGTAAGAACAATGAAAGCAGCACTTATACTTAAGTTTCCACTTCGTTAATGCTTCCTAGGCCCTGATAGATATGAGAGAGCTGACTAATGTCATCTGGGTAGTCCACTTTCTTCTCCTGTTGTACTGATGGATCTCATGTCTCTGTGGGAGTTTGAATGTATGTACTCCATAGACTCAGGTGTTTTACTAAAGCTTGTAACTTGGGTCTCCAGCTGGAGGAGGTATCACTGTGGCAGTTCCTGAGGTCAAGCCCTAAGGTATATTTGGTGATGGATCTGTTTGTAGACTTGTGAATGGTAGGTGCTATATGAGTAGCTGTGACTGGAACAAGCATTGACAAGCAGATCTATTTATCACAGTCTATGTGGTGTCTGAATCAATAGCTTTAAAACGTTTCTGCCAAATCAATGGGAATAATGTTTTCATTCCTTCTCAGCACTCCTCTATGTATAAACTCATAATTTCCTTTCTATATGTGACATACTGTAACATTTCATTTTAAAAAAAAAATTATTTATTTACTTGAGAGAGAGAGAGAGATTGAGTCTGGGCATGTCAGGACTTCGTGCCACTGCAAAGGAACTCCAAATGCACATGCCCCTTAGTGCATCTGGCTTTATGTGGGTCCTGAAGAATCAAACTTGGATTCTTAGGCTTTGCAGGTAAGCACCTTAACTACTGCTAAATCTCTCCATTCTGTTAAAAAAATTTTTTTTGTTTACTTATATTTGTTTATTTGAGAGTGACAGGCAGAGAGAGACAGAAAGAGGCATATATGTGTGTGTATATATATATATATATATATATATATATATATATATATATATATATATATATATATATATATATATATAGAGAGAGAGAGAGAGAGAGAGAGAGAGAGAGAGAGAATGGGCACACCAGGGCCTCCAGTCACTGCAAACGAACTCCAGATGCATGCACTACCTTATGTATCTGGCTTGTGTGGGTCCTGGGGAATCAAGCCTCCAACCAGGTCCTTAGGCTTCACAAGCAAGTATTTAATTGCTAAGCCATCTCTCCAGCCAGTAAAAAAATTTTTTTTTCAAGGTAGGGTCTCACTCTAGCTCAGGCTGATATGGAACTCACTCTGTAGTCTCAGGCTGGCCTTGAACTCACAGCAATCATTCTACCTCTGCCTCCTGAGTGCTGGGATCAAAGGCAAGTGTCGCCATGATTTATTCTATCACATCAAAGTATGTGATCTTGCCTCACTTAACTCACTTCCTCATCACCAGTGTTGCAGCTATAGCCCCAAAGCACTGATCTATATATTTCTTTATATTAATTTCCCTGGTAGCACCTATTATAACCATAATAGAGTCACTTGTTATCTTTTATGGTTTCCTTTGTAGCATACACAACAGTTGTAATTGCTTCTTGCTAATCTGTGAACCACATTAAGGCAGAGACTGTGTCTGTCTTGTTTACTGCTGTATTGCCAGCATCTAAAGGAGCTCTTGGCTCATAGTAGATGCTCAATTGAGTAAATATTGATGAATGAGCAAGTGAAGGCCCAAGCAGATGGTGCCCTTAATGGGCTCACCTGGTCCTTTGCAAGGAGGAGAGTCAGAGACATATCAAATTCACTATTTCAGTATGGCTCTGCTGAGAGAGAAAACAGTTGAAAATGTCTGGCAGGAGAACAAGGGAAGGGGGAGCAGGCCAACGAGATGACTGAGAGAGAGGAAGAATCACTTCTGGTTGGAGCTAAGAGCGCTTGATTCTTCATCTAACATTTATTCTTCCAAACAACAACACCTTTTTAGTTAGAACTTTTCAAAATTTCAGTTTTGGTATTTTATTCATAGCTTGTCATTGTGAAGGATAGAAAAAGATCCCATAGAGTTTCTTTTAAAAACTATTTTATGTACTTATTTGCAAGCAGAGAGATAGAGATAGAGATAGATGGATAGATAAAGATAGATAGATAGATAGGGAGATAGGGAGATTGAGATAGAGAGAGTTTCTTTATATAAAACACCATCTCATCTGTTTTCCAGAGACATCTGGTTGGGATATTAACAGCATCCTGATGCCCTCCTCCTGCTGAACCAAACCATGGACTGACACCCATTCCATAGATTCATTTAAATCACTGCTGAAATTCATGGTACCTACTTGTCACCCACAGTTGTCCTTTTTTTTTTTTTTTTTTTTTGATGTAGGGTCTCACTCTGGCCCAGGCTGACCTGGAATTCACTATGTAGTCTCAGGGTGGCCTTGAACTCATGGCGATCCTCCTACCTCTGCTTCCCGAGTGCTGGATTAAAGGCATGCGCCACCACTCTCAGCTACCCACAGTTGTTTTGCTACTACTTTTAAGTGTTTATTTTAATGATGTCTCAAAGTTTCTTTTCCTGTTTACATAAACTTGGAATCATTAGGTTGATTTAATAATTACAATGGTTTCATCTACAAACCTAATGAGTGAATCTATAGACAGAAATTAGTATTTATCTAAAAAAATTCATAGATTAAGCTGTGTGTGGTGGTTCATGCCTTTAGATTCCCAGCCCCTGGGAGGCACAAGTGGGAGGATTGCTGTGAGTTCGAGGCCACCCTGAGACTACGTAATGAATTCCAGGTCAGCCTGAGCTAGAGTAAGACCCTACCTTGAAAAACCAAAAATAAAATAAAATAAAATAAAAATAAAAAATTCATAGATTGATTTGCTTTCTATAGTCATCCCCTAGCACCCTTAAAACAGGACTGAGTGTACTATGTTTTTTTTAATACTTAGATGTATCATATGCTCCAAATATTAAGTTATAATGTGAAAACACTCCATTTCTCAAAATTAATATTAATAACACTGAGTTAAAATTGTCAAGTAAAATTCAATTCATTATACATATATATAATGCATAAATTATGACTTAATATAAAATCACTATATTTAATTTAGATTTAACATTAGATTTAATGTATAAATTATCATCTATAATATTTAGAACTTTTGGGGGTAGAATTTTTTTTCAGGCTTAAGTTTTTCAATTTTTTATGATTATATGGGATTGCAGGATACAGTAGACAGAGAAGCAAGTTTGCTTCTGCCATACTCAGCCATTCTAGCTTTAATCAAATAAACCTGAAACATCTGTAGTGTAGGAAAAAACCCCCGCAGGGGGCCCCCACGCTCTGCCCGGATAAGGCGACACCCCAAATCACTCACGAGAAGCGGTCTTGATGCAAACTGCAAGAGGATTTTATTACAAGCGCGCTGGGGCCCACAGTCGTACACCTCACAGGGGTAGAGGACTGCAGAGCCCCGAATGCAGGAACAGGACAGTTTTTATAGGGTTTCTAACAAAGCCTGTGCATTAGACCAATCATTTTCTAATATTAGGAGCCCCGCAGGGTGTTAGCCCGTCAGTTTGTGCCACCCCATAGTTTCTAAGCCAATTAGTTTATGACCTTGGTGGTCAGCATTTGCGCAGGTCCTTAGGTGGGGGTAGCAGAGTATGGTATCAGCCTCCTATGACCTTGGAGGTCAGCCTTTGTGCAATTCCTTAGGTGGGGGTAGCAGAGTATGGTATCAGCCTCCTGTGACCTTGGTGGTCTGAGGCAGGCTGTTACAGCTTATGGTGCGAGCTACTAAGGCTAACAGTGTGGGCTATTAAGGCTTATAGTGTAAGGCTTATAGTGCAGGCTATTTACAGAAACCAAATAAGTGGTTCACTTCATTACTCATTTCCCATCCTTGAGGGCTATCTCATGCCCTTTTACTTAGTTTTATATTAGGAGTGGGCTCTGATATAATGAGAAGAGGGATTCTTTACTTGCTTCCAACAGGGAGTAAAGCCTGGAGTTTGAGGTATGCAGGGAGCCCGCTTAAGCTCCCCTTGGAGCGTGATAGTATTTCTGAGCTTCTGAATTCTTGGGCCTTTCAGTAGCAGATATGAATCTTTCCCACAGTACTTCAGTTAATACAATTTGTAACTTGTATGGAACAGTCTTTTGCACTTCAATTCAGTTCAGTTTGGTTCCTTAAAGACAGTGACTATATAAACATTGTGTGAGCCTCAGGATGGGACTTTTTTTTTCTTTTTAATTTTTTTCAAGGTAGGATTTCACTCTAGCCCAGGCTAACCTGGAATTCACTATGTAGTCTCAGGGTGGACTTGAACTTATGGTGATCCTCCTACCTATGCCTCCGGAGTGTTGGGACTAAAGATGTGCACCACCATGCCCGGCTAGGATGGAACTTTTTGATGGGGCTGGGTCTCATGTCTCTAGGATTTCTTTATCACAGAGATACCATGAAGCCTCTTTTAGCATAGGTTCTACAATTTTTCATGAACTTCAGGAGTATAATTCTGGTTTTGAATCTATGGTAACTTATACACTGCTGTCAATGTATTCTAAGACCCACTGGGGGAAAGATATATGTCACATACACTACACACACACACACACACACACGCACATATGCATATGTATACATATACATATATGTGTGTATATATGTATGCATGTATATACATATGTATGTGTATGTATAGGTATCCTTCTAGTATATAATCTACAAACACTTTATCATTGATGATGTAGTTGTTGTGGAAGGCTATGCTGTCCACGGGTCCTCACATAGCTGCTGCCCTCTTGAACTGTCAGCAACTGAGGACCACCTGAGGGAGACCTGCATGAGATTAGGTATGTTAACAATCCTGCCTGAGCAGGGATGGGCTCACATGGCTATAAGCATCCCCAAGAGCCTATGGACAGTTAACAGTTGCTTAGGGAGGAAGCATTTTCTTCAGCAGCAATGCCACCCACAAGATTACCCATGCTTCTACAAGCAATTCCTGAGCCATGATCAAGTAATTGAACTTAGTAAAACTCATTGGCTCATCAAGCTACACTTTTGTGGAATTGTTTCTTTGCTTCTGTTATTGGTGCCTTCTCTAAGGTGAGTAAACATTCATATGTTCTTAGAAAAAGTTGACACAACATGAAAAACTGTTTTCATTCATCAAAAAAGATATATGAGCCTGGGGACTATTTAGTAACTGTACAATATAAATTAAATATAAAGTCATATAAAAGTTAATTTCTAAGACCTTAACAATATCTTTCTGGGTGTGGTAGCACATGCATTTAATCTCAGCACTTGCGAGGCAGACATAAGAAGATTGCCATGAGTTTGAGGCCCACTTGGGACTACAGCATGAGATACAGATCAGCCTGGGCTAGAGTGAGACCCTACTTTGAAACAAGCAACAAAAAAGTATCTTTAGTTAGCACTATAGGTTTTAAATAGCTTTTTTTTTTTTTTTTGTGTGTGTGTGTGCAGGTTTATTTGTGTATATAGGTACCCGTGAACTGTATGTGGTTTGGAGGTCAGAAAACAACTTTGAATATGGGCCCTCACTTTCCACCCCATTAGTGATAGGGTCTTGTTCTCTCATTCTTCTTGTTGTTGTTGCAGAAATTCTCCTGTCACCACCTCCCATCTCATCATCAGCATGCTAAGATTACAGAAGTCCACAGCTTTGACTTTTACTTAGGGTTGGTCTGGAGATCTGAACTTTGGCACTCAGGCTTTAAGCAGCATGGTCTTTATTCACTAAGCTATCTCCTCAGCCATAGATAATTTTTTTAAAAAGTGATATTTTAGAGATATATAATGTGTTACACTTATAGAGAAAATGGTCTGATATCTGAAATTTGCTTCAAAACTGGTCTGGAGGAGAAGCAATGAGTTGTTATAGGTGAAACAAACTTGGTTATATTAATAATAACTTCATCTTCTGTACATATTTGAAGATTTCCTAATAAAATAACACACGCATATTTAAAATACAGATAGTTATTCTCTGCTGCACACCTCACAGGGAAGGTTGGTGGATCTGAGATGTAGATTTTAAGCTTACAGAACACGGCCAACGTATCTCATGCGGTATAAATGTGGCGCCACATGCTGTCCATTGTCAAACCTTCCAATCACTCAGTGGCACTGAAGTGCATGCTTTTATTTCCCAGAGTGTTTAGCCTATTCTTCTGTCCATTTCCTTGTCATTAAATCTCAATTGCAGTTGCGCTGGATGCCACAAGCTGAGAATCAGGTGAAATTCCTATGAAAATAAATGCAGAAATTCCCAATGGTGTCTCTTCTAATAAAAGCAAACAGAACACCTAATTACTCACTTTCTTTTAGGAAATAGTCATTGACAGGGTTACATATCTGCTATCCAACTTGACTACAGATTATTTACAGCACAAAGCAAAGCTAACTCCACAAGAATTTGCCATGTTGTGCTTTCTGATATATATGGCTCAGGCTGACCTGGAACTCACTATGGAGTCTCAGGGTGGCCTCGAACTCACAGTGATCCTCCTACCTCTGCCTCCCGAATGCTGGGATTAAAGGTGTGCGCCACCACGCCCAGCTGCTTTCTGATATTTTAATCACACTAAATGTTAACCCCACAGCACCTCATCTAGTTAATTATTCTTTTTATTTCAGGGAACCCTCCTCTGAGACTGGCCATATATTCCACACTTTTATAAAAAGCAGTTGATCTTTTCTTTTGCCATGTAAAAATGTTGCATTTGAAGACATGATTCATGGGCTGAGCTACAACTTAGAGATAGAGGCTTGCCTGGAATGTTCCAGGCCTTGCGTTCGTTCCCCAAAACTGTAAAAAAGAGTCATTTTTACTACACAGCATGCCATTTTTAAAGGGTAACATTTCCCTTACTTTATTAGACTTGTGTTACATTTAACAATATTAAAAATTAGTTTCTTTTGTTTTTTCAAGGTAGGTTATTGCTCTAGTCCAGGCTGACCTGAAACTCACTCTGTAGTCTCAAGGAGGCCCTGAACTGACAGTGATTCTCCTACCTCTGCTTCCTGAGTGCTGGGATTAAAGGTTTGTACCACCACACCTGGAAAAAGTTAGTTTTTGATGTAGAGCTTTTCATCTAGCATCACAGAAATAGTAGTTCACAAATTATTCTAGGATAGCTGGCCAGTGAGCTCCAAAGAGTCTTCTGTCTCCACCTCCCCAGCACTGGAATTACAAGCATCACATCTGTTCTTTTGTATTTAATGTGGGGATCAAACTCAGGTCCTCATGCTCACAAGACAAGCACTTTACTGATTAAGAATATTGTGTCATATTAAATTTTTGCATTCCACTAGATTATAAGATTCTGGAAGGGAACTATAATTAACTTTTATTAAATTGTAATGTTGAACTGTGTGTTCAAACAACTCTTGAGGTCATGGGAAGATTTAAAATCATTAATGCCCTCCCCCAAAGGAGAAACAGTGTTAGTTTTGAGGGAAATATTAAATGAAAAAAAAATTACCTCCATAAATAATTGCTAAATGTAACTTGATTAATAGGAAAGAGTAAATAATCTTGAAAATAATTATTGAGAAGAATGTTTTTCCTCATATAAGGTGGCTCATTAAACATTAGCAGGATTAGGGGACAGTGGGGCTGTACCCCTCTCTCATAATCTACAGCTTGTAAAGCCAATGGCTACAACTGGTTTGAAGAATGTGACCCAGCCATTTCTATAGGTCTGGGAGGAGATGTGATATCATGAAGGTCATTAATTGAAAACTAGGCTTTCTGATATGGAACAAGACATTCCTTTGTCCCCTTCTGTAAGAATTTATTCAAATGGGTCTGCCAATCATCTAGCTAGAAAAATACCTCTCGGGAAAGTAGTCTGTTCCAGCAGCTTTGGGAATAATGTAAAGCTTTTCTAAAATGTAAATTGACTCAATGCTGTCTCTGGCCATGGTCCACTCTCCCTCTATGAGTGTTCTTTTCTGCAATGGTCCTTGGTCACTGTCCATTCTTACACCTATGGGTATCTCACTTTACTGTATAATGAACTCTGCTGATCTACACTACACTGTGTCTGTCTCATTTGAATTCTTATGACAGCGATCATAAGGACCAGGCAACTGAGGGGATGAAAGACTGAGATCTGTGTGACTCTACACTGTCACAGCCAGTTGGCACGGTGCATATCATATATAAAACTGGGACTGTTTCAAAGATAAATTGATTTTTCTTCTTTGCATCAAGACACAAGTTACTTTTGAACTTCACAAAGGAAAAAAATGATTCAGGTTCACAACATGAAAAATATGCTAGGAAAGAAGAAGATTTTAGAGATAAGCCACAACCTGACACTAAGCCAAAGCCTCACAAGAAGCTATTACTCTGTGAAGAGTAATGCGTTCTCTGTATCAAATGCGACACTGCTGATGAGTTCCAGCGACATCATAAACAACAAAGCCCAAGTTCACATCACTCACATGAACTTGTAATTGAATTTTTCAAGATGTGATTTAATGTACCAAATGGAACCAAGGGTAAAGTGTTTCAAATATAATAGCTACTGAAGAAGTTAGAAAAATTAGCAGGGTGTGAATATTAGCAGTGAGCAGTTTTCAAGCACTTGGAGAGTAAAACTCATTTACTCAACTCAGCAGGGAAAGAGAATCAGTCAAAAATGAGCATTAGGATGCTTTACATTCTGAATGATAAATGATGATGTCAAGAGCTTGAGTGTAGTGTCCATATGTGTCAGTGTTGGTGTCTGTGTGTCTGTGTGTCTGTCTAGATTAAAGTTTGAGAGAGTAGCAACCAGCAACCAGTTTGTGGGTAGGACTGAATAGGCCTTCAATTTCAAATTTGGAGGTTCTCCTTCTTATGAAAGTGTCTTCAAATTTATTACCTGTCACTCAGCATCAAGTTAGCCAAAGGATTCATAAATTTACTGATGTATGAACTTCTTTTTTTTTTAATTTAATTTATTAGTTTTCGTTTCAGTGAATACAGGCAGTTTGGTACCATTATTTAGGCTCATCTTGAACTTCTTTTATCTAAGTATGAGCCCAGAATACTGTGAGCCTTGCAGTCTGTTTATGTAAATCACTTTGGGTGTTTCAATGTCAGAGTTGTGGGGTCTGGAGTAGACATCATCTTGAGTTTCACTGCCTCCTCTGCATATGTCAGCAGTAACCAGGCCAAAGAAACGCTTGATGAGATGGAGATAGCTACTGAACTGTGCTAGATTTACTGCGTCAAGTGCTTTTAAGACCCTCGAGGGTTTGAATAGGGGTGTATTGACATTTTTCATTGTGTACTAGATGTGGCTTTTTATTTGACATTTTGCTGTAGTTCTCAATTCTTACCTACTTTCTGAGTTTAGAATTAGAATGTTTCCAAATGTAGCCAGCAGATGGAGCAATTTACTTTATTTAGGCTCTTCATCCTAAATCAAAAAACTTAAAACATTGAACTCTCTCTTTACATAAGTACACACACTCGTGGGTGCGTGCTTGTGCACACATGCACACATTGAGTACAAATGTAAGTGTATGTTTCTAGACTTTCCTATATCTAGAAGCACTATATTAAATATAATATACTTCACTTTTATAAAAGTGGCATTATTTGTGAGGGTTTTGATTCAGACTTAGGTTTATTGACCTAAAAGAAAAACACAGAAGGACTGTATCAGTACTTTTGCATTAGTTTCCTTATTCACTCATAATCACACTTCCTACAAGGGGAGTTTCACTGGCTCTGCTGGGTCATGGAACTCAGCAATACTTGCTGTAATGTTGAGAGCCTGCGACAACAAATTTTAAAATTCTGATTTGGGTAACGGTCTCCAACAGAGCTTTCAAGTTGAAATTTATTTATGGAATCATTTCAGATATTAGACTATCCATCCAATCTCTTGTCAGTAGAGGATGGTTTCCTGTAGGAGATAACTAATAACTTTATAGAATTTGGGGATGTAATAGAATGTTATTGTCCCCTTGAGGTCACACTTGCCAACCAAATGGTAATAACTTTTATTACAAGCCTGAAATAGTCTATAAATGTTTCATTAAATCCTTAAAATGTGCAGTTATTAATTTTCCACTCTAGTGTTTTTTTTTTTTTTTGTATTTCTGGCTACCACACTGAGATGGCTGACATGTTCCAGGAAACCTAAAGAAAGTGCAATTGGGCTCAATTTATCAACTGCAATATTTCCCACTGGGATTTTATGAATTCATGTGGATTTTAGTAAGAATTGCTGCAGAAAATTTCATTATTGTTTTAAGTGCTAGGCTCAGCATCTAACTTCTGTCTTCATCATTCTGTCTTCCAACATGTTCCTATTGACTCTTAACCTGCTTTCCAAGGCAGCAGGTGAAGAGAGGAGGGAAGACATTGCATTTTCTGGCTGTCTTAGTCGATTCAAAAGCGTTTATGAGGCATCTGTCTGTGCAGGGCTCCGGTGTGGTGCTGAGCTGATTGAGTTTAAAAAGACATAGTCCATGTCCTTGAGGCAGGGAAGCTGGCTGACAATCACTGACTCCAGGGAGAAGCACTTTTGTTTCTTTACTAAGGGCAAAGTTTCCACTGAGCAGGTAATGTGTAGGTTTGAACAGGTAGGGGATGCTCAAACCTTTCTTATTATAAAAAAAACCAGTTATTAACTTCCCTTTATCAGACCGTAAGGAAACACAGTTCAAATTCCAAAGATATCAGAATTATGGAATACTTAAAAACAAAATATAGTTTTGACTTTCAAGTTAACATTGTAACCGAGGAAATATTGCAAAATCGAAGTCCCTTCAGGGCTCAATTTAATGGATAGAGAAGAGAATTTGAAAAGGTAATAAAACAGATTCTCACACAATAGATGCTTGGATTTTGCATCTGAATAACACTGAGTACACTTTCTCTTTTAGAACCATGAGAAAGACCTTGATTCTTTACTTCTTCTAACCATAATTCCTATGAATAATAACATGACCATAAGCAATGAGAATGAGGTTTATTTTTTTAGGACCCATTAATATAAAGGATGTGTTCTAGGTTCTTTGGTTATAAGAATCAGGAACTCACTCAAATGGTTTAAGAAACAAAAGGGCTATTTTTAAAAAGAGAGGAGGACCTCATAACAAGAGCTGGAGAGGTGGCTTAGTGGTTAAGGCATTTGCCAGCAAAGCCAAAGATCATAGGTTGGATTCCCCAGTATCGACATAAGTCAGATGCACATGGGGCACATGCATCTGGAGTTCATTTGCAGTGGCTAGAGGCCCTGGTATGTCCATTCTTTCTCTTTTTCTCAAATAAATAAAATACTTTAAAAACTTCATAATAAATGTCAGAATTTGATTTTCCTCCTCCCTTTCTTATATAACTTGCTTATAACAAGTGGTCAAAGGTGAACTTGGTCAGGCCTTTGAGGTCATGGTATGGGATAATCCTGCATTTATATGTAAACTGCATACCAAAGAGTGATAAAGCCTTTAGTTCAACCAAGCTGATTGAACTGTCTCAATAATTCACCTTGAGGGCTGGAAAGATGGCTTAGTGGTTAAGATACTTGCCTGCAAAGCCTAAGGACCCAGGTTTGATTCCCCAGGACCCATGGAAGCCAGAGTGCATATGTCTAGGGTTTGTTTGCAGTGATTTAGAGGCCCTGGCATGCCCATTCTCTCTCTTTCTCTATCTGCTTCTTTTTGTGTCTCAAAAAAAAAAAAAAAAATTGAGACATCAGCTAATGGCTGGCTTTTTGAAATATTTAAAATACTTAAAAGTTTACTGGGTACCAGCTCTTGTTCTAAGCCTTTTCCATGTTGTAACACATTACTCATCTCAATTATGGATCAATGTCAATGTCAGTTTGTAGACAAAGAAATAGAGGTACTACCAAAAAGTAAAAAGAAGTTTTGTTAGTTGATGGAGAAGGTGGTGGGGCTGGGGTTAAAGCCCAACCTTCTGATTCTAGATCTTGTGGGGGGAGCCCACCCTTCTGATTCTAGATCCTGTGGGGTTGGAGCCCAGCCTTCTGATTGATTCTAGATCTTGTGGGGTTGGAGCCCAGCCTTCTCCTTCTAGAGCCTATGGGATTGGATCCTAGCCTCCTGATTGATTATAGGTCCTGTAGCATGGGAGCCCAGCCTGCTGATTTTAGACCCTGTGGGGCTTGAGCCTGGCCTTCCTTTTCTTTTTCTTTTTCTTTTCTTTTTTTTTTTTTTTTTGGTTTTTCAAGGTAGGGTCTCACTGTAGCCCAGGCTGACCTGGAATTAACTATGTAGTCTCAGGGTGTACTCAAACTCACAATGACCCTCCTACCTCTGCCTTCCTAGTGTTGGGATTAAAGGCATGCACCACCATGCCCAGCTTTTTTAACAATTTGTATAATTTTTATTGATAACTTTTATACTTACAATAATAATTCCCTCTCCTCCCTCACTTTCCCCTTCACAACTTCATTCTCCATCATATCTTCTCCTTCTCCCCATTAGTCTGTCTTTTATCTTGATGTCATTGTCTTTTTCTCCTATTATGAGGGTCTTGTGAAGGTATTGCTAGGCACTGCAAGGTCTTGGATATTGAGGCCAATTTTTGTCTGGATAGTTGCTTTGTAAGGAGTCACACCCTTCCTTTGGCTTTTACATTCTTTCTGTCACCTCTTCCACAATGGACTCTGAGCCTTGCAAAGTGTGAGAGATGTTTTAGTGCTGGATATTCCTCTGTCACTATTTCTCAGTACTATGTTACCTTTTGGGTCATCCCTGTGGTCACCACTATCTGAAAAGAGAAGCTTCTCTAACCAAAAGTGAGGGTAGCATTAATATATAAATATGAACATTAAGTGTAGTTCTTACAGGGCAGTTTGGTGAGCATAATATATGCATTTAGTCAGACAAGAACAGGCTTTATACCCCTAAGGCTCATGACCTCCCTGCCATAGGGTTTTGATTAGGTTTTCAGTACAAGGCATGCATTCCCTCCCATAGATTGGGCCTCCAGTCCAATTAGAGAGCAGTTGATATCCCCTAGATCAGACATGCCATTATTACACCCATTTGGTCTGTCTGGCCAAACTTGAGGCTTCCAGTGTCCACCATTTTCACTGCTGATGACTTCTGTCTCCCATAGGACTGCATGCAGTGCAGCCTTTTCCAGCTTACAGTCGGCTGGTAAAGCCCAGCCTTCTGATCCTAGATCCTACAGGGCTGAAGCCCAGCCTTCTCAATCTATATACTGTGGTGTTGGAGCCCATCCTTCTAATCTAGATCCTGTGGGCTTGGAGTGCAGCCTTCTAATTGATCTAGACCCTGTGGGGTTGAAGCCCAGCCTTCTTTTGTTTTTTACTTTATTTTTATTAGATATGGACATATTTAGTATGTAAACAACACGTTGGTACCATCCTTTCCCTCCTCCCTGCCCCTCTTCTGAAGAGGCCTTCCTCATTGGGGATCCAGATCAACCCCATGGGAATTGTGGGTCATGTATTATGGGGGCAGCAGTTAGTTATGGGGGAGAGGCAATGTCTCTGTACAAAATGTCCCAACTTGTGGCTCTAACAATTTTTCCACCCCTCTTCCACAAAATTCCCTGAGCCATGCTGAGGAACTTTTAGTCTACTTCAGTGATGGGCATTTAGGAGCCTTTGGATCTCTGGTTTGGTAGGTGTTGAGTGTTCTCAGGGTCTATCTCCTTCACCATTGTGCTGGTATTAGATTCACTAAGAAAGCAGCATTCTTTCTCATTTCCTCAATTCCTTTGTGGTTTCAGCTGAGGCTGGGGTGGAGTGTGCTGGGTCGTTTATCTCCTCAGGTCCAGCTCCTGTCTGAAAAAGAGAAGCAGATGCTCTAGCAGAGAGTGAAGTCAGCAGCAGTTAAATAGGATAGTCATTATTAGTTTAGAGAGAATTTAAAGGGTGTAGGCCCTCTTATAGCCCAAGATTAGTGGGAGCTTGACAATGGAAAGCAGAATTATTATCTGGATATGATTCTGACTTGTTTCCCAGTTTAGATATGGTTTCCTTTCCACTGAGAAGATCTGTTAGCCAATCCAAGAGCAGTTGGTTACCCACCATTGATTTGTGCCACTATTTCACTTATATGAGCATCATGTCAGGTTGTTTGCTTCTGGGGTTGCTTAGACTTTGAGATGCTTGGACAAATGTTGGCCACTTTCCCCATGGCAGCTCATGGAATGTCTTCCAGCACTAGATGTAGAGCCTAGTCTTCTGACTGATTCTAGATCCCATGGGGTTGGAGCCCAGCCTTCTGAATCTAGATACTGTGGGGCTAGAATCCAACCTTCTGATTCTAGATTCTGTGGGGTTGGAGCCCAGCCTTATTATTGATTCTATATCCAGTGGGGCTGGAGCCCAGCCTTCTGATTGATTCTATATCCTGTGGTGTTGGAACCCAGCCTTCTGATTCTAGATCCTGTGGTATTGGTGCCAGTGTTTTGATTCTAGATCCTGTGGTGCTGGAGCTCAATCTTCTTATTCCAGCTCCTATGGTGCTAGAGCCCAGCCTTCTGATTCTAGATCCTGTGGTATTGGTGCCAGTGTTTTGATTCTAGATCCTGTGGTGCTGGAGCTCAATCTTCTTATTCCAGCTCCTATGGTGCTAGAGCCTAGCCTTCTGATTCTAGATCCTATGGGGTTGGAGCCCAACTTTCTGATTCTAGATTCTGTAGGGTTGGAGCCCAGCCTTCTGATGGATCCTAGATCCTGTGGGGCTGGAGCCTAGCTTTCTGATTGATTCTAGATCCTGTGCAGGTGGAGCCCAGCCTTCTGAGTCTAGAGCCTCTGCTCTTTTTATAGGTATGGATGAGAGTCTGGAGGGCATCTGCTGGGATTTTCATGTTGTTTTGTCCCCTAAGAACTGGATATATGGATAGTAGTAGATATAGAGATTTTATTTTATTATATTTTATTTTTATTTTAAGGCAGATAGCACCTAGAGCTGGAGAGATGGCTTGGTTGGTAAAGTACTGACTGTACAAGCATGAGGAACTGAGTCTAGATCCATAGAACTCCTATGGAAGCAGATGTAGTAGTAAGGATCTGCAATCTTAGACCTTATGGGAGCAGCCAAGCAAATTGGGAAAGGTCTGAGCTTAAAGGCCCCAGGTCAGATAAGTCCTAAATCTTGAAGTATGTTTACAGAGATCCCATCTTCTCTTGCATTTGGGGGCTTTTCTCCCCAACTGGTGGGATAGGGCTTCAGGTCTTTCTGCTGACTGACTTCTTTTATATGTTAATTTCTTTCTCTGTCTCTCTCCAAGCTATATTTCGACTTACCATATAATGCTTATTTTAAGCATTAGCTCTCTATGTGACTATGGACAGTGGCCAAGATTGATCAAGCTCTGGAGTTGGTTCTGTGGCAAACTGAAGCCTCATAGAAGTTGGTGTTATAAGAACAGGGGACACAAACAGTGAGCTATCAGAGGGACAAACAAGCAGAGCACATGAGTGGTTGTTTTCAGCAGCACCTCCTCTGTTCAGAACAAGGCTTAGCGCATAGCAGGTACTGGCTAAATATTTGCTGAATATTGAATGAATACTTTCTGCAGGAAATGTGTGAATGTGACATATCCCTTGGAAAGTTATGTCTGCTAATCATAAACTTCTAAAAAGAACTTATTTTAACCCATTTCTTAAAAAAATTATCAACTTATACACTCCTTCATTCTTGTGTGTGCATGCGTGTGTGTGTGTGTGTGTGTGTGTGATGTATATGTGTATGACATGCCTGTAAAAGTGAGAGGACAATCTTAGGTGTCACTTCTTGCCTTTTACCTTGTTTGAGGCAGGCCTATGAGTTTTCTGGTGATTCTCTTGTCTATTTCAGTCTGTAAGCATGCCCTTTTAAAAGTATAAAGATTAATAGAAAAGAAAGTTTCTTTGGCCATCTCCCTCTTTTGTTTTCTATTCTTTGCTTTTCAAATATCTCTCCATGCTTCATTGGCATATTTACACACACATTTAGAAGCTGTTAGAAACATAACGCATTACTTTGTATATTTTTAAAATTTTTACATAAGTATCATAGTGTTTATTTTTCCCATCATTTAATATATACTAGAGATACAAACATATTTCTGTGATAAACTATTATAAATTATGTTGCAATGTTGCAATAAAGGATTATGTGTGTGTCCTTTTACACATATCTTTTTGTTGTTGTTCTGTTTTTATTTGGTTTTGTTTTGTTACAGGATCTCATGTAGTCCAGGCTGGTCAGGACTGTCTGTGTAGTGGAGGCTACCACCTCCAAAGTGCTGGGATTATAGGTGTGCTCTACAATTTTTGGCTCATGCATGTCTTTGTATTGTGCACTGGGCAGTAGAAATGATGACTGGCCACACACGCTGGCTATTGTAATGGATGGTGTCATGTGGGTTTCCATATTTTTGACATTATTTGTTATAAGACTTTTTGATGTGATAGGTAAGTAACTCAATCTCATTTTAATTTTCATTTCTCTGGTTAAATGTGAAGTTAATCACCTTTTCCTATGTTTATTGGTTATTGATATTCTCTCTGGTCATAAGTTTTGTCTATTTTAGCCCTTTAAAATTAACTTACAGATATTATTTATATAGTTTCATGATGATATTTCAAAGATTTTTAGTGTACATGTAATCTTAGTATTTAGGAAACTTGTTAAGTTAGATAAGATTGACCTGTTATCTGAGATATTGTCTAGTTCAATGAGTCTAAATTAAATTAGTCTTGATGAAGTGATAGATTTATCTGCACTATCTATGAAGCATCTTTCCAATTATGCTGTCCTTGTCTTTTGGAAGAATGCTGGTCGGGCTACCACCACACACTAATAATGGGAATGGCAGTGGTCATGGGGTGAGTAAACACCTTCTAGATTATTCTGGGAAGTAAATCCTTCAGTTCCTCTAGACACATGACTAGTTGAAGACAAAGCCAGTATTTAATGGCAACATTCCTACCAGTTTTAGCCCTGAGTTTTCTTAGTTATACCAGGCTATTTTGTTTTGCCATGACAATTCATTTATTGTAATCTCTACAGTACTTAGAAGTTCTCTTTAGAACTTATGTAAATAATTATTAATACTTTTTAGATTAAAACTAGATTCTTCATCATACCTGAAGTGTTCTGGGAGCCTTATCCTCCAAGTAAAAACAAAATAATGGGGCTAGAATTGAAGCTCGGTTGGTAGAGTGCTTGCCTACCTTGCTCCCAGTGCTCCAGTACTGCGTACACCACAGGTGGTGGTGCAGGCCTGTGATGGTGCAGGCCTGTGAGCACCCAGGAGGTGGAGCAGGGAGATCAGGACTTCACTGTTAGCCATGGTGACACAATGCATTCCAGGCCAGCCTGGGATACATGAGACCCCATCCCAAGACAAATAGACAAATAAGGACAAAGTCACAACCAAAGAAGTAAATAACCACCACCACCAACAAATTGAATGCAATCGGGTAGATATTACCAATTAATTATTCACTGAAAATTCATTTCCCCATCATGGTATGGGGTTGTTTCTGGGAGTTGGCTCCTTAGCTAAGTGTTATATTTCTCAAACTCTTTTGCATCCTGTGAGGCCATGTGCTAAGCAGTTACCAAACACCAGTCAAGTAACCACCCTCTTGCCCATGACTAATCCAATGATCAGGAGGTGGTCATCTGTTACAAGATGTAGCCAATTATTAAAGAACCTAGTTTAGGAAGTGGTGTCCAAATACAGAGTTTTTCTGACCAATATGATTCTACCATATGAAGTGTTCCATCTGTTTTTTTCCTATGAATATGTGTATGTGTGTGCTTTGTGTGTATGTGTAAGGTGATTGTATGTGAATGCCTGAATATGTAGGTGTGTGAATTTGGAGGCAAGAAGATGATATTAACTATCTTCCCCCACTATTGTCTACTTTAGTTTTTACCGAGGCAGTGTCTCTCGCTGAGCCCAGTGCTCACTGTTTTGGTTAGTTCTTGCTAGCCAGCTTCCCCCATAGATCTCCTGTCTCTACTTCCAGAGAGCTGGCATTACAAGTGGGTTGATATGCTTACCTTGCTTTTATGAGGGTACTGGGGATACTGAACTCTGGCCCTCATGCTTGTGTGGCAAGTGCTTTATCCACTGAGTAATCTGTCCAGAACCCTGAGTATTTGTTTGATATATATATATATACCTCAATCATTGACATTTGGTTGTGGGAGTAGAAGGAAAAAGACACACAGAATGACGTGAGGTAGGAGACAAAGTTATGAATAAGTGGGTACTATAAATGTAGAGGAAGCTGGTCAGGAGTGAGAGTAACAGAAGCAAAGACAAAGACGCCTGAGTCATCGTAGCATATGTTCCACTTTTTGCTGCTCAAGAGACTTCAGGATTATTCAGGCCTGCGAACATGCTAGAGGATTTCAGTTTGTTTGCTGCATCTCATCCTCAGGGAGTTTCAGCTGAACACTGCAGGGACTTTGTGTGATCCCCGTTTCCTCTGCTGCCATGTGGTTCCTTACAGGAAATCCATTTTCCTGGAGGTAACCTGAGTGATTTTCTGCCAAGCTTGTAGTCAGAAAAGCCTGGCACACCTGTTCCTCTAAGTTTTTATTAATTAGTATGTATTCTCTGTTATAATTCAATGTAAAAATGTTAATTATTTTAAAAATATACATTACTACTACAGTAGACTTGGAAATATTTTATGATTATAAAATATGTATGCTTATTATTTTTTGGTTCTTAATTCTTTCAACAAACATTATTTGATAGAATTTTTTTTTTTTTTTTTTTTTTTCCCTCAGAGCAAAGAAGACAGTGGGAATCATCAAGATTAGATCTGAGGCATTTACTTTTCCAAGCTCTTTTATTCTAAGGTATACTTGATATGTCTACACCTGATTTAGGGTTGTCCATAGGCAGGCCCCCTTTGTTTGAGGATGGTTGCTCCACAGACAATACTTATGAGATGCGTTTCTAGAATTTTCTGGAATGTACCAGCCACACCCTACACTTCTTTTAGTAGTAATCATTTCTTTCTTTGCCACAGCCATGCTGGGTGACATTTGACAACAGCTGTCATGTTGGCCAGAGGGAATAAATGGGGCAGGTCTGGAGGAGAGCCTATAATGTCTTGTGAAGCGCTGGCCTGAGCCAGTGCCTGCCTCTGCGTGGTCCTTAGGAGATGCAGTGGTATGTGGGCTGTGTCTGTAGGCTGAGAGGGTTCGTAGAGTCCCAGAGGTCTTGACTGGATGGATATCCCTACCCTTAGCCTTGGGGCCCCACGCCTTTCCTGTGCTTGTAGGAGACTTGGTGAGGCTATGACTCCAGAGTTATCTGAAGTCCTCTGCTCTTATGGCATGTCCTGGGGCTACGGGAGGAGATGTCGGCAAACACTGCGTGGATGCTTAGGACTCACATGTTGTTTGAAGTGGCTAATTGGCTGAATGGAGCCTATCATTTTCTCTCTTCAGTGCATCAATAACCCCCTGCAACAACCAACCCCCCTCCCCCCCAAGTCCTTTTAATTACCGTTTCTTCCATATTTCCCCAGTGCCAAAGATATCATAGAAGCCATTGCATCCCCTCGACCTGTCATCCGCTCCAAGTCACCACAGGTGAAGTTCTTGGTAATTGCTATGCTGCTGCACGCCAGAGGCCCTCAGTACAAGCGAAGCAGCAGAGATGGAGTCGTTGCCATCTGGCTGGGGAGCGATCCAACTTCAGAACGGCTTCCCAGGCGCTGCTGGATCCCCTTTCTCTGCCCAGCCACTAATTTTGGTGGGGTGTGTAGGGAATAAGTGGTGAGGAATTACAGCCAGCTTGTCCCAGAAAGGAAAATAAGAAAGAGGGTGGCAGACAGAAGGTAAATGAGCAGGGTGTAGAAGAGAACGTATTCATAATGTGCACAGGGAACTCTGGCAGGGAGGAAATGGGAGAACATCAGGGCCTGAGCAGGTGAGCGGACACAGACAGCAGCACACAGAACTGCCCCGATGGTGTCCCCTGAGATGAGAAAGGCAGGAGGAGAGGAGGACATATAGGTAAGTTTGTCGATGATTATGTAAGCTATGAAACTAATATGCATTGAGCCCTTTTTTGGTATGCTAGGCACAGTTCTAAACTCATGGGCAGAAATTAGTTTTTAATAATACCAGAAGACAGTTTTAAAACAGTTCTTTTCAGGTCGTTGACATATTTCAATATATTACAATGGAAGAAAATAAGTCAAGTGTTAAAACGCACCATTTTCTTACTATTAATACCCATTTCCTTCTGCACTTGTCTTGCAAGAGTTAGGATTTATATTTTTCATTTTGTGTAATGAAAAATTAGAAAAAAGGTCCTCACTGTTTTGATCCTTTATCTCCTCTCAAACACCTTTACTCTTAATTTGATGGGTAGGCCTAAAGTATATGGCACATTGGCTATGGAATGTGAGTAGGGACTGGTGAACATTTTTTTTCCCCCACAAAGCTTCTGGATGTGATGGCTCAGCAGGCAGCAATTTATTACGGTTGTTTCTGTGGAGATCTTAAAAAAGGTGAGGCTTTGCCCTGAGCAAAAAGGACAAA
The DNA here is from genome assembly GCF_020740685.1 of Jaculus jaculus. NCBI lineage: Eukaryota > Metazoa > Chordata > Mammalia > Rodentia > Dipodidae > Jaculus > Jaculus jaculus. The sequence continues at coordinate 55,930,338 of NC_059105.1, read as the reverse complement.
GTTAACAAGAAACTATACGGTATCTCACCTTTGCAAATAAAGGAAGAGGATGCAGGAGTTAATGTAATGGGACATGTGCCATTTGGAGGTCTGGGCAGGATTCTGTTGTGATGGAGAACAAGCACTCTCTCCCTCCTCTATTCCTGAGTAGCTCCTTTTCACCAAGGCTACAGAAAGTCCCTGCATCATGGTCATTGTCAAGTGAATATTCTTGTGATCATTGTAGTCAAATTAATGTGAGTATGAACCTTTCATTTGTTCATTCACACGTGTATATGTATGTGTGTGTGGGAGAGTATGGGTATGCATGTGCTATGGCATGTATGCGGAGGTTACAAGTTGGGGTGTTTGTCTTCTTCTACCATCTCTTGATACGAAGTCTCCCGTTCTGCCACTGTGTGTGCAGCAGTATCACTGGCACATGACTTGCTGGATTCTTCTGGCTCTGCCACCCATCGGCAGAGTCAAAATTGAGTTAGCTCTGGCTTTATTCTCAGTCTTACCCAACAATACTAGTCAGATGTTCCTGATTTTAAGATAATAGAAGTTTATACACTTCACTGGATAAACTGCTTATCTTTTAAAAATGTGTTTTTATTCATTTTCAAGGAAAGAGAGAGAAAGAGAATGGGTGTGCCAGGGCCTCTTGCAACTTCAAGTGAACTCCAGATGCATGGGCCACTTTGTGCATCTAGCTTTATGTGGGTGATGAGAAATCAAATCCAGGCCAGCAGAATTTGCAAGCAAGGGCCTTTAACCACCGAGCAGCCATCTCCTCAGCCCTGGATGTCCCTGATTTTATGATGATAGAAGTTTGCACACTTGATTGTAGGATATATTTTTTGTTTATAAAGAACAATGTTGGCCATTTTGGACCATTGGGAATACTTGGGTTAGGCTGTAGCACTTGACTCTGGGGTAATTAAATTTACTCCAAGTTATTTTAAATGCTAATTTAACACAATAGAATTACTGGATTACCATTTCTTCATTAATTTCATTAATGATTTTAAAAATTACTCTTTATACTTAGTCTTAAAAAGTTAGCATAACAATATAAAGCCAGCCCATTTTGAACCATGTTTGAGTTACTAAAACCTTGCAAAGATGTTCCACCAGCAGCATTAAGTCTAGGAACATAGTGTGAGCACAGTTTCAGTTTACTTTTTTTTAGTAATGGGCAAAAGACTTGTTATAAACAAAGGGAATAGTTTAACATGGTTTGATTAGCATTCTCAAATCTATTGATTAGTAGAACTAGGGACATGGACTTATGCTAAGGAAAATATACAAATTTTCTGGTATGCATTCTTTAAAAATACTTAGTAATACCCCATAAAAACTAAAGACCATGAAAATATTTATTTCAAAGTATAGTTTCCCCTTTTAGCCAATCATTTCTGGGATACTATTAACTACAAATATAATTGTCATCCTACTATTTTCTTTGAATATAACAGGTTGTTTTTGTATGGAAGGGTACATTTAATTTTTATTTCAGTTTTGAAATTTTGTTTTATGAGACAGAGTTTCAGTACATATCCGAGACTGGCCTTTAAGTCATGGTCCTCCTGCATCAGCCTTCAGAATACTGGATTCTCTGCTAAGAAGACATCTTTTTTTTAAAAAAAAATTGTTTTGTTCATTTTTATGTATTTATGAGAGAGAGAGAGAGAGAGAGAGAGAGAGAGAGAGGGGGAGGGGGGGGGGGAGAATGGGAGCACCAGGGCTTCCAGCCACTGCAAACAAACTCCAGACGCATGTGCCCCCTTGTGCATCTGGCTAATGTGGGTCCTGGGGAATTGAGTCTCGAACTGGGGTCCTTAGGCTTCACAAGCAAGCGCTTAACCACTAAGCCATCTCTCCAGTCCATTTTTTTAAAGAAGACATCTTTTAATGAGAGAAATGATTACAGAATATATTAGTCAAGTGACAAAAAACCACTAAAAAAAGTTTAAGTGTTCCTAAGATTCTGGTAGCAGCAAAAAAACATTGTGAATTTGTTGAAATTCCCCACATAAAAGTAGAGGATTTTGATAACAAAACAAAAAACCTATTGACAATATTTAGTAGAAAACTCAGAGGCAAGTTGTTCCCACAAACACCAAAATAAACAAACAATGACAAAGGCAAAACCCTTTAAGAAAGGCCTTCACAGTGTCTATATCAATGTGGCAGAAAGCAGGAGGAAGCCATGGAGTGCCTGGAAGTGAAATGTAGAGAACTAAAGCCCACTGTGGTAATTACTTCTGTTGCTAGGACAAAACACCTGACCAAAAGCAGCTGATGGAGGGAAGGATTTTCTTTGACTTGCAGTCTCAAGGCAAAGCTTTATGATGGCAGAGGAAAGATGGCATGAGCAGAGACTGGATGTCCCTTCTGCCACAGCAGGTGGAAAATAGCAGCAGGAGAGTGAGTCAAGTTCTGACAGGGGAAACTGGCTGTTACTACCTCCTAAGGTCACCCCCACCAACTCACCTCCTTCAGCAAGTCTCCTCCTCCTAAAATAGGAGTTTTAGGACTTCTTACCCATACGGCAATATACCAGCAACTAATAAGTTTAGAGTATCCCTGGACACTTATATTATGAATTTAAAGAATTAAATTCTTAGACCAGAGGGTAAGACTTAGACTTTATTAGATTAAGAGAAGAAAAGACTAGGTATGGTGGTGTACACTTTTAATTCCAGCACTCCAGAGGCTGAGGTAGGAGGATTTCTGTGAGTTTGAGGCTACACTGAAACTACACAGTGAATTCTAGGTCAAACTTGGCTAGAGTGAAACCCTACCTTGAAATTCCCCCCTCCTCCCTGTCAGAAAAATGAGAAGGAAAGAGAAGAAAGTACAGGTAGCTTTTGCCATGTGGAAGGCAGCATATGGCTATAGAGGTCCTCCCCCATCTCAGCCCAGTTGGGCTGAGATGAGAGGTGCTTACCAGAGCAGGGGCCTAGAAGTTCAGGAGAGGCGAGAAGCCAAAAATAGGCATACCCACCTGGTAAGGATCTATATATAATCATCATGGTTGGCCTTATCCTTAGACCCAAATGAGAGAGAGAGAGAGAGAGAGAGAGAGAGAGAGGGAGGGAGGGAGGGAGGGAGGGAGAGAGGGAGGGAGAGGGCGAGCACACAAGCTCGTTGGTTTGGGCTTGGAGGGTAGGTGAAGCTGGGCTCAGGAAAAGTCCAGCCATGAGCTTAATCAACCTCAATGCCAGGATCAGATTTAAGTGTTAAATTTAGGAAAGGAAAATTCTTTCCCAGGGAGGTACTCAGGCTGTTTATGGAAAAATAGATGTTTGTAACTCCCTTAGTGAAGAGATAAGGAGAAGCCTGATCCTTCTTTCATCTCTGACAAAGCAGAGACTGCAAGGGCAGGCCCAAGGACATTCTTGCTTATTTCACTTCCAGGCTCAGTCACCCTAACCTGCCTCATTCCTAAATTGCCATCAGCTAGGGACCAAAGCATTCAAAACATGTGAGTTTATGAGGCACATCTGAATCAAACTACCACTCCCATTGATTATTTTGGGGGACACCAAAACCCAAAATAATCAAAAAACCAAAATCCCAAAAGCCAAAAATTGTTTTGATATGAGCAAGCCAATTGGAAAATAGCAACTAATACTGTGAAGGCCTTTGACTAGTATAGTGTGAATGAGTGAAGCTGGTTTATTGTATGTTATGAAGTATCTGAAACAGTTTAGACCCTGGCGGAAACCATGTTGAAAAGAAACTGCTTAGAACAAAACTGGCCAAGTAGTGTAGATACAATTGAGACAAGGCAAGAGAGGTCTATGAAGAAGTAGAGAAAGGGAACAGGACAAAAAAGCAGGTGACGAAAAGCCACCATAGTTCTGTACACTACAAAGAAACTACAGTGAAGGGACCTACAAAGAATATGTGACACTTTCATCCTGCTAGAGCTTAAGGAAAAGGAGTTATCCAAACCTGTCAAGGCAGCTATCAGAAGAAAAGAGAATAAAAATCATTCAGAATAACATTTCTACAAAACAAAAGTGCACCAGGATGTTATGATCACAGAATAAAAGTGCACTGTGGTTTCAGTATGGTGAGTGTTCCCCAAAGGCTTACTCTCATTCAATTTACAACTGGGCCTAGTGGGAGGCCCTTAGGTCATTGAGATGTGCCCTCAGAATAGATGGTGGGACTCCAGTCTCTAATTATATTACATTTAATGTTCTTGAAAACCATGGAACTATGAGGAGAAAGAACATACAGGTGTACTATGGAAAATATTAAGTTAAAAAACAAAATTATAAATTTTGCAGCCATGTGATCCATCCCCCCAACCACCAACTGAAGAACCAAAACCTCTGAAACTGTGAGCCAAAATCAATCTTTCCTCCCTTTAACTTTCTGTCTCTCTAGTATGTGTCAAAGCAATGACCACCATTCTAGCCAAATCAGTAAGAAGCATTTGGTTATCTTGTCCTTAGACTATGGGCAGAAATTATGTTGAATTTTCACTATATGTAATTTTAATATAGTTGATCTCAATATAGTGAATTTTGAATCATTCATTCAAATGTGAATAGTGAATGAATATAAAGAAGAGATGGGTGGGCTCAAAGAGAAGTATGCTATGTCTCACTGTCAGCCAGGATAGGATTCATGTGGATAGAAGAGCAGCTCTCAAGGATGCTTGGGACAGAAATTTCAAGCACCAGGAATGTGAGTAGGGGCTCATGGTACAGCTATAGCTGCAGAAGGATGCACCACTTAGAGGACCAACTATAAGGTGGACAACTCGGGAAGGTGTAAGGCCTCATCCTCTGCGGTCCCCCCCACCTTTTTTTTTTTTAAATTCAGGAGTGGATTTATGGACCAGTACAGGAAATAGAGCCTCATTCTTCCTATCCAAGTGCTTGTGCATACACATGCATACACCTATACTAAACTGTATGCTTGAATGTTCATTTTCTCTATTGCATGTAAAATACTTAAGACAGCTTTTATCTTTAATATTCACTACTTCATATCACATTATATCTCATTTAGTATTTAGAACTAACACTTCTTATAATTTTGTCCATTTTGTCATGACTGAAATAATATTCTGAAGTATCCTTTTTATTTTATTTATTACTATTATTATTTTGTTTTTTTGAGGTAGGCTTTCACTCTAGTCCAGGCTGACCTGGAATTCACTATGGAGTCTCAGGGTGTCCTAAAACTCACAGCGATCCTTCTACCTCTGCCTCCCAAGTGCTGGGAATAAAGACATGTGCCACCATACCTGGCTTTATTCATTTTTAGCATAGTTTCTCCCAGGGAGCACAGGTAGCTTGCACTTCATGATCTTTCTGCTTCTGCCTCCTGAGTGCTAAGATTACAGGTGAGTGGCACCACACCTGGTGTGTGTTCTGAAGTATCTTGATAAAGGTTTGTTGAGTAACTGTTCTTATATTTTAGGAGTGGCTTAGGCCAAATCTCTTGAGCCTGCTTTCCTGCCCTGCTTTTTCTTTCTTTCCTTCCCTTCCTCCCTGTTCTTTTCTTTCTAACTTTCCTGCTTAGAAGAGTTTTATGTTGGCTTAGGTCATGTTTTAGAGAATTAACTTTGTATTGCTTTTTAAAAGTTCTATGTCCTAGAAAAATATAGTATTTTAAAAGTCTTTCTTCCAGAGGTAGCAGTTGTGTTATTTCTGAGTTCATCTTTTGATTCAAGTAAGTAGAATTGCCTTTAAGTAGGTTATTATTTGACATCTGCCCAAAGCATTTAAAAGTTTTAAAATTATAGCCCAGAAAACTCTATTTCTGATATTATACTAATGTTAATCCACAGAAAGTCAGAACCTTCCTACATGTAAATCTGACTTAAATTAAATTCCGTTGAGACTCTCCCACCCCAATTTTACTGGCCTATGAAACACTATATGATGCCCCTGTCTTGGAAGTGTAGAGGACAATATTCCATGACTGAAAATAATTCGCTCTATCTTTTGCAATATTATTTGCTTTCTGTGTATCAAAGATCATGGCCTATAGCTTTCATTACATGCAATTTATAAAGTGAAACTTTAATATAAAATTTTCAAAATATTGAAAATTTTGAATATATTAATATCTTGAGTAATATTTTGTCTTCTAAAAGTATATACAGTTGATGTGAGCCCAAAGGAGTGGTGATCTTATCTCAGTCCTGGGTTAGGAACAGAGGAGGAGGAGAAAGCAATGATAAAGTGTCAATAAGGAGTTACCGAGATCCTGGACTGTGTTGAGGAGATTTTAGTCTGTTATCCAGAACCTGCATGTTGGGGAGCCAATACTTGGGTCATGGTCTTGTCTGTATGACTTTAACATATGAATAGACAAAAAGAGTTGGGAGCTAGGAATGACTCTGCTATAAGGCTATAAACAATAGACCTCATTAGAGATAAGAAAAAGAGAGGGTTCAGTGGGAAGGAAATTTATATGCTGGAATAGGTATCCCACTTTGATGATTAAGTCATTGAAAATAGCCGACTATTGGACACACCATATGTATGTGTTTACTAGTCCACATTACCCATTCATCCACAAGTCTGTCCATTTTCTTATCCATTTACTCATCCAAATGGTGGGAAATTACCTTTTTACTCTTAATCCCTAAAATGAGTTGTCGACTATGTTATTTTCACGTTTGCACTTGGTTTCCTTTCCTTTTTTGGGGGAGGGGCATGTGTGTGGATGATATGGGTATGTGTGTGCCTGTGTGTGTCACTGTGGGTGCTCATGTGCCCTGGCATGTGTGGAGATCAGAGAACAGTTCTGGGTATTGGTCTTTGCCTTCCACCTTGTATGAGGCAGGCAGAGTCTGTCATTGCTGCCCACTGCATTTGCCAGGCTAGCTAGCCCATGGAGCTTCTGGGCGAGTCTCTTCTCTCTGCTGTGCTTCCTGCTATAGGTGCTCTGGTATGAGGCACACTTGTGTTACAACATCTGTTTGTTAATTAATTAATTTATTTTTAACATAAATTCTGGGGTTCCAAACTCAGGTACTCATGTTTGTATTTGTGAGATGAGTGCTTTATCCATAAGCTATTTCTCTAACTTCCTTTCATTTTAACAGAAAAACCACATCTTTAAAATTAAAAAAGAAATTTATGCCTAATAAAGAAGAAATAACTAGTAATTTGAAGAATACCAAGAAGAAATTAGGAAAAAATGTTAATGCAGACCCTATAGACGTAAAAAACACTGAAACATTTTTAGTCTGTATATTTTGATATTAAATTTGCAAATTTACTAACTTCAAAAGGGTAAAAGTGGGCCGGGTGTGGTGACGCAAGCCTTTAATCCCAGCACTCGGGAGGCAGAGGTAGGAGGATCGCCGTCAGTTCGAGGCCACCCTGAGACTACATACTGAATTCCAAGTAAGTCATCTTGGGCTAGAGTGAGCCCCTACTTTGAAAGCAAAAAAAAAAAAAAAAGGGGGGGTAAACACGATGTTATTAGTACATGAGCCTTTGTTCTGGGTTCTGTACTCATAAGATACTCATAAGGATATATATCTAATTTAAGCAGAACGGCAATTAACTGAACTGTTAGGTAAATTAAGCAAAATTCATATTAGATAAATTAAACAATGAGAAAACCTATTTGATGCTGCCTAGCTGGGCATAGCATCCATTCCTCACTGTAGGCCCATTCCCTTCGAGACACCACTACTGCGACCAGGTGCCAGGACCCCACACACAACCTGGCACTGCAACTGCCAGCTGTTTCTTTTGACAACTGGATACATCTGCTTTTACTAAGGTAGGGCCTATGAGATGCCTGCATTTGAATGGAAGATGTGAAGAGGTGATTCTCAATGTCATAGTGAGATCATATGACTCTGCCCTGACTGTGGAGAACCTGGGAAAATGAGTATCTGTTCTGGACTCATCCAAGATAGCTGCAAGCATCAAATCCAGTGAAAGCTTCCTGCTTCTTTCTTAGCTTTTTATGTGCTTAGCAAACCTATGGATTGGCCCTTCCTACTTCCTCTTAAGCCCAGCAACAAACCATCTGAGTCTGATGATGAGGCTTATCCTAATTGGGTACGTGATTCAAATAAATGGGGCTGAAATATGTGTTTAAGCCTCTAAACCCTTTGCTTTCTTGCCTGCTTTGATAGTCCTCTTACCTGTCTTTGTTCTTTCCCGGTGTGAGGAGTTGTGTCAGGGTACTTTTCTGCTCTGTTGTGGGCACTTTGCTGCTTTGCTTTCCACATGTGTATGAAGCCTTCTTCAGAGGCTTCTTTATGGAGCGAGACCTTCCTTATATGAGGGAGATTTTCACAGCTAGGCTGGGAAGAGGGAGAATTTCTTTTTGCTTGGATTTTCTGCTTTGCTTTTCCTCCTAACTCTCTCTAAAATAAATCACATAATTCATAATTTACCTTTCTGTAAGTCCACATTTTAAATTCTTTGATAACTTGGACAAGGATCCGAAGTTGGAATTCACAGACCTGGTGATCTCCTATCTTTATGATGATATAATTCCTTCCAGGACTCCAATCTGCAGCTTTGGGGCTGAGGGTGTGGCCTGGTGATAGAATACCTGCCAAGCATGCACATGAAGCTGAATGCACACACAAAGACACACACACACCTGTACACACACACCTGTACACACACACACACACACACACACACACACACACAGATGCTAATAGCCCCAAATCATGAATGATATCCACCAATATTTCTCTTTGGTTGTCTGGTATCAATATACCCATGTTTTGTTCTGTTTTAAACCTCTAAACAGGATCATCAACAATAGCAAAAAGTAAAAGGTCTAATCTAAGTTCACCCTTAAATCTGATGCAACATTTCTACAAAAGCAATTAATATCTTTATATTCATTTCCATGTCCAGTATCTTAGACTTAGGGCCATTTCTCCCATATCTTTATCTTGACCCTTCCTTGATACATTGTAACATATGCATCCAATTGAAAAAAAATACAAACCAATAATAAGCCTTATACAAAGGACTAGGAAATAGTGAGGAGGATGGAAAGAAATATCTACTACAGAAAACAGGAGGAATTCATAAAGTCATAATACTTCTTATTTCTGCAAGATTACATGGTTGTGCTTCATACTTTGGTTTCCTTTCCTACACAACTTACTTGACAGCAATAGAGCTAATATCTGTTTTTTAAAATGGCACTGTAAAAATATGAGACTAAATCCTAGAATCTAAACATCCGTCTGTGTTGGTTTTGTCATTTTATATGCTAGTGCCACATGCATATTCTTCCTGCTTTTGAACCCTCTATGATACGCTCCATGTCTTGAAATGCCTTATTTGGTATGTGATTATATTCTACATTTAAAATATCATATTTATTTTATTGGTGCATCATGTGTATTCTTTGAAGGAAGTTAGGGATTCAACTTTAGGTGAAAATGAAATCTCTAGTAGTGCTACTAATGCCAGAAATCTCAAGTGAGGATAATAATCAGAGAGCAGATATATTCCAGGCAGGGGTCAGGACATATATTGGGACTATTTTTATTTAACATTTTATTATTATTGTTATTTGAGAGTTTTGCAAAGGATTTTATTAACCTTAATATAACAGATGTTACATGTATTGTTTATGAGTTTTTCTTTATTATTTTATTTGAGTGACACAGAGAACATTGCACAATGGGGCCTCATGCCACGGTGAATGAACTCCAGATGCATGAGCCATTCTGGGCATCTAGCTTTATGTGGGTGCTGGGGAATTGGACCCAGGCTGTCAGTCTTTGCAAGCAAGTGCCTTTAACAACTGAGCCTTCTCCCCAGCCTGGGATTATTTTTAAAACTCATTTCTTAGTGGTAATAGGAAAATTTTCTTTAAAATGTGATTACCCTTTGTTTATAAATCACCCAGTCTAAAGTATTTTAGTAGGACAGTATTAGGAAGGGAACCAGGTGAGATCAGGTTCATACAGGGTGGTATGGCCATAGCCGTAAGTGAGGTCAGGGGAAGAGATTGAGTAATGGAAAGGTGGGAGGGGGGCTAATCAAAATCCAAGGGAGTATGAATAAGTCATATGAAAACTTACTTTTTTGGACAATGGAACACTCAGAAGCCATAGATTGTTATTATAAAATTTTCAGTGCCAGGGATGGGATTCCTTCCAGGGAGTTAGGCCAGGAAGGTCCCTGATGCCCCTAAAACATTATAGGGTATTGCTGAGGCTCTTAGTTTCCCACCAGAAATAGATGGTAAGACCCTATTACTGAAGACTCCACATACTTGGACTGCAAGGTTACTGAGAAATCCTGCTGAAGCTGAGCTGATAACCTCCTTCACATAGACCAGTTGACAGAAAGCCGGAAAAACCATGCTGCATGCAGTTCAATGGGAGAGAGAGAAATCACCAGTGGAGATACTCAACAGTGGATACTGCAAGCCTTAAACTTGGCCAGTCAGGCCAAATGAGCCAACAGGTACAATAGTGGCATGTCTGTTATGGGGGAAAATCAACCATTCTCTAATTGGACTGGAGGCCCACTCCATGGGAGGGAATACATCCCTGATACTGAAAACCTACAATAGGGATAGCCATGTGCCCTAGGGGTGTATTGTTTGCTGATGTCTGGATAAATGTATATACTGTGCTTACCAAATTGCCCGGTAAGCACTTCTCTTAATGTTAATACCCATATGTTAATGCTACTTTCACTTTTGGTTACAGAACCTTCTCTTTTCAGATGGTAGTGACCTTGGGATGACTTGGAAGGTAGCACCATAGTGCTGAGAAAAAGTACAGAGGAGTGCGCAGCAGTGAAATATCCCTATCACATTTTGTAAGGCTCAGGATGCATTGCAGAAGAGGTGGCAGAAAGGCTGTAAGAGGCAAAGGAAGACTAGGACTCCTTACAATGCACTCTTCCAGACACAAGATGGCCTGGATATCCATGACCTTGCAGTGCCTGACACTACCTACACAAGACTATCATAATAGGAGGAAAAGATAATGACATCAAAATGCAAGAGAGACTGATTGAGAGGGGGAAAATGTATGATGGAGAGTGCAATTGCAAAGGGTAAAGTGGGGGTAGGGAGGGAATTACCATGTCTTATTGTCTGTAATTATGGAAGTTATCAATAAGTAAATTAAGGAAAAACAACAAGAAGAAGGGAACCAGGGACTGGGATCCTCTCCAACAGAAAATGCTCTAGAGGATTCCTGTGCAGTGTAATCTTGTCCACAGTTTGCCATTACCACTTTGTACCTGCAGGTTTATTTAGCTTCTGGTCTCTGGTACAGTCTGCTAGTGACGAGCCTTCCTTAGGAGACTGGGAACTGGATTATCAACTACTTTTTCAGGTCAGACTTTCTATCAATGCCACAACAAAAGAGAAAGTATGGCTAAAAAAATATTTTATTTACTTATTTTCAAGGAGAGAGAGAGAGAGAGAGAGAGAGAGAGAGAGAGAGAGAGAATAGACAATGGGTACACCATGGCTTCTTGACACTGTAAACAAACTCCAGATACATGAACCACTTTGTGCATCTGGCTTTACATGGGTTCTGGGGAATCAAACACAGACCTTCAGATTTTGCAAGCAAGCACTGTTAATCACTGAGCTCTCTTTCCAGCCCAACAAGTGTTTTTTTGAGTACTTAATATGTGCCTGGCTTTGTGAGAATTTTAGGGAATGCCTATATTGGGTTGACATAGTCTTTATCCTTGAAAGACACACACCCATCCAATTATAACTGAATTATTAAAGGTGCATAAGTATATTTTTTTAAAATTAGCTGTGTAATTAAACTATTGTAATCACAGCTTTATTAGAATTTTCCCTCCCATTTTTCCCTGTATAGTGGCTCTATAAATCACATTGGACTCAACTGAGCTGAAAGCTGAGAAGGGTTTGGTTGAATTCTCTACTTTTCATACAGCCTCAAGAAGCTATATGAACATGGAACAATTGGTGGTTTAGTTGCCCTGGTTACACTGTGCATTTTGCCAGAGTTTCAGAAAGAAGTGATCCCTAATTAACCTTAAAATTAGCAGGCTAATGGCAAGGATTTCATAACAATCCAAAAAGAGAGGCAGAAAATATCCTGGAAAATATAAATTTGAGGTGACACTTATAAGCTCCTTGCAATAGTAAAAGATTATTGGATTTTAAAAGGCTGAAAGAATACAAAACACAAGAATTCAAAGACTAATGAATATATTTTTTTTCTAGCGTGGCTGTCACATGTAAAAGCTTTGAAAGAAATTGGAGATAAAAATGGTTTAAAGATGTATTTAACTCAACATCTTACAGAGTAAATGTTAGGTAATACATTAAAAGTGGAATGTACTGTGAAGGAATTGCTGATTACTTGTTTTACCCTGCCTTCTGTTCTTGTCTTAGGAGTTCATTTTGTTATGGTTTGATGAAACCATTTTGTTCTCTATGGTCAAAATGAATATTTTTTCAAGGATGACTGATCACGCTGAGTTGTAAGACTGGATGGATTGAGTATGTTGATTTTCTGGTTCATATTGGGCATGTTTTAGGTAGAAGCAGGAAAATAAATTAAATGGGCTATTGATTCTAATACATAGAGTTGCAGGTCGTGTTAAATACTGTATGTTATTGTGACCAAATGGAAGAGTGTACAACCAAGCTTGGGAATCTGCCAGGAAAAGGGGCAAAAGCTCTGCTGATGAAGGAGCTCAGGAACAGTTAACTACCGATGACTTGGAAACAGGTACTGTAAAAAATGAACTAGCCTGCACAAATATTTAAGAACACACAATGATTCCAGACCTCTTATGGCAAATCAAGTATTTTAGATTGTAGTTTGCCCCAGAATTTCTTCCTTATCCCTGGTCCCCCCCCCCCCCCCCCCCGTGTCTTTTTTCTCACTTCTCTGTTCATTTGTGTACTTTTCAGCAGCTCAGTATGCATGCCCAGGTCCTGATCCCTGAAGGGCAGGTTCCTGTGAAAGGACAAAGGTTAAACTATGTTCTTTTTTTTTCTTTTTTTTTGGTTTTTCAAAATAGAGTCTTTTCTAGCCCAGATTGACCTGGAATTCACTATGTAGTCTCAGGCTGGCCTTGAACACACAGCGATACTCCTACCTCTGCTTCCCACTTGCTGGGATTAAAGGTGTGCACCAGCACACCCCACTGTAAACTACAGTCTTTTTTTTTTTTAAATTTTTATTAACATTTTCCATGATTACAAAATATATCCCATGGTAATTCCCTCCCTCCCCACCCCCACACTTTCCCATTTGAAATTCCATTCTCCATCATATTACCTCCCCATTACAATCATTGTAATTACATATATACAATATCAACCTATTAAGTATCCTCCTCCCTTCCTAAACTACATTCTTTATGGTCTCTAATCATTCAGCCTGATTAATATGTTACTAGAACAGACAAAATGTATTGAGCTCCCACAAATTCTGTTGGCTTCATCATTTCCCTTTTTCCAGCACAATGTCTGTCTCTTGTGAATGAAATGCTGCTTTTAGCAATTTCAAAGCAGGGCCACCATATCCACATGATTTTCGGGATCAGAGATGAGGCCAGATTAAATATTAACCTTCAGCTGCATTGTTCATGCTGCCACTTAGGCAAATGTGACTTTTCTGGGCTGATGTTTGGCAGGGGGTCCTATTTCTTCTAGCTCTCAGCTAGAAATTATGGAACTTATGCAAGGTTAAGGCTTACTTTGTGTAAAATTAAATGATAAAATGAGCACTGGATACTTGGCAAAGTATTCTTTATTTTTTATCCACTGAGTGAAGAAAACCCTATCTATTATAAGCATGGAGCCTTTTCTTTTTTCTGTTTTCTTACCTGTATGCTACTCTGACTTTTATTTGATTTTTTTTAAGCAGTCATAAGGAGAGAGGAGCAGGTGTTTCTAACACTGAGTCCTATATCCCTGTTAGAGTATTAGGTTCTTTGGTGACATCTTGGTAAATTGTCTTTTAGCTATAGGATGAGATTCCCCCTGCCCCACCTTTGATACATGGATGGTTGTCATTGTGTAAACTATGTTTCATTTCTGAGGCTTATTGTAGTGTGTTGAAGACCATGAGTGAACACTCAGGACTAAGACCAGTACTGCTTCTTAGTTTTCTTACAGGGGGAATCACCTATTAGGGTAGGCCATTATAAATAAATTTAAGATTTAAGTTAGAAATTATATTGGCTTTTAAAACTGTTCCCCTGCAATTCATTTATGAGAGGAAAAGTGGATGGATACCCTCTATAGTAATATTTTATTCTTCCTTGATGGATCTAAAATTTCTTCTGCTGTGCTCAAAGTTTAAACCATGTAGTTGTAACTTACCTGGAGCTACCAGTAGCATGACTTCTATTTTCATCCCAGGAAGAGCTGACTTCAGAGCTTAAGAAAGTTTGGTGAATTTTAAGCTACCTTCCCATATATCCCTTAACATTCTAAGTAGGTATTTATCTAGTTTATTTTTCCCTTTTATAGCATTATAAAATGTTTTATTTTAGAAAAAATACCAACCTTTTCCATCTAAGCATGAGATGATGAAAATTAAGTTTAATATTTTGGACTGATAACTGCAAATCCCTATTAGGACCATGCAATTCCTTTTGCTTTTTGTTAGCATTTTCTTCCTTGGAAGACAGGCAATATTATATTTCCACTTTTCTAGGGCTTGGGGATTGTCACAATATTCTCCAGGCTCTCAAAACCTTGCTAATGATTTAATCCAATTGCTTAATTGCACTGATTGTAAGTTGGAATTGAATAAAAGAAATTTGAAAATTTCTAAGTTGGTACATTCCAATGTTATAACAATAGGTCCTTGGTTCAACTGTTGCCTGCTTTTGTGTTCAGATAAATATATGACCTTTTGGTGAAAATCAGATTGAATATAATATCTAGCATTGAAAACTTTTCATAATACCTCCTACTTAAAGCTTATTTTCTTATTGAAGAAAATATTTTTCTGTATTGTTTTTAAAAGGACAAACAGGATTTAAAAAAAAAATTATTTGAGAGTGACAGACAGAGAGAGAAAGAGGGAGAGGAAGAAAGAATGGGTACGCCAGGGCCTCCAGCAACTGCAAATGAACTCCAGGTGTGTGTGCCCCCTTGTGCATCTGGCTAACGTGGGCCCTTGTGGAATCGAGCCTCAAACCGGGGTCCTTAGGCTTCACAGGCAAGCGCTTAACCGCTAAGCCATCTCTCCAGCCCCTTTCTGAATTTTTTTAATGCTTAATAATAAAGTGTTCTCCAATCAGCATAGACGCTTTCTGTGGAGATCTTCTGTGAAGCCCTGCACAGGAGTAGATGATAAATAGTCTCTAAGTCTTTTATTGTGCCTCTGTCCCCTCACTTGCCTTCTTTTTTACCTTTTCTTTTCTCTGTGACCCTGAATTCTTTTCTTAGCAGGCAGAACTGTTAGAATCCCTGCTGGTAAGTCTCAGCTAGAGACAAGATTTCCTGCAGAGGAGAGGAAATGTTGCAGCTTCCCCTTGATTGATAAGAGGTGCAGAGTCCTGCTGAGTAGCTACAGAAAGCAAATTCCTGCTTCAGCAGAAGTGGGTATTCTGAAGACATTGATCTCAACCTCAGAGCTAGCCTTACTTTGCAAGATGTCAGGAAGAATGACTAGGTGGGCTGAAATGATCACTGGTCAAGATGTGTAAGGTCCACTGTAGAATGATCATGCCAAGTTGGAAGTGGACCACTAGGTGCTAAGACTATGGTATGGCTCTGAGTTATGCTGATCATAAGTGCTGCTACACAGCCATAATGGCCTTTATATTGAGTTGTTTTTGCTATGACTACTATTGTTCAAGAATTGCATTTTCCAATTAATGGAAGTACTTTAGGTACATTATCTAAAATAATAACTTTTAAATGATAACAACGAACATGGAAATTAGGACACAGCATAAAATTAAAGATATTTGAATAATTATAGTGCAATCAAGTCAAATTATTGATGCCTTTATTTGATGCTGGATTATGTGGAAAACAGCATAGGAACATACGTGCTCTGGAAGTTGAAAGTACATCAGATTTTGACAGCACCACTGCATAAATTACCAGGTAGTTTGAATGATTTTATTTCTCCACGAGTCTTGGTCATGTAAAAGTAATAGTTGCAAAGATGAATTTGGAACTAAACTAGTGTGAGCAAACCAATATTTCAAATAGCTTCTTAAAATTGTGTGCTCTTTGAGATCATAGTTGTACATTGCATACTTGACATAGCCCTTATAGAACAGTGAAATGCTGTTCTTAGAAATGATATGGGCATTTGGGGTGTCTGTGAAAGCAATGAACCATTCTCTGCCCTTGTTTGCCTTTTTTCTAGATTAATGATTTTTATTTCCCTATTCCCTGAATATGTGCATCTTCCCCAATCATACTGTGTGCCTGTATGTGCACAGTATGCTTATAAATGACAGCTCCAGCATGAATAGATACCATAATCACAGTGAAAGGAACATCGCATGGATTCTGTTGCAGTCAGGTTCACAGTGCCGGTAGAAATCCCCCAACCAAGAGCAGCTTGTGGGAAATAAGGGGTTTATTTTGGCTTACAGGCTGGAGGGGGAAGCTCCATGATGGCAGGGAAAATGATGACATGAGCACAGGGTGGACATTACCCCCTGGTCAATATAAGGTAGATCATAGCAATAGGACAGTGTACCAAATCCTGGCATGGAGAAATGGGCTATAACACCCATAAGCCTGCCCCCAACAATACACCACCTCCAGGAGGCTCTAACTTCCAATTGCCATCAGCTAGGGAACCTAGCATACAGAACTCTTAAGTTTATGGGGGACACCTGAATCAAACCACCACATTCTGCCCCTGGGTCCCATAAACTGAGAACCATACATGATGTAAAATGCAATGCATTTGTCCAACTTTAAAAGTCCCCCATAGTTTTTACCAATTCCAATGATATTCATACATCCCCATAGTCCAAGATCTTTTAACTGAGCCATAATACCAAAAATCACCCCCAAACCCATAATGGCACAGAATAAACATTCACATTGCAAAAGATGGCCTTGGGTATAGCAAAGTAATATTCAACCAATACAAGATTTAAAACAATCAGGGCAAACATCAAACTATAGCTTCAAGTCCAACAACTCTAGCCAATGACAAATCTACAAGTCTGATAACTCCAACCAGCAACAAGTCTTTGGAGTTCCAATTCTGTTGCTTTAGCTAGGCTACTCACAGTCCTGGAAAATTTCATTGGGGCCAGTAGCTTTCCTTAGCAGCCATGTTGTGGTCCTGCCATCTCCACTGGGTCTCCACTGCAATCCACTGTTCATCCTCATGATTCCATGGGGTCTCTATGCAGGCATCCAGCAAACCTGCTTCACACTGCCCAAAGCCATTTCCAAAACACAAGACCGTGTTGCAAACTCAATGAGCCTCTCTTTCCTGCATTTCTTACACTCCACAATACCAGGAAGGATGCCAATTTGTTAATCAAGGGGGGAATAAAGCGGACTTTGAAGAGCAGGGCACTCCTTGAGCACTCAGGCCCTTCCTTAAGAGTCTACATTCTTCCTGTTGCCCCAGCACAGGTCAGCTAGCCCAGTCTCAAAGGTTGTAATCTCTCAATTGCAGCTGAACAGAAAACAGTTCACCCAAAGATTTTTCATTCTGTGCCATATCCCTCTGGTCAAACCAGTTCATTTCTACTCAAAGCAACTCTGCACAACTTATCAGGACATGGGCATAACAGCAAGCCTCATACAAACTGCTGGCCCAGTCCAAGCAAAGCTCTTTCTCACCTTCATAAGCCAAACCTCACAGTCCATAGTTCTTATTGCCTTTAGGTCTTTCAACTCTGACCAGAATAATATATCAAGCTGTACTTATAGCACTGCAAGACAACTCTTAGGCCAAGGTTTCAAATCCTTGCACATTCCTTTTTAAAATCAGCTCCAAAAGGCCAAAGTCACACAGTCAGGCGTCTAGCAGCAATCCCACTCCTCAGTACCACTTTACTGTTTCAGTTAGGTTCGCATTGCTGGGAGAAATCACCCAATGAAGAGCAGCTTGTGGGAAAAAAGATGTCTATTTTGGCTTATAGGCTGGAGGGGGAAGCTCCATGATGGCAGGGAAAATAATGACATGAGCAGAGGGTGAACATCACCCCCTGGCCAACACAAAGAGGACCATAACAGTAGGAGAGTGTACCAAACACTGGCATGGAGAAATGGGCTATAACACCCATAAGCCTGCCCCCAACAATACACCACCTCCAGGAGGCTTAAATTTCCAATTGCCATCAGCTGGGGAACCTAGCATCCAGAACACCTAAATTTATGGAGGACACCTGAATCAAACCACCACAGATTCCTTCATCCCACTCACTTGTTCTCTTGAGAGTAATCAAGTACAGACTAGAAAAATCTTACAGCTTTGTTGAAATCATCAAAATGTACCAATAATGGTACAGAATGGATATTTTCTGAGAAACATGGTAAAGGAGAAATAGGAGAAGGCTAGTTTAGTTTTGGTGGTTTCAGTTAGAAATTGAAGCCTAGAGAACTAGGAGATCTCATCCTACATGCCAATCCTCCTTGGCAGGAATGAACTCTTGACAGAAATGAAACTCATGTTTGATCAAGACTCATTCACAGGTCTCATCTACAACCAGCTACAGTGCCCTCAGCTGCCCACAGTTTAGCATACTACCTAGGTGGGCTGGCTCTGGGATCTGCCCTCCCAATCTACAAATCAATCAGGTCTTCCCCTTACATACCTGAATCTGATGAAAGAGTACATTTTATATATTATTAATACTATGCTATACTACATATGTACTATATGGCCTTTGTGGTGGTTTGATTCAGGTGTCCCCCATAAACTTAGGTGTTCTGAATGCTAAGTTCCCAGCTGATGGATATTTGAGAATTAATGCCTCCTGGTGGGAGTGTATTGTTGGGGGCGGGCTTATGGGCTTTATAGCCAGTTTCCCCATGCCAGTGTTTGGCACACCCTCCTGTTGCTGTAGTCCACCTTATGTTTGCCAGGGGGTGATGTCCACCCTCTGCTCATGCCATCGTTTTCCCCTGCCATTGTGGAGCTTCCCCTCGAGCCTGTAAGCCAAAATAAACCTCTTTTTCCCAGGAGCTACTCTTGGTTGGGTGATTTCTACCAGCAATGCGAACCGGACTGCAACAGCCTTCTTCCTGTCTTTCTCTCTGCCTGCCTCTCCTCTCTGTGGCCATGGGGATTCATATGGTTTGGATACACATAATACTGTTTCTTGGTCTGGGAGAACTTTTCTCCTTGCCTCTGCTTTACAGTTTGGGGTAACTTCTCACTTTAATTACATGTATAATTTTCCTCTGGTCTCTAAATATACCATTTGTGTATTTCTCTTGCACTCCAGATCTACCATGTGGATGCTTCCTCTAACTCTAGACCCGTTACTTGTACAACATCTCTAAACTCAGGGTAGCCATATAATAGTAATGGTAAAAAGGCATAATTCGGGCTGGAGAGATGGCTTAGTGGTTAAGCGCTTGCCTATGAAGCCTAAGGACCCTGGTTCGAGGCTCGGTTCCCCAGGTCCCACATTAGCCAGATGCACAAGGGGGCGCACGTGTCTGGAGTTCGTTTGCAGAGGCTGGAAGCCCTGGCGTGCCCATTCTCTCTCTCTCCCTCTACCTGTCTTTCTCTCTGTGTCTGTCACTCTCAGATAAATAAATAAAAAATGAACAAAAAAATATTAAAAAAAAGGCATAATTCTCTTTACTGTTACTCATTTCTTATCTAAATTTCTTTGTCTCTGCCTTGATATTTTCCCTCTATTCTTCCTTAAGTTACCACTGTTTGCCCTCTTAAATTCATTCTATGGGGAAATACAAAGCCAATCCTATGTGTGTTTCTTCTAAATCTCCCTACATATATACCTAAGTTTTATGTTTCATGTGCTTGTGGCACTCCTCTAGTCCTTCCTTAAAAGCCTCAATTTCTCCTAAGTAAGCTTTATGAACTATCCTCCATGTGCTTGCCACTCTATTCCAGTCTTTCCTTAAAAAATAAAACCTCAAAGCACTTGATTACCCACCTTAGGTAAAAGAGTAAGACCCTATTGCTGAAGAAACCACAGAATGTCATGAGATCTGGGTGGAATATGAATGGAAGCTTTCCCGATGGCCTGCCTGTATAAGGCTGGAAAGCACTATATGATCTGCTAATGGAAAATGGTTAATAACCTTGTGTACTATTGGGATACTCTATACAAAAGCAACCAGATTGACAAGATGGACATGCCTGTGCAATAGTGGCACCTAGCCTAGGTGGGTAACAAATGGCTCTCTGATTGGCTAAAAGATAGGCTCAGTGGAAAGAAACACTTAGCTGAAACTGGAAACCAAGTCAGAATCCTATGGATAGCATAATCATAGACTCCAACAAGAAGATCCCACTCAATTTTATCCAAAAGAAAGGCTATACCCACCAAAATCTCTTAATTAATGATGTTTATCCCATTTAACCTATGCTCACCTCATTCTCTGTTGGATAATCTTTTTTTTTTTTTTTCCCCCACAAGACCACTAGAACGAGGAGGTAAACCACCCCTTCTACATCATCCAGGGCCCACAGAGGAATTGTGAGATGAGCAAGAGTGATACTTCAATAATGAGCCTGCCAACCAGCACCAGGGTCAGGGAGACAGACATTGAGGTTACTCAAAATGTACCAAAACAGAAATGCAGAACCTGCTGAGATCAGAACTCTAGAGTAGACTTAAAACACACCCACTACAGCTCAGGGCATTTTGCAGAAGAGGCGGTAGAAATACTGTAAGTGCCACAGAATGGAAGGGAATGTCCAGAGGCACTGCTCCTCCCCACTGTTACAGTGACTGACTGATGCGCTCAGATCTCATAACCCACAAACCTAGGGGAAATACCAGCACTCCCATGGAGGAAAATAAAATTGCCCATTTTAGGGGCTAACTCTAGGCTGCCTACCAATCTCATCTGTTCTTCATCAATAATTAAAGAACATGTTCCAAATGACTAGAGATTAGAACTGAGTAGATAAATATGCTTAAGTTAATAACTAAGCATATAAAATGTGTTTGGCTAGTAGATATATAACACAGTATTATATCTTAAAAATATTTTATGCCATAGTAACATCAGAATGGCCTGATGATACATATGATACTGGTGAAATAAGGAGTAGGCTTATGAATATTCTATTGTACTGAAAGCATAAACATGTAGTTAAGGACCTAATTGGAATAAGTCCAGTATGATAGTTAATATAAGCTAAAGTTGAACTGCCCAGTCCTATTCTTTTATTATTATTTTTTTGGTACTCTTACTCTCTAGTACAGGTTAAACTGGAACTCACAGTGATCCTCCTACCTCTACCTCTTGAATTCTGGGATTAAAGGTGTGTACTGCCACTCCTGGCTCTATTCTTAGTTTGTCTGGTAAATAGAGCTTTTTGTGTTGCTTTATCAAAAAGCTATTGAGAATAACTGTGGTTATTGAAATTATAGTTTACCAAAGATATTGAAACTCCTGAGAATATACTACATGCTACAAAGAACATTGCAGGTATATTCAAGGGTATGAGGTTTAAAATACTGGATTATCTGAGTGAGCCCAACATATCACATAAGCCCTTAACTGCAAAAGAAGATTGCAAAAGTCTCAGAAACAAGGGCCAGAAAAGGAAGACTGATGAGATAATGAAGGGTGGGTATTTAGAAAGAATCTAAGGATGTAATGCACTCTCACAGGCTCTGAAGTACTGAAGCTAATCTGTTCCTAAAATGTAAGGTTAATGCTGCTTGTTAAGAAAATTGATAGAATTTAATGGAAGGAAATGTATTTATAGAAGGCTAGCCCTGAGGAAATAGAAGAGACTTTTCTGTCCCAAGTCTTCATCTGGGTTGCACTAAAGGCACTTATGGGACACAACCGGTTGCAATGACACAATGTGTGGGCAATTCCCACATTAGGCTGTCTTTCTTTCTAGAGGAAGTCTAAATTTCTACCTGCTCAGTTACAGTGTGAAGACTCATGAGCTCACAGTGATTAATGACAACACCCAGCAAGGAAATGAGGATCTCATTGCTACATAGGCAAGGGAATGCAATGAGCTTAGAAAGGGAGTCATCTCAGAGGCTCCTAGTTGGAGCCTACTTTGCCAACATTTTGTCTCTGGCTCCATGAAGCAAAAATCAGAGAAACCAGTTGAATGAACTTGGACTTTATGCCTACAGAAAGCTGAGAAAGGAAGTGTGTTTTGCTTCAGGTTGCTGCATTTGTAGTGATTTGTTAGGACCATGATAGAAATGATCACAGGTAACACAAAGATGCACTCATGTAAGTGCACACTAGTCCCATCCAAGTCAAGCAGTAGAGCATTCACTGAACCTGAAAATACCCACTTGTGCTTTGTTTTCTCCCCTGCCAATCATCACTTGTCTGTCTTAGAATTAATCACTATGGTACCAGAGCCAGCAGAAATGTGAATGCATGCTGTGTGCCTCATATTTACCCCCTTCAGGGTGGGAAGCACACAGATGAGAGGTATGGGCCCCAGAGATAGATGAGGGGATAAAGTGCTTGTCATGCAGTTCCAGGTATCTGAGTTGGGGTCTCCAAATCTCATGCGAAAGTGCACCTATGGCAAGAAGAGAGGTGGAGACAGGAGAATTTCCCAGAAGCTCAAGAATGGAGCAGTAGACAACAACATGGAAGATCCTGCCTTTGACATATGGGGAGTGAGGGCCAAGCAGAAAGTTGTCCTCTGATCTCCACAAGTGTGCTGCGTGTGTACACCTACACACACACAGTCCAAATAAAAACATTAGATAAATTTGTATGCTTCTCTGTTATAAATCTGTCTTATGAGAGTCTCAGTCATGAACCTTATGATATATGAGAAAAATGTATTACATTTTCTACAAAGGATATCCTGAAAAGAATGAACAAAAACTGAGCCCTAAATGGAGAGAAGATCATTGGGATGCACTTGTTAAACATGAAACTTGTATCTAAAACATACAAATAATTCTATAAATCTATAAGCAAAAGGCAAGTAGCTCCACAGCAAGTGGACAAAGGATGTGAATTTTCAGTTTGCAGAAGGGCCGGTCCTCGTGGAAAGGTGCTGAGTGCTCTCAGTCATCAGAGACTCCCAGCATCTTCCCATCACTTATACATTTATTTTTATTTTGACTTTTTAAGTTATTTACAAGCAGAGAGAGGTAGAAGAGAGACAGACAAAGAGAATGAGAGTACCAGGACCTCAAGCCACTGCAAACAGACACCAGATGCATGTACCAGTTTGTATATCTGGCTTTCCATGGGTACCGGGGAATCAAACTCAGGTCCTTAGACTCTGAAGGCAAGTGCCTTAACTGCTCCAGCGCTCATCTTTCCACCACTTAGTGCAGTTGATAGGTAGTACCATTGTCCTAACCCTTTTCTCTTGTGATTTTTATTCTGTATTAGAAAAACATGCAGGCATTTAATGTTGAAGACTTTTGTTTTTTCTCCCCATGTCCATTTCCTCTATGATACAAATGAATATAAATTCTAATACTCCTTTGTTGTTCTTTATTGGCCAGAGGAAAATAAACAAGTGGATGGTGCTCAGAGCCTGTCACATGCCTCATTAGGCGCTGGGATAGCAGACGGCAGCAGCGCTGCACAGCTCTGCAGAAACATCTGATTTATTTTTATGAGTAAGTTATAGTCTTTAAGACGAGAGCTCCATAGTCACAGGTGGTGCCTTATACATCATAAAAATGAAAGATGTTTTCTTATATGTTATGAGATAACCCATGCATGTAATTCCTTTGAGGAGGAAAATAAATAGCCTCTTAGAACAAATTGATTTCTTAAACCATTTTTATTCTGTTGTCTTTCCAAAATCCAATGATTTGGGTGCCTTGACAAAAATTTTAAAAAGCAGAAAAACATTTACATCTCAAAAGGGCATGAAAGTTCAAATTTTTCCAGTTTGATGTATGTTCTTTTCATCCTAGTCTGAGAGCAAACTTTTTCCACTTGGAAGATTGTACCTGCTCTTCTCTGGGGAACAAAGTTCACATGGTTGGGCATGTATCTCTTGAAATGATTTTGCTGATGATGAGCTGGTTCACCCCAGCATCTTAATGTAGCAGAAGGCTGGCTGGAAAAGTCGACATTTGAAGACTAGGACAAGATGCCATTTGGATTTATGAAACAATAATAATTATCTTATGTTGTGTAAGAGCTTACCACTTACAACATGCTTTGTCTTAATGTGCTTGAACTGGAGTTTTTAAACACTATAGAGAAAAAGCCCACATCAGAAGTTAATTTATAGGGCTATGAATTGTCTGAAAATCTGGTTAAAACTTCATTTGCTTTGTTGATGATCTATCAACATAAGGTATCTCTCTGACTCTACCTCCCAAATATTTCTACTTAGATCATACCCACTCACCTGAAGTCAAACACATAATCATTACGTTCCCCTCAAGAAATGGCTTTTTGTACCATGCACAGGAAGCAGCAATATGAACACTGCTTTTACTGGGTAGCTTGACATCCAGTGCCAGGGAGAAGGCAACAGACAATACGGCTATAAAACCTCATTACAACAGTAAAACCAGAAGCCACAGAAAACTCAACACTAAATCACACTAACAGGCCTGCCATGGCTCAAGGAGCATTGCAGAAGAAGGGCTGGAAAGATTGTGGGTTTGAATATCTTGAGGCATGGTGACCTCACAGAGAATGAGGCCTTCATGTCCCCGCATTGGATACCAAAAATCACACTGAGGAAGTCCCTCAGGAAAAGGGGAGCAGGGGCAAAGGAATACAGAGTTTAACCCCCCTTTTTTGTGAGATAGTGAGGGAGGGAGAGAGGAGAGAGAGAGAGAGAGAGAGAGAGAGAGAGAGAGAGAGAGAGAGAGAGAGAGAGAGAGAGAGAGAGAGAGAGAACAGGCATGCCAGGGTCTCAGCCAGTGTAATCAAACTCTAGATGTGTGTGCCACCTTGTGTGTCTGGTTTATGTGGGACCTGGAGAGTGAAACATGGGTCCTTAGGCTTTGTAGGCAAGCCCCTTAACCACCAAGCAATCTCTCCAGTCCTAACCTTTTATAAAATAAAATAAAATAAATGGCTCCTCCTCACTTTTCCTTTTTGTTCATGGGACTTGATTTCTCATTGGTTCCCCTATCAAGGCTCAAATTTGATTGTAGTTACTTATATTTGTTATCTGGAAAACTCTGAAAAAATTGTGTCTTGATGTCTTCATGAACTTAAACTTTCAAACTCAGAGCTGAGTATCAAAAACCTTGGGTTCTAATTTGGGTTCTTTAATTCTTGGCATATACCTTCTTTCTGAAGTTTCTTATTCAACAAGAACATAGTATTTCTCAGGGGCCTACCTAATGTAAAGTATGATATTAAGCATTGTGCATCAATAAGTAGGAAAAGTTGTCCAAGGAACTCACAGGCTGCTTTTGGAGAAAAGGTTTGTTGTAAAGGCCCGACTTACACTGATTTTTAAATATCACAAGACAATGCGATTGCATCTGTAAATCAAAGGTCTTCTTAAACCCTTTCCTGCTTTTCATTGTCCCATGTGAAAATCCAAGGCTTGGAGAGTAAACGACTTACAGTGGCGATCCTGGAGCAACTTTACAACAGAGTGAGCTAAGGATGGTGCTTTGTTTCCTGGTAGGATGGTTTTCTGCTTTTCCACACTGAGCTCTGCCAGCAGTCAGGCAGACTGTTAGTGAATGCATTATGTTCCAAGGAAGGAAAAATCACTGCATTCTAAGAAAAGGCCATGGGAGGTCAAGTCAGAACTGGCCCTTGAAACATGGACAGGACTTGGGTAAAAGATGTGAGAAGGTATTTCTGAAGGGACCACATGGAACATATTAGCAGAACAGAATTTGATAACTATGTGGAAGGTGAGGTAGATATGTCCTCCTGTTGTAAAATATTAGGGAGTAAATCTTGGAAATCTAACAAAAGGCTTCAATCATTCTGACAATGATGGGTTGTCTAACCTGAGATCTGAGGGCCACATGCAGTCAGGGATAACAATGAGTGCAGCATAACATGAGATCGTAAATACATTTAAAACATTATAACCTTTCTATATGGAAACCTTTAAAACCTTTAAAAATATTATTTATTCATCTATTTTCAAGCAGAGAGAAGAGAGACAAAAAGAATGGGTATGCCACTGCAAACTCCAGATACGTTTGCCACTTTGGGCATCTGGCTTTGTGTGGGTACTGGGAAATTGAACCCTGGGTCATTAGGATTTGGAAGCAAGTGCCTTAAGTGCTGAGCCTTCTCTTCAGCTCTGAACTTTTTTTAAAACTTCGATTGTGTTGTTCCTGAGTGTTTATACTGACTGCCCATCACAGGATGTGCCACCTCTGCCACATTAGCCAGGGCCCAGGAGAAGTTGCAGAGGAAGCAGCTCTTACTGTTAGTCTAACAATCAGCTCATTTTCTTTCCTCTCCTGGTCTTATTCTGGTTTTATGCCCATATTCCTGATGCTTACTACCATTTGCACTCATTTCCTATTGATCCCAGTTAGGAACTGCAAATGAGAGAGGATGTGCGGTGTTTGTCTTTCTGTGTCTGTGCGACCCTGCTTAGAATGATTTTTTCCAACCCATCCATTTTCCTGAAAATTCCATTTTTCATTTCCATTGTGTATATGCATCACATCTTTTTTATCCATTCCTCATTTGGGGGGGGCATCTGGGCTGATTCCAATTTCTAGCTATTGTGAATGGAACAACAGCAAACCTTGCTGAGAAAGTGAAACTTTAGGGCATTTGCGAGGAATGGTACAGCTGAATCAAATGATAGACCTATTTTCATCTTTGTCAGGTGTCTCCATACTGATTTTCCTACTTGGACTTTTAAAATAGTTATTTTGCTCATTAGCTTTTGTTAGTGTTTATGTGCTTAATAATGTGTGGCCCAAGATAATTCTTTGTTTAATATGGCTCAGAAAAGCGAAAAGTTTGAACAGCCTGGAGGGAAATTCACTTTGAGGTAGACAGCAGGATCGATTGTACTATGTGAGAAACCAAAATCAGAGACATCAAGGAGAAAGCAGGTGAGGTTCTACTGATGGTGGACACGATAGTATTAGAAATTAAAATGAAGGTATAGAAGAGAGGTGATGAAGGAAGGGCTCCAAGGAACTCATTGCCGCTTGGGTTCAGGATGTAAAATAGAAGCTGTACACAAAGGAGGCAGAAGTTTGGGCCTTGATGGGGCAAACGAGGAGAAATGAAATACCATGAACAGAAAAGGAAAAGTGACGAGGAAAATTCAGTTTTGAGGTAAAGATGAAATGTACTAGTCCTTGTAGAACAGGCACAGGAGTTCTATCTATTATCTCGTTCCCCAGACATGTAGGAAGGTGTGCATCAGAAACATTCTCAGAATCTGGTCAATGCATGGTTGTGTATACTTCCTAAAAACAAGCCAACAACCCCAATAGCAAACATCATGAAAAACAAGAAGAAAATAAGTTCTAGTAGATACTCACAACCTAACCGAGCACATAAAATGTCATGTGTTTTTTCCCCATTTTTGGTGTATGTGTATGTGTGGTATATGTGCACATGTGTGTATATACAGGTACACATGCCCCGTGCATACCTATGCTGAGTCCAGAGAAAGAAATCAGGTGTTCTATCATTCTTCTGCCTTCTTTCCTTGCAACTAGATTTGGCTGGCTGACTTCGGAGCTGTGCTCAGCGCTAGAGGTCTAGGCATGGGCAGCTAGCTGTGCCTGGCCTTTTAGGTGGGTGCTCAGGACTGAACTCATGTTTTCATGCCTGTGCAGCAGGTGATCTTATGTGGTAACTCTCCATCAACCAAATCACTTTCTATTTATAAATGTATTAATTTCCTTTTGATTTGTTTCAGTTTTATTTTAATGTAATGTTACATTTTCACTTTTACTCTGTTAAGCTGAAGACCTAACAAGAATGTGAAGAAATGAATGAATGTTCTTCAATTTTTCTGGGAAGTATAACCCCAAAGGGGGGCAGGAAACTAATATCTTTGACAAGTAGATAAAGGAGACTTGTTTTTAGAGAGATGGTCTTAGTAATTCTAATTAAGATGATGTGAAGCACAGCACTCTCCTTGCCTAAATTAGTCTGTTGAAAAAGAGAACTCTACAAACCAAGCATAGCTGTTGTTTTAATTGGTGCAAGTAGAAAGAGGTGTGAATTACACTGCAGTTTTAGATGTGTGGAGATTTTAATAAGTTTAGTAGGTTTGCTGTGAACTCTTGACATTCAAAGTTAACATAATTTTCATTTTTATATCTGCTATTAGAACATGCTTGGAATTAATTTCTAAAACTTAGTTGGTATTAGAGCTTCCTACTGCCTTTTACATATCTTGATATTTTCTGTCAAATGATAGAAAAATATTTTATACATGTATTGTCTTAGACATCATAATACAAGCTAACAGAAATGATGTTATCTTCCTCTATATGTGAGTAACTTCTTAAATTTTATGAAATGCATGTCAAAACCAAAAAAAAATCAATCTGTCAAGTTTAAACGAACATCTACAATATGTTTTAAACCAAGATACATTTATCAAATATTTCATTTCTCTTTTGATTCAAGTTCAGATTATTTTTACACTGGCAGTTATGGGTGAGTACAAACAGTAGCAATGATGGCACTGTGATTCCAGGAAACCAGGACCACTTTTCTGTTTATTTTTTTCCCTGATTGTCAATATGTACACACACACAAACACAGGCACATTTGGTTGCTATTGTGTCCAATAGACATTGCTTATGGAACCATATATTTGGATATAGCTTCAATGACAATTATCCTATCAGCCAAAATGGAGTATGGTTGGCTGTGTTCACAACTTAGATAAAAATTTCAAGAGGACATACCAATTCTAAATTCTGTCAGGTGACCATGGTCTGCTTTAGGAATTCTATGAAAGAGGTGAATCATTTGCTTTATCTCTGAATTTATAAGAAGTTCACACACAGTTTATAATTGATGAGTAGCTGTGATTTGGGGATGTTAAAATTTATGATTCTAAGTTAACTTTTAAAAGCTCATTCTCCGACCTCAGTATACATTTCTAAGATCAAAGAAAACACAGATGTGATCAAGAGTTTTACTAGTGTGGATTCTCCAGGGAGACAGAATTTACAGGTGACAGATATGGACACATCTACCTTTAGATGTACATGTATAATTAGAAGGAGATTTTTATTTTTATTTTTCGAGGTAGGGTTTCACTGTAGCTCAAGCTGACCTGGAGTTCAGTATGTAGTCTCAGGGTGGCCTCAAACTCACAATGATCCT
The DNA here is from genome assembly GCF_020740685.1 of Jaculus jaculus. Lineage (NCBI taxonomy): Eukaryota > Metazoa > Chordata > Mammalia > Rodentia > Dipodidae > Jaculus > Jaculus jaculus. The sequence goes on along the minus strand of NC_059105.1, from coordinate 55,900,992 downwards.
CCTACCTCTGCCTCCTGAGTGCTGGGATTAAAGGCATGCACCACCATGCCCAGCCAGGAGATTTGTTATAAGTATCAGCTCATAGAATTATGCAGGCAGGTCCTATAATCTGTTGCTTGAAAGTTGGAGATTTAGGAAAGTGGGTGGTTGTACAGTTTTAAGGTCCATCATTCAAGGAGCTGTTATACAGACTCTGGTCCATGTCTGTCCTGGGAACAAAGAGCAAAGAGAAGATCCGTGTCACTGCTTGAGTGTGGTGGTTTGATTCAAGTGTCCCCCATAAACCTAGGTGTTCTGAATGCTAGGTTCCCAGCTGATGGAGATTTGGGAATTTACACCTTCTGGAGGCAGTGTATTGTTGGGGGTGGGCTTATGGGTGTTATAGCCAGTTTACCCATGCCAGTGTTTGGCACACACTCTTTTTTAAAAAATTTTTGTGGCAAGTTTATTGAACCATATTCAATATTTCATCTTTATAAACAAAAAAACTGCTGAATGATGCCAAGGTAGTACTTGCTGGCAATGCTGTGGTCACATTGTCAACAGCCATTTTACTGTGTTTGGTTTCTCAAGATTGGACTACCACAGAATTGGCACACACTCTTGTTGCTATGGTCCACCTTATGTTGGTCAGGGAGTGATGTCCACCCTCTGCTCATGTCATCATTTCCCCTCAAATCATGGAGCTTCCCCCCTCAAGCCTGTAAGCCAAAAGAAACTGCTATTTTTTTTTCCCCACAAGCTGCTCTTGGTTGGGTGACTTCTACCAGCAATGTGATCCTTACTGCAACATTGAGCATTACACAGAGAGAAGACCTGTCCCTTACACACCTATTAACTCTGTCGGGCATTATGTGGGTTGCCTGGTACTGACTGGAGAACCAGCTGGGTTTCTCATTCTAATGATCTAAATGCTAGGTGCCATGCAAACACCCTCAGAGACACACATAGAAAGCTTCATCAGTATCTGGGAGTCCTGTGACCCAGCCAAGTTGACACATAAACTTACTATAGTGGGAGTGTGCGAATAATATAAAGGGACTTCAAGACAGGAGTTTTTGCCTCAAAATTCTATTTATTTCAAGGTAGCATAGTCCTAAAAGGAGTTGGGTTAGAAGTTCAACCTAGCCCATTGTTCCTTTTGAAAGTGAGTGAGCTTTCTAATCTCTTCACCCTTCCCTCCCCATTCTGCCTTACTCCACCTTACTTTGACAGTTCTATAAATATGAGTAGGCCTGTACTGAATTTAAATTGTGAAAAAGTTATATAAGGTTTAAAGTGTTAATGACTAGCTAAGCCATTATTTTGAAATGGCAAAAAAAGAACATTATGCAAGAAAAATAGGATCACACAGCAATTCCACGAAAAAGTGCCTCTGTTTAATGATTTGTAAAAGAAGTAGGAAGCATTTTTAGTGAAAACTGCTAATTATTTTGGTGTTCCATAATGAAAACCTGTGATGTTGTTTAAACATCTCTGCTCATTAATTTGCTTTGTGACAAGGGCATATTCTCCTGCTTCATATATTTTCTCTCTTCTGTGCATCAAAATGAGAGTGCTGCCAGAATTGATACATTTAAAAGAAGTTTTTTGAAGATGATGGTGGTAATTTCTTCATCATGAGAACTGATCTCTTCATGTGTGCTACTCCCAGTGTAAGACCGGGTATTTCACTGTCCTTTGCGGTCTGTTTCATTTATCACCATGAGTCTTGATGATGGTTCTTTCTTTTGCTTTGTCAGAAACATCCACAAATCAAATAACTATTGATGTACACTTGATGACTTATGTCTAGAATAAATTTCAAGGTTACTAAAGAAATTAACCTTGGTAACAATTGTTTTTTCCATGCTAATGGCTCTGAAGGAGTGATTTAATTGTGTCTGTGGCCGGTTGCTCAATGACTGCTGTTCAAACTAGAAAAGAGACAAAGTTCTAAGGGCACATAGCAGAAATAGTATGTTCTATCACACTCACTAAGATAAGTTTAAGAATTTGGGGGGAGATTGCTCAGTGGTTAAAGGTGGTTGGAGTGGTTAAAGTCTTGCTTGCAAAGCCTGCATGCTCTGATTCAATTCCCTCGTACCCATGTAAAAGTAGGTGCAAAGTGGCAGGTGTGTTTGGTTTGGAGTGGCTAGGAGGCCTATTGCACTCCTATTTTACTTCTCTCTCTTGCAAATAAACAAACAAACAAAAAAATTAAAGCAGTTATGGAGCCCGGATATTTCTTAACTATCATCAGAATAGGGATTGTGAATTTGTAGGCTCCCTTCCCCAGTGCCCCACCTTTTGTGACTTTTCCTGGGCTTGCTGTTGGTTCACTGCTTTTTGTATTCTCCTCACAAACCCCTTAATATGTGGGAGAGGTATGGAGAGGTTTACAGCTAGCCACATAAACATTTCCTACCTCAGTTCCCACTGCAGACTTAGGTGTGTTGATCAATGTTCTAGTTAGATGCAGGCCTCTGTGCCTGACAAGTCCAGTCTGCCCTCCACATGTCTGTTTTCTCCCCCTCAGCCAGGTGAAAGACAGGAGGTGATTGATTCAGCAGAACATGTGGCCCACTGACTCACAGATGTCAGACCCAGATCTGCTAGGAATGGCTACCAGTTTGCCACCCCTGAGCTCCCAGGTGCCTGACCTTTTCCCAAGCTTGCTAAATTACACTGGTTTTGTGGACAAAGAAAAGACTTTCTGCTCATGAAGTTCTTTTAGAAATTGCAATCAAATGCTACAACCAGGAAAAAGTGAACCTATTTCCCCAGGAATTGGCTGAGCGAAGTTGAGATGGAATGTTGAGTACCTTTCTATGCAGCCCACTGCTAGACATTTTCTTAAAAGTACTTTCAGGAAATTCCTTTACTTGTTTTTCTGTTCATTGCCTGCTGTCGACTAGGCTGCTCACCTCTGGGGTTTGCCAGACTGCTTGCTACTCTATGCATGCTGGCCTCATCCTAGTTTAGAGTGTCTGCGAGGAGGGCCTACGCTTTCTTTTAGGTACAATAGCAATGTAACTGACAAAGGAGGGGGAATGACTGTGGATTGCTATTTAGTTAGAAGAGGTAGAGAGAGAGAGAGAGAGAGAGAGAGAGAGGGCATTTAAGCTAAGTAGAAATTCTTTCTCAGGCCATTTTTCTCTTTGCCTGGGAAGGCATTATTATTTATTAGGTCCTTCTCATTTTATTTACAAAGTCACTATGATGGTTAATCTGATACCTTCCAAATGTGAAACATCAAGTTGTCTTGTAACCAACAGAATAAAAACTTCTTTTGTAAATTAAAAATGCAAAGTGAAAAGTACCTTTCTGGTTGACATGCTTTTGCTAATGGTGTTGAACACAGTATGCACTGTCTCTCAGATCTGCATTTCCCTGCATTGACTTCATTCTTGGCCACACAATTCCTGTGCTGCCTAGTGGGAACAGATCCTGCAGCTCCAGATATATGGTCTTTAAGTTAATGACATTATGGCAACCAGGAGTGTCACTAGAGGTAGTTTTAGCTGAAGTCCTAGCTTGGGAAAAGGGTTCCCTTTTTGGCTAAGTCATCTTATAGAAATCATATGAACAAGAGTATTACCATGAGACAGTGAATTCCTAAGGAAAACACACACACACTGGTCAGAAAAGTTTAATATGCCAAAAAGATAACTAGATGAGAGGATAGGATCTCAACAATGTCAGAAAAACATAAACAGACAACAGCAGACACCAGGGTGGTGGTGATCTTGTTCTAGTCTAGGCTGTTTCTGTCGTACTGTAATAAAAAGGCTTTTGGGGTTTGCAATTTTATAGAATCCTACATCGAAACACTGATTTGATATGAAACATGTGAAGAACATTTCTACTTATAATTATCACATTGTTTTGCTCTTGCAAGCCAGCAAGCTTCATATGGACAAGCAATAGGTTTAATGGTCTGAAAAGTGTATATAATACAAAAATTATTTTGTTTGAACATGCTAGAAAAGCACATTGATAGGTCATGAGAAAATGTATCTTTATAGTTTTCAATAATGATTGGATATAGTTAGCCTTTTCAACACTACAATGGAGAATAATTATAGTAAGTTATTTGCATTTATTGTAAATGTATTTATATGAGTATTTAAAAAAGTTATAATATGTAAACCTGCTATGTTCATCTCTGCCTCTCTCTCTCTTCCTCTCTCTCTCTCTGTTTCTCTGTCTCTCTGTCTCTGTCTCTCTCTCTCTCTCACTCACACACACACACACACACACACACGGCCTAGAGTGGGTGCATCCTAATCTAATGAATGCATAAGGAAATAAGGAAATAGCTTTATATACTCAGTGCTCTGCTAGAGACAGGACTGGCCAGAAGGGTGAAGTTAGTTGCCAGGGTAGCTGCTCCAAATGTTTGTGGTTTCAAGAGGGAAGTCCAAAACGAAGAGAAGTCCTCTATAAGATCATCCTCAGTAACATCTTGATTTTGTTGCTATCAAAATTCAGCATCTTGACAAAGTGATTACAAAATATAACAGTGCTAGAGGAAATATGAAATTATGATTGAAGAATTTTTCTATCTGGAATCCTTTCGGATAAGGACCTAATTACATTTGGGACATAAATATGTTAGTGAAAATGAGAGAATATTTCATTTTTAATTAGATCAGTACTATTGACAGACACTTGGTTCTGCAGTTCCACAAATATTTTACTATATATACTTCAAAATCCTTACTATGGTGACTCAGGCTAGAGATGGGTAATGCATTCTTCAGTATGATTGTTTGAAGGTAAATTGTCCCCCCTAGCTTCAGGTGTTTGTGAGTAAGCTTTCTACTTACTCTCCAGTCAGCAAAGCCTTTGGGAAGTACAATCTTAACGGAGGAAGTGTGTTGCTGGGGGTTGACCTTGGAATTGATTAGTCTGCTAGTTTAGTTCAGAGCTAGCTTGCTCTTGCTGTTCTCTCTGCTGTGGATGTGTGAAGAAGTGAACCTGCTTCCCCTTGAAACTATAAGCCTGAAACAAATCCTTTCCTTTCATAAGCTGCTTTTGAAAAGTGTGGTGTTTTGTTCCAGCCTCAAGAAAGAAACTGCTTCATTCAATGAAGCTTGTGGTAATAGCACTGTTCAAAGTTCAGTGGGGAAAGCTGAGGAGATGGCTCAGTAGTCAAAAGTACTTGCTTGCAAAGACTGCTGTTCTGGGTTCAATTCCCTGGCACCCAGACCAAGCTGGATGTAAAGTGACACATGCATCTGTGATCCCAGTGCAGCTATAACAACGGGAGGTGGAGTGAGGAAAATCCGAACCTTCCACTGACTTTCATTCCTTGCAGTCTGGCAGTTTGTGTGCAGTGGCAAGAGTCCCTTCCTGAAAGAAAGTAGAGACAAAAAAAGTAGAGACGTTATTCTCTGACCCTTACACGCACACTGTGACCCATGAGCTCCCCACCCCACAGGTAAATAAAAAAAAATTGGAATCAGAAATCATATTAGACTTACCTTTGTTAGCTTGCCAGCTTTCAAAGTCTATTGCCTTTCTTTCTTAAACATTTCTGTAATCTTGATATGGGTTAGGAGCAAGATAGCTTCTTTCATTTTTTTCTTTTTCTGATGGGTAGTTAGAGACTGGCTCAGGGAAACATACCACCTTGCCTGCCCTGACAGGATGGGAATCCAGGTCTGATCCAGTTGCATCCAAGATGGCTGCAAGCAACAACTCCTCAGCAATAGTCTTCCTGGGCTTAGCATACCTGTAGGCTGGTCCTTCCTCAGTCAGCCTCTTGAGCCCACCAACCAATTAGACCTTTTGCTTCCATGCCTAACTCTGACCATGAGGTGTATCATAATTCAATTTTTTAAAAAAATTTTATTTTTCTTTATTTATTTGAGAGAGAGAGAGAGAGAGAGAGAGAGAGAGAGAGAGAGAGAGAGAGAGAGAGAGAGAGAGGGAGGGAGAGAAAGAAAGAAGAATGGGTGCACCAGGACCTCCAGCCACTAAAAATGAACTCCAGATGCATGTGCCCTCTTGTGCATCTGGCTTACGTGGGTCCTGGAATATCGAACATGGGTTCTTTTGCTTTGCAGGTAAGCACTTAACCACTAGGATATTTCTCTAGCCCCTAATTTGATGTTTGATCCAGATAAAAACCTGATGTGTAGCCAGGCATGGTGGTGCATGCCTTTAATCCTAGCACTTGAGAGAGAAATAGGGGGACTTGTCATGAGTTCAAGGCCACCCTGAGGCTACATAGTGAATTCCAGGTCAGCCTGGGCTAGAGCAAGACCCTACCTCAAAAAAAGAAAAAAAAAAATCTCATGTGTATGTGACCTCTTGGCCCTTGGTTGTTTTGGCTCTTGCTTCATCTTGACCCTCTCCTGGCCTCTTTGGTAAGCTCTTGTCTCTTTCCCTATATGAGGGGGAGAGAGGGTGTCCTTTGTCTATATTTATTTATTTATTTTGGTTTTTAAAGACTCACTCTAGTCCAGACTGACCTGGAATTCACTATGTATTCTCAAGCTGGCGTCGAACTCATGGTGATTCTTCTACCTCTGTCTCCTGAAGGTTGGGCTTAAAGGTTTGCACCACCACACCTGAATGCTTGATGCTTTTGCCCGGGCACTTTCCTTCTTGCTTTCCATGTGAGGGAGAAAGTAATCTTAGGTTGTCACTTCTTTGTGCAATATCTCTTGTTTAACTTTGCTCTTCCCCTTTGAGGTAAAACCTGATTTCAGTTCTCTTCAGTTGAACAAGGTGCCTCCCTTGTCCCTTAGGCATAGACCTATGTCAAAGGATCTGCACTATAGCCTTAGGCCCATTTGATATCCCTTTGAATATCTTCTTTGTCCTTTTCACTTGGCTCACTCTCACCTATACTATTTAGGGTTAAAATCAAAAGTCTTCAGGTGAATCTCATTTGAGCTCCCAAGACGGTCTTAGCAGGACTCCCTCTGTATCCATATTTCCTGTACTTTACTCATTATAGCACTTTCTGTAATATCATTGTAACCTTGGGATTTTCATGTGTGTCTCTGATACTTATCTATTAGTTCTTGGAAGTCAGCTTCTATCCCCCTTGGAGGTATAGAAAATATTCAATACAAGCACGTAGGGGACTGGTGGGTGCATGGAAGAAGGGCCCCAGCCCAGGGAGTGAGTGAGTCCTTCTCAGCCGGAAGGCTACATGCTCTTGTGTGCATTCAGAAAGCAGCCTTACCTCCTCTAGTCTTAATTCATAGAAACGTTGCAATTGTTTCTTCTTTCTCTTGTTATTGGCATTCATTTTCTAGTTCTTCTTGACTTAATTAAACTGGATCACTGGCTCACGTCATTGCAATTGATACTGTCATTGAAATTCTGAAAGCATCTGTAAGCGAACTTCATATGGTATAGATGAGATATTGTACTCATGCATTATAATGAGTGGTGCTAAGTCTTCTTGGGGATACATGGATAAATATCTACTCACCTCCAGATAGAGCACTGACAACAGACCAGAGAAACCATTCTACTCAACTCTAGCTTAGTGACTCAGTGAGTGCGTTTATTGGGTTACTTATAGGAATATGGGTGGGAGTTTACTTACAGGAGCATGGACAACTGAAAGGCAGTTGTATCACTGCGGTAGCTTACCCTGCGTAGGTGATGATTCATGGAAGCTGCACCCTGGATCTCACAACAGGACTCACAGGCAGCCTGGCTGGCAGGAGAGTCTCTTCTCACAAGCAGTTCTTGCTCCTTACTTAACCTCAGGGAGGAGCCTTGTGAAGCTTGTAAGTTTCAAGAGACTTGTTTCCTCCCTGAGCCTTAATGAGCCCATGTTCCAGTTTGGAACTTTCTAGAAAGCCTCCCTCTAGGATGGAATGTTTTATCAAAGAAAATTACTATACATTGTGGGTTCACATGTGATAAATGACCCTTGTTGTGGACAATATTAGAAAACATTTTAACATTGTCACATAAATCACTACCATAATTTTTTTTTTTTAAATTATTTATTTATTTATTTGAGAGCGACAGACACAGAGAGAAAGACAGATAGAGGGAGAGAGAGAGAATGGGCGCGCCAGAGCTTCCAGCCTCTGCAAACGAACTCCAGATGCGTGCGCCCCCTTGTGCATCTGGCTAACGTGGGACCTGGGGAACTGAGCCTCGAACCGGGGTCCTTAGGCTTCACAGGCAAGCGCTTAACCGCTAAGCCATCTCTCCAGCCCCAATAATTTTGCTATTTCTTAAATCGATATCTAGAGCACACCATTTTAAACATCTTCAACTTCTTCTACTTTTAAGGCTGGAATATTCTAAAGAATGATACTTAGGCTTTGCTCTGTGAGAGTCATAAAACAGCCTCCCTAAAAATTAGTGTTGGGATTCATTCTAAGAGTATATACTCCTTTCCTAGTTATGTAAACACTTACCTTCCTGTTCCTTTATGCTTTACTGCACCTTTCCTTCTTTTTAAATATTTTATTTATTTTTTGCAAGCAGAGCATGACAGGGAGAGAATGGGCATGCCAGGGCCTCCAGCCACTACAAATGACTTCCAGATGTCTGTTCCACTTTGTGCATCTGGCTTTATATGGGTACTAGGGAATTGAACCTGGATCCTTTGGCTTTGCAGGCAACTGCCTTAATCATTAAGCGATCTCTCTAGACCTGCACGGTTCTTTTGTTACATGTTCATATGTAGTTTGGTTTTATCTTGAAAAATCATTTTATCTAAAATTCAAATGTTGAAAATTGTATAAATCACCAAATTTAGATTTATTTGGACTTTTGCCCTAGTAATCATTAGTAATCAAAATTTCACACAGAAGACTGTGGATGTCTCAAATTAAAATTATTTTAGTTTTTTTTTTTTTTTTGGTCAAAGACCATGATCTGCTCTTTATATGAGGATCTTCTGTTTTACTTTTAGCACATTTTTAAGCCTACTTAAATTAAAAATTGAACCTGCTTAACAACATGAGATGGCAACAAAGTGGGTGTGAGGTTAAGGCCGCACATCTTTGGTGAGGTCAAGAAAATATATCTGGAGTATTTTATATAACTTTTTTGATTGATGATCCATAATTGCATACCTTTATGGGATATAATGTGAAATGATTATACCATACTAATTAATCAATTGCCTCATTGACATGTCATTTTCTGATGAGACATTAGAAATTTATTTTTGTTGTTTTGAAACATACTCTACATTATTGATTATACTCATCTGTTATACACTAGATCTCAAAACCTATTCCTCTTGCCTATCTGACACTTGAAATCCTTTGATTAACAATCCCCCACTTTCAGACTCTGGTTATCATCATTCCATTCTATCTTCTAATAGTCCAGTTTGTTTGGTGAGATCTTGTGGTATTTGTCCCCATATCTGGCTTATTTTTCTTTTCATGATGTTTTCTAGATTCATCCATATTGTTAGAAATGACAGGACATTCCCCCCCCCTTTTGGTTGAGTATTATTCCTATATGCATTACTCCATTATATATATATATATATGTATGTGTATATATATATATATATATATATATATATATAATGTATATATAATATACATGTATATTAATTACAGTATCCACTGATGGATATGTAGGGTGTTTCTTCTCTAGGTTATTGTGGATTGTGCTGCAGTGAGAATGGGAGTGCAGATATCTCTTCAACATTTCTTTCCGTTCCTTTGGATACGTCCCCCAAACTGGCTTACTGGATAGTTCTAGATATATGATTTTGAGGAAACTCCCTTGTGATTTTTTTCATTATAATTATGCTGATTTAGTTTCCTGTTCTCTGCATCTTAACACTTGTTTTTTTTTAAATTTTTATTAACATTTTCCATGATTATAAAATATATCCCATGGTAATTCCCTCCTTCCCCACCCCCACACTTTCCCATTTGAAATTCCATTCTCCATCATATTACCTCCCCATTACAATCATTGTAATTACATTTTTTTTTTTTTTTGTGGTTCTGGTTCTACCTGTGCTCTCTTCTGTTAACTAGTATTTGAGTATTGCTTGTTTTTTCTAGGTTCCTTATATGTTAACACTTGTTTTTAATTTTTTATTTTTTGTAAAAGGCATTTTATCCAGTGTGAAGTGAAATCTCATTGTGGCTTTAATGTACATCTTATTAATGGTGAGTGATGTTAACCATTTTATAATACACCTAATGATCCTTTACATGTCTTTTTCTGAGAAATTTCTGACCATTTGATTATTATTTTTTTTAATGAGGGCATAAATAGATGACTTAATGGTTAAAGACTGTGAAGTCTAAGGACTCAGGTTCAATTCCCCAATACCCACATAAGCCAAATACACATGGTGGCATATACTTCTGGTGTTTGTTTACAGTGCATGGCTAGAGGAATTAAGCTCAGTCCCTTTTCCATTCCTTTTTTTTCCTTTTCACATGATCAAAATTAACTTTTAGAAATGGGCCTGAAGCTCATTCAAACTAAATATAAAATAGCTGATAAAATACTATAATATATATAATATATATTATAATATATATATATTATAATATATTGACAATTTTTCAAGTTTTATGAAACAGCTAAATTTGCTTTTTAGAATTTCCGATTTAAAATGGGAACAAGGGGCTGGAGGGATGGCTTAGTGGTTAAGGCACTTGCCTACAAAGCCAAAGGACCTTGGTTCTATTCCCCAGGACGCATGTAAGCCAGATGCACAAGGTGGTGCATGCATCTGGAGTTCATTTGCAGTGGCTGAAGGGCCTGGTGAACCCATTTTCTCTCTCTCACTCAAAAAATTTTTTTTTTTTT